>NC_092828.1:82388778-82692992 GCF_039878825.1 Excalfactoria chinensis | reverse complement strand
GAGTCACACGGACTCATTTGGTCCTCCCAACATCAGCACTGCACCCTCGCTGGGGATGCCTGGCCAGACACGCAGTGAGCACAGCAACGAGGCTCCCAGCACGCATCCCCTGCATACAGACAGCCCGTGCCACAGGGCTGTGCATGGGGTCCATGTGTCACAGCCCACATCCCCGGCCCCACACTCAGCTATCCCCAGAAATGCTCTGGATTGTGAGCATCCCACGGAGCTGCCCACAGGGAATGGGCACAGAGGGAGAGATGTGGCTCTGGGCAGCCTGGTCTGGTGGCTGGCAGCCCGGCACACAGCAGGGGGGTTGAAAGTAGATCGTCGTGGTCCTTTTCAACCCAGGCCCAACCCTGTGATTCTACGATTCCATTCTATGCCCACCAGCACGCTGACAGAACCACAGGGGTTGGAGTGGACCTCAGAGGGTCGTGGAGTCCCAGCCCCTAACGCGGGTTCCTACAGCACGTTATACAGGCGGGTCCTGAATATACCCAGGTAAGGAGCCCCCCGCCCCCTGGGCAGCCCGTCCCGCCGCTCCGCTTCCCGCGCACTAACGGAGCTCCAGGCACCGTCGGTTCGGAACTTCCTCGTTCCATTTATTTCCTCGTTCCATTTCATTTCCTCGTTCCATTTCATTTATTTCCTCGTTCCATTTCATTTCCTCGTTCCATTTCATTTCCTCGTTCCATTTCCCCGCGCGGAACGGCACACAAAGCGCGGGAAGGCGCGAGGCAGGAAGCCCGGAGCGCGCGGAAGCAGCGCCGTTCGGACGGGCGCGCCGCAGCCCGCACCGCCACCGCCAGCAGCCCTTCCTCCTCCTCATCCTCCTCCTCATCCTCCCCGCCGCGTGGCTGACGGAAGCGGCACCGGTTGCGCTCGGAGACGCCCGGCCCGCCGCGACTCACCGGCACGGTTCGGTTCGGGTCCCGTCGCGCTCCGCCCCGGCTCCGCTGCCTACTCGGTTGCAGGGCAGCGCGGTTCCTCCCGCTGAGAGCGAAAGCGCCGAGCCGAGCAGCAGCCCTCCCGTCTGGCTGCGCCCCGCCCCAGCACCGCCCTCGTGCGGGGAACTGCCGGGCGCGCAGGTGAAGCCCACCCCTCCACCCCTCCACCCCTCCACCCCTCCACCCCTCCACCCCTCCACCCCTCCACCCCTCCACCCCTCCACCCCTCCACCCCTCCACCCCTCCACCCCTCCACCCCTCCACCCCTCCACCCCTCCACCCCTCCACCCCGGCCCCGTCCGGGGATGTCGGGCGCCCAACACCGCGGCCCGTCCGCCCTGCCGGCTGCAGTGCCCCCAGAATAGCAGATTTATTGAAGAAAACAACCAAAGAGGCAGAAGACGGGACCGGGATCCCTGCCATGCCCCGGCGCGCCTCGAGCCCGAAGGGGAAACGCGGGGCGGCGGCAGCGCGGTGCTACCCCACGGACGGCCACGCCGGGGGAACCTGCGGTCTCCCAGTGCCCACAGCGCGGAGGGGCAGAGCTCGGGGCTGCTCGGGGCTGCGGGGTACGCCGTGGGGCACAGCTCAGCCCGACGGCCACGTGCTGTGCGGGCTACGGGTCCCCGGCTGCGCGCACGCTGCTCCTCTGCCGACACAGCGGAGAAACGGACAGCAACAGGCGGTGCGAGAAAGAGCCATCTCCGGAGAACCGCTGGGAGCTACGCCGCTTTTTCCTTACAGCAGCAGCGAGGCACCCGGCAGTCCTCTTCTCCCCCTTCCCCCCCCCCATCCCTGAAAGCTCTCCTGATGCAATCGGGCACTGCTGTGTCGTTCGCTCAGCAGCAGCGCCAGGAGGCGGACAGCCCCCATGCAGGGCGCTGAGCTCCCTGGGGGGGGGGGTGGCGCAGCAGGGCAGGGTGCTGCGGGTCCCGACAGGCGCCCACCCGCCCCGCTTCGCCCCGGAGGTTGGGGAGACAAAAGGTTGCGCTGGGAAATACCGTGATCTGAACGCAATGGAACGGCGGGGCGGCATTTAGGATGTGACGCAGACGCGGATCTCGCTCTTCCCGCGCAGTTGAATGAATGAATGAACGATGCCCCCCAACCTCCCGCCCCCCCGCGCGGCTGCGCCCGTAAGAAAGGAAACGAACTCACGGTGCGGATACAAGCGCCCCGTGCAGCCTCACTGCCGGCACCCGCCGCGCTTCCTGCCTCCCCCCTCCGGGCTGCCACCGCCACGTGGCACGGCCGCGCTGAAGCCGCGCTCTCTGCGCTGTGTGAGCAGCGGCTCCGCGGGGGCTGCAGTGGGGCAGCGGCGGGGCATCCCCGGCACGGAACCAAGGGGAAATGCCCGGCCCTTGAACTGCCCGGAGTGTCAACACTGGGCTGACGCCACCGGGACGCACCCCTTCCCAGAAATCATTTTACGACAGCGGCCCTCCGGATGATGCTTTGGGGCACGGAGCAGGACGGGCCCACCCGCTCGCTTCCACACCTCCCATACGGCTCCCGTTCACCCTCTCGGTGTGCCCCATCCTCATCTCATCCAACGCGAGGCTCTGATCCAGCCCGGGGGTGCAGAGTGAGCCAAGCACACGTCCCAACAGGAGCTGCAGGAAGGCAGGCGGCAGCAGCAATTGCTTAGCCAGCATGGTGTGGGAGCACAGGCAGCTGCAGCCAAGAAAGGGAGCCAAAAGCCCTGCAGAAGCAGCCCGAAATCAGCCCTTGGAGCCCCATCGTCTCCCATGAGCAGAGCAGAGGTGGGAGGCAGAGGACGGTGCATCCCCAGCAGCTGTCCCATGAGCAACAGGGGCTGCCTGTGACACTCGGGGGAGGCCAAAACAGCATTCTGAGACAAAAGGGGTGCAGAAACACACCAAGCTGCCCGGCCCAGGGTGCTGCCAGCACGATACAGCAGGGCTCTGCGGGGCCTCACCCAGATGCCGTGCAGTCAGACGTGCAGTCAGACGAGGCAACCACGCCAACCCACCACAGGTAGAAAGCAGCTGGCAGGGCTTGCAGGCAGCGCTTCCCACACCCGCAGGCAGGAACGGGTAAGAGCTGAGCCCCATGTGCTACTGCCATGCCCTACACACAAACCACCAGCTCAACTGGTGAGAAGCAGCTAACAGCTGCAGAAAGCCAAATGTACCATCAGAAAGAACTGGCTCTTCTCACTTCCAGCATGAACAAGGTTAAAGCAGAAACCTCCCCACACAGCTGCCTCCCACTGCCGTGGTGTCAGCAGCACATGTCCAAGCATCCTTCTCAGACGTACCCAGACTTGTCCAGAAAGGCCTGCATGCAAGCAGGCTGTGCTTCAGTCCACCATCACCAACCGCCTCCTCCTCGCATGCAACAGACCCAGATCTGTCCTTTCTGCCTAGCCCCTTGGGGAAGGGTGGGCAGCACAGAGCAGCACTGACCCTCTGAGGGCAGCCAGCAAGGACACTGCAAGAAAGGACACATTTATTTTAAATACAAGGAGGTACAAAAATCCATCTGTGCAAGTGCTCCATAAATATCACTGGCCCAGCAGCTCAGGTGCCTGGACAAGTCGCTGCCATCTGTCCCATGCGCTGGGGGAAGCTGTCAGTCTCTCTCCCAGATGCTGTTCTCATCCTCTGTAGCACCTTCTGGACAGATTCCTGAGGAACAAGAGCAGCATTCCCAGCTTCATCCCTTCCACACAGCAGCCCATGGTGACCCCGGCAAGGGATCACCGGAGCATCCCTGCCACCTGCATAGAGGCGAGGGTTCACCCCAGCAAGGGGACGTACCTGCTGCACTGAGCTGAGCCTGCAAGGAGGAGATTGTCTGACAATAGGCTTCACACTGGGCAGTCTTATCAGCTGGGGGCAGGAGGCAAGAGGACACCTGAACACCTCACACTCCGACCTCTCCGGGCAGTAGCAGGGCTCCCGTTCCACCCCCAGAGCAGCCAGCCCCACGTACCAAGCTCCCTTTTCACTCGCTCCAGTTCTTTCTTCACGTGCTCCAGCTCCTGGGACAGCTGGCAACCTGCAGGCTGATAAGGGCAGGGTGTCAGGGGATGCAGTGACCCACGCAGCAGCCCAGCCCCAGCACAGGTTGTCCTGACCGCATACTGGGATACATCCAAAATGTCAAAGTGACCGTGATGCAAACCGCATGGGTGTGAATGTTACAGAAATCCCTTGGAAATTAAATGAGCAGATGCCTGCAGTGCCCTGAGCTCCAGAGAGGATGTAAGGTGTGCAGCAAAATGCATGAGGCCTTGTGTAAACAGCAGGGAAAGGCTCAGGTGCCAGCTCAGAAACTGGCAGCCCCACTGCCTGCCACCTCTGCAGCCCAGGCCCCAGGGTACAGTGTGTTCACGGGGCAGCACACAGCTGGCTCTTACCTGAGCAGCACAGGCTGCAGCCCCACAGACTGAAACAGGGCCAGGGTGCAGTTCGCAGAGATAAGGGGACCCCACACACACCCACGTCTGGTCAGCTTTATCTGTAAAAAGAGCTTGCACTAGAAATGTAACCACCACAGCCATCAGCCTCCCTTCAGTCAGGACACACAGCTGCTCCAGACAAGCTGCACAGGAGAACCAAAGGCCTTTGAGCCCCTCCAGCCCTACAGCTGCTGCTGGCCTGGCCTGTTCAGGTGCTGCCCACAGTGGTGAAAAAGTGGCTCCCACATGGGTGCAAGGGGCCAGCCAGCACAGGGGGACAGCAAGAGTGGCATTCCCCAACAGGAGGCTGCCAGCTGCCCTGAACGGCTGCCCCTCTCCTTACACCCCAAGCAAAAGGCAAAAATCCAACAGAACCCAATCCATAAATGAAGACTCTTCCCATTATGGCATGAGCGCAGACAGCTGCCTTTCAGCTGGCCTTTAGCAGCTAGGAAATACAGTCCCAGAACGGTTTGGGTTGGAAGGTACCTTAAACATCACCCAGTTGCACCCTCCTCCATGGACAGGTTTGTCACCCACCAGATCAGGCTGCCCAGGATCCCATCTAACCCGGCCAGGAAAGCTACAGCGAGACAGGCTGAGCCCAGCAGGCTGCAGGCAAAGGGCCACATTCCTGCGTGGGACTGAACCTCTGTCCTGCTCACCCACTCCTCTGGCAATCCATGCTGAAAACAGCCATTCTTTGTCCTCACCAATTTCCATCAGCTCTTGGGTCCTATTGCACACCGGCTCCTGAAAAGTCGATTCTGAAGTATGACAAAGGAAACAAAACCGAGGAACATCAGGCACTGCTCAGAGGACGCCCAGGCAGCAGCCAGGAAACCCCATCCTGAGAGTGACTTAGAGCAGCAGATTTATTCAGGCTCGCTCTTGGTGCCTCTCCAGGGAAACCAACTCCATGCAGCCTCGCTGCTGTTTGGGTGCCCTTCCTCTGAGCCTAAGCACGCACTGCCCCCTCCTGTCCTCAGTCAGGATCAGCCTTGGACTCTGAAGTAGAGACCTGAATAACCGACCCAAACGGAGCTTCCCTCCTCCCTGCTACAACGAGGGAACCTGGAAGGCTTCTGCCCAGCCCACTGCCCCTTACCGAGGTCAGCACGCTTGGAGGAAGCCACTTTTCCCGCTGGCTGCAATCGGGAGCGAGAAGCCACGGTAGGAATTGCAGTGGGAAGCTTCTGAGGGGGCTGTCTGCGGCCACCAGCCTTGCCAGCAGCTACGGTGGAAGAACATCAGGCACAGGGACTGCAGGGACCGCAGGGACAGCCGCAAGGCAGCCACACCGCGCCCCTCCTCGGGCAGCTCTGGGCTCTGCCAGGCCCAGCAGCACCAGCACCTGCCACCCATCGCAGAGACTGAGCCAACGGACCTCCAGTCCATGCTGGTAGGAGGCCGAGGAGCGCCAGCACAGCCACATTCCCTGGGCTCCTACTTGCACCGCTGCCACACGGACTCCCCACTCCCCTCATTCTGTCCCGTCTCTGTGCTTCAGCCCCGGCCTTCCCCTTCCCCCTTCACGCCGCAGCACCGGCCCCCTGAGATCCCCCAGCACCGCACAATTACTTTCAGTCACTTTGTCCTTGGGGGGAGCCTTGGGCCTGGCGGACGGCGGTGCCAGCTGTGAGGCCCTGCTGGGATGCTGCAGGCTGGACTTGGCAGCGGGAATCACCTTCGTCTTGGCACCTGGGGGAGGGAGGGAGAAGAGAGGCCGTGCCGCAGCCTCACGGCAAAGCGGGCAGCGCCCCCGGGGCTCAGCTTACCTGGGGGCACGGGCAGCTTGGTAGCGGGGGCACCGGGCCGCTTGGTGGCGGGGGCACCGGGCCCTCTGCCAGCCCCTTGCGGCTCCGGGCCCACGGATGCCAGCGGCCGGGCCAGGGACAGCCTTCCACCGGCCCGGCCCGGGGAGCGGCCCGGGGAGCGGCCGTGGAGCATCTGCCCGGCCCCGCGGGGCTGCGGGCGGACCAGGCGGGAGCACCGCCCGGCACGGGGCAAAGCGAGGCGCCGCGGTACCCCGCGGGGGAGGCCGAGCACGGCGGCAGCGGGCGGGCTGCCCTCGGCGGGACGCGGCGAGGACTCGAGGGGCGTGGAGGTGAAGAGGCCGGAGGAGGGCGGCCACGGCGCGCCGCTCTCCGCCGGGATGGGAGAAGGACTCGGAGAGGCGGCGGAGCCCGCGAGCAGGCGGGAGGTGATGGCGCGGCACTCGTCCTCGAAGAAGCTGCGGTACGACGGGGAGAGCGGCGAGCCGCTCCCGTCTCGCAGCAGGTCGGGGCAGCTCGGGGAGCCCCGCCGCAGCGCCGCCCGCTCCTCCCGCGACATCGCGCCTCCGCGCCGCTTCCGCCGGCCGGGTGCTCCCCCCGCCGGCCGGAACGCCGCCCGCTCCCCGCCGCTCAGCGCCCCCTGCCGCGCCGGAGGCCCTCCCGCTGCCCCCCCCTTCCCACCCGCCCCGCTGCCCGCAGGACGAGGCTGAGACTCGGCTTCACAGTGGTTTAATGCGAACGGAACCGGGAGGGTACACTGGACAGAGTAGGACAGCCGGCTGGGGGCTGCCCCGCAGCGGGACGCGCAGGACGAGGGGACCCTCCCTCCAAGCAGGGGCCGATGGGGACAAAGGACTTCCAGCCGGCACACGGTCCCCGAGCAGCTCCATCCTGGCTTCAGCCCCTTCTCATCCTCTCAGCCCCACCCGTCACGCTCAGCACCAGGCCCTCAGCTGAACACCCAGGACAGCACTATAGAGGCCGTAGGGGAGTGCGTGGCAGGAAGCCTGGCAGGGTCAGGGGGCAGCCACCATGGCTCTGGGCTCCGAGAGAGGCTCTACCAAATGCCACAACCTGAAGGAGCACCCGCAAAGCTGCCAGCATTGACCTGAGGAGTCCCTGAGCCTCACCCGATACGGCCATGGCAGCCAGAGGGGTCTCTTCAAAGGACAGCTGTGGTGCAGCGAGCTGCTCACAAGCCCTGGACGGTTCCCTGCTCAGCCTCGTGCCTTCCACACTGCCACTGTCCAGCTCGTTGCAAAACAGAGAAAAGACAAAACTCGGTCAGCCCTTACCCTGTTCCATTCCAACTGATTAACCCAGAACTGACCCAGCAGCTCCCTTACTGGAGAGGTGGTGGTGCCACCCTCCCGCTGGGCTCCTCCTGCAGCAGCCAGCTGCTGTCACCTGTCACCACCACTGCACCACAACAGCCAGACCCGGCTCCCCCCTTCCACAACTGTGGCACAGGAGGAGGTCACCACAGCTCAGCTGAACTAGAAACGTCAATGCATTTTTAAAGCTCGAGCCCGCAGTGCGATAGGCCAGGCTAGCCCAGCTTCCACACAGCAACCTGCTCACACACAGCATCAGGAGAGCACACGTCGTGGGAACCCCCCCGAGCTGCCAGCAGGCAAGCGAGAAAGGAGCGGGGCTGACACGAACACAGCACACGGCTCTGCAATGCAGGAGGCTGAGAGCAGGGTTAGAGAGTAAGTCTTGGGCCTCAGCACTTCCAGACAGTGAAGAATGGGGGTTTCATGCAGGGCGAATGGGGTGGGCGAGGGACCAACACACCCAGGCACCTACTCACTGTTTTGGATAAGCCTTACTAAAACTCTAATACCTGATGCAATCACCGACCAACATGACAATTGCTATTCTTCAGAGTCTCCTGCAGAGAAGCTTTGGGGCTGCATGGACAGGGGGAGTGAAGGTCATCTCATACCTTTCTGTACAGGGAGAGAGGCAGCTCCTACACCATAATGCCACAAGCAAGTTCCTGCTCCACACCTATTCACACCTGCCGCTAGGTGTGGGACAACACATTCACTCGCATAAATCTTCATACCTTTAGGCCAAGACCACAGCCCAGAAGAACAAGCTGCTGCCAGTTACAAAAAGAAGGAAAATACTGAACAAACTGGGAGGTTCAAGAGAGGAAAAAGCTGGTTCAGAGAAGACAGATTTAGTGTAAAAATAAATGTCATTTTTGCAGGAGGGAGGGTGGAATGGAGGAAGACAGAGCCAGGTGCTCCTACTGGCGCACTTTTCCTGGGACGTAATTCCTATCAATAGTCTCCTCTTGCAGGAACATATGTAAGCAGCGCTCGTTCTGTGCCAGCGGGTGCCCAGCAATTCTAGAAGGAAACGAGAGGTGGAGGTTAGCACAGGCACCACCGAGACCCCCCCACGCACACACATCTTCTGCAGGTGGTGAGTGAAAGCAGAGCTCTCTGCTCATGGGCAGCCGGCAGCTCCCAGCACACCCACGCTGGCCTCAGTCCAAGGCCACTGGGTCAGTGTGCAATGGGGCCAGAAAGACGCTCGAGCAGAGAGTTCCCCACCGCTGCAGGAGGTCAGGAGCAGCAGGAGCCAACACTGCCCAGGCAGCAGATCTCTGTAACCTCACTGTTCTCCTAAGGTTTGCTTCGCTCTCAAAACAGCACCGAACACAACCTACAAACGGGCTTAGATTTGCTTCAGAACTATGGTTTCATTACCTGGAAGCGGACAACATCCTTCAGCATAACACTAGCATATCTAGATTCCTTTCTGGTCAACCCACGACCCCCTCTTCTACCAGTAGCAGCTGGAGGAACAAGCAGGCAGCAAGCCCAGGGCATCAAGCTTACTTGTTAATAAACTGTTCTAGTCCCTGTCTCCTCTCCTCAATGAAGGACTCCTCAAAGATGCCTTCGTCTCCTCGGAACGGAAGCTGTCGTTTCAAAGCTTTTCCAGGCAGTGGTGGCACTACAATCTGAAAGCAAAGAATCACTCCTGTCAGCAGAACTGCCACCTGAGAGAGGGCACCCTTCATCATTTGACACCCACCACGTGGCCCGAAATCGAGCCCCACTGGCTGCCCACCACAACCTCTCCTCTGCACAAAATCATGGCTACAGCTGCTCTCATACAGCCCGCGTGCAGGAATAGGCATGTCTGAGCCAGACCTCACCTTACTGTCTCGTTCCAGCTCATTCTTCAGCCATTCAAAGTCACTGTATCGTCTCCTCACGCACGACTCCTTCAATTTAAAGATTGGGAGGTTTGTCTGTAATAAAGAGAAGCAGTTAATTTGCAGGGTGCTTCAGAAGCCAGACAGTATTCCTACACGCCATTGAAACCCAAAGCTGCATTCAGAAAACCAGGCCCCTCCAAGAGGGACACATCACAAGAACGCCCAGCTTTGTTATTCAGGACAGAACATAAGCACCAGAGCCCTTCACAATCAAGCAAGCACTCGCTAGGCTACTTGGAGCCAGCCATTCCCTCCCCCTTAAGTTACTATTTCAGGAACACCCTCGGCACCCAGGGGCACACAGTGCTTACAGTACAGACAAGGCCGATTGTTTTTTTTTCCTCCCGAGTTCACTCCATTTTGAGGAGATCTACAAGATGGCTTTGCAGCCTCCCGCAGAGCAAAAGATCCTATCAACAGTGGTGTTTCCATGGAAGAAATAAGGGAGGAAATCTTGTCCCTGCTACTGCCCAGGGCCAGACCTTGTGCTACAATCTCCTCTGAGAAGACCGCCAGCAGACGAGCAGCTTTCTCCTATCTGCCCTGTGCCACTGGACCCGTGGCAGCTCCCCTTCCCTCTCCCTCATTCCAAGAGTCTGACAGCTCCTGCAGCTTCACCTTTGCACTATAAATACATTCTGAATCACCGCGGGAGCCGAGGCAGCACAACCTCCTGACACGCAGCACCCAGACACGCACAGGAACTGCTGCAACACAGCTAACTGTACAGACCGGGCTCTGAGCAACCTCTCCAAGCTGTAGATTTTCCTGCCCATTGCAGAGGAGTTGGACTAGATGACCCTTAAGGGTCCCTTGCAACTCAATCGATTCTATGACATCCCGATCAGACCTGCAGAATAAAACTGCTTTCCAAGCATCCCTGCAGGAAGTAGTTCCAGTGAGACAAAGATCTGCTCGCTGCCATCCCTCTAGCAGGAAAACCAGGCATGAAGACAACACAAACAAACACCCAGTTCTTCTGAAAGGCGCTCAGCAGTTAAATCGCGCTGTGACAGAAGGCAGCGCCAGCACCACAGCAGCCCGGATGGAGCGTGTTTCAGAAGCTCAATCCTACGAGCTGCAGCTCCCAGCCGCACAGCCCCCCGCAGCTCAGCCCGGCCAAAGGGGCGGCCTGGCTGTGCCGGGGCAGCTCGCAGGGCACGGCTGCATGGCTGCAGGGCCTCCGTAGGGCCGCAGCCTCCGGCCCAGGCCCCTCAGGCCGCGCTCACGCCCTGCCAGGCCGCCCACCGCCCGCCCCGGCCCCCGCGAGGGCCGCACCCTCATGCGGAGCTCGTAGCTGGTGTATCTGGCGCGTCCCATGCCCACGGTCTGCGGGTTGAAGATGTCGATCTCCAGGAAGTTGCTGGGCGGCCCGTACGCGTCCGTCAGGTCCTGCGGCTTGGCGTTCAGGCGCCGGGTGTCCGCCACCGCCGCCTCCGACATGGTGGTGCCGCCGCCGCCCCGCCCGGCTCGGCCCGGCCGCTGCCGCAGCCCGCGTTGCCCCGCCCGCGCATAGAGCCCCGCCGCCCGCCCGCCGACTGCATAACGCGAGGCTTATCCAGAGTCCCGGGCGGCCGAGGCCGCCCCACTCGTGCGTCCTGCGCCGCCGCTCGCGCAGGGCCTGCATAAAGCGAGCGCGTATTCATAGCGCAGGGCACAGACGATCAAGCCCCAGAACCTGTATGCTTGCGGGAGCCCCGGAACCTGATTAACACAACGAGCGGGCTGAGGCCCATGGCGCTTTGCGCGCCGCTCCGGTCTCGACGCCGCGCTCCCACCCCCAGCAGGGCGGCGTCCGAGCGAACCGGTTCCATCCCGAGACACGCGTGGCCCTTAAAAGGGGCACGAGAAGGGCGAGGGCTCGGTTATGTAAGTACGGCCGCCGCGGTGCCCGCTGGGAGCTGTAGGCACGCGGTGCGGCCGCCTGCCACGCTCGCCCGTCGGAGCCACGCCCCCATCTCCCCGCCCCTCCGGCGCGGTGCTCGCCGGGAGTCGTAGTCCGCCGCTCCGCCTCGGCCACGCGCCGTCGCCCGGCCGGGACTACATCTCCCAGCGCGCTCCTCGCGCGCAGGCGCACATCGCCGTGCTGCTCCCTGGTAAACAGAGCGGCGCGGCGGTGTCGGCGGAGGGCTCGCGGCTGACAAAGGGGCGGCGGGCCGAGCCCATGCGTCGCCCGGGAGCGCCTCAGGCCCGGCGGGGCGCGGTGCGGCGGCGCTGAGCGGGGCTCATGGCGGAGGCGGGCGGCGCGGCGGCGGCGGCGACACCGCCGGACATCGACCCGGACTTCGAGCCGCAGAGCCGGCCGCGCTCCTGTACGTGGCCCTTACCGCGGCCCGAGCTGCCCGCGGGAGCGGCCGAAGCGGGCGGAACGGGCGCGGCGGCGGAGGAGGGCGCGGGCGGAGCGGCGGCGGCGGCGGCCGGGCCCGGGCGGGCCGAGGGGGCTCGGGCCGGAGGCGGCGGCGGAGCGGCGGCGGCGGCGCGGAAGGGCGGCTCCCGGCGGAACGCGTGGGGCAACCAGTCGTACGCGGAGCTGATCAGCCAGGCCATCGAGAGCGCGCCCGAGAAGCGGCTGACGCTGGCGCAGATCTACGAGTGGATGGTCCGCTCCGTGCCCTACTTCAAGGACAAGGGGGACAGCAACAGCTCCGCCGGATGGAAGGTGCGCGGGGACCGGGGCTGCGGGGTTGGCGCGGGCCGGGCCGTCTTGTCGCTGTCCCCGCGGTGCCGTTCTCCAGCCGCGCTCACCTGTTGCTCCCTGTCCCGCTCTGGGCTTCGCTGTCCGTGCCGGTATCGAGGCCTGGAGCTGTACGGCTGTGCGCTCCCGGGGAGCCGCCCCCATACGGCGCTGCGTTCGGGAGCGGAGAGGAGCCACCCGCGGCCGTGCCGCTCCGAAACGCGTGTGGCTCAACGCGTGTGCCTCGTGTTCGCTCCTCGTGTCCTCAGGGCTGCTGGAAGGAGCACAGCTGCTGAAGGGGCCATCGCGGAGCAGCGTCAGCTGAAGGGCTTTTTAAACTCGAGGCCGCAGTGCTTTGTCGCCCCAGTGCGCAGGGCTCCGTGTAAATAACAGTTTCATAGCAGGCATTCTTGGCGTTAAGGGCCTCCTTTAAACGCGTGCTCCGTCCGAGAGTCGCTCTGCACGGACTGAGGACCTCTGCTGGAGTTTGGTAAAGGGAGAGCGCGTCCCAAAGCTCCAAACCTCTTCCCATCTGCTCTGCACGTCTGCAGGTGCTGCGTTCTGCTAAAGGTCCGGCTCCATTTCCATCCTCTGCAGGTGGCAGCTGCAGTGTGTGTGCCGTTCAGTCAGGTGGACGCCAGCAAAGAGAAGGGGCAGTGTGAGAGCTGAGCTGTGAAATAGCCGTGCGGGCCACACTCACACATACCTCACAGCGGGTGCCCGCAGGAGCGGGGTCTGAAGGGCAGCACTACAGGGATGCTGTGCTCCTGTTTGCAGGCTGTGCTGCAGTGTGAGCCAGTGGGTGTGGGGCTTCCATGACTACAGCTCTGCATTCCTCTCCTGGGTTGCTGAGCATATGGTCAGCATAGAGAGTTAGCATTGCTTCTAGCAGTGTGTTGGTGGGTCTGCCTGCAGCTGGCCCAGCTCAGAAGGGGCTCACCGAGCAGCTGTATGGCTGCAGAGAGGGCAGGAGTGGTGGGAGAGGTGCAGCTGTCTCAGCTCAGGTTGGCACGGGTTGACACAGAACTCCTGCTGCATTTCTCAAGCTTTCTGACAGCTCTCACAGTGCAGCTCAGTTAAAATTGAGTATCCGTCCGTATTTCTTTATGTTAATCTCTCCTTTGTGCAGGTTAAACCATCATTAAGCTTCAGTTGGAGGCAGGGCCCAGTTTTCAGTAGGCTTGGAGGGCTCATGGCAGTGAGCTCTCCCACCTCAGGCCGTGCACACTGAGCTGCTCCCACTGTTGCACAGGCTCGTGTTCTTCTGGCAAACAGTTCCTGGAATGGTGTCTGTTCTCTTTAGGAATGTGTCTGCATCTGTTTGGCAACAGAGCCTGAGCCTGGAGTTGTCTTATTAAATGTATCCTGAGCTGTTATGGGGAAGCTGAAGCATGGTGCCCAGCTGGCTGTGGAGCTTGGTAAAGCATGACTGTCCTCTTGGATGAGTGTGCAAAGGGACTGTCAGCCTTGGGTTTACTCTTGAGTTTTCATTGTGTATCCCATTTAGGAAATGGAGTTGGATTTAACATTCAGAAAGATGGAAATGGAGATCTGTGTGCAGGGGAAAGCAATCCATGCTCTGCTGCTGTTCTGCAATGACTTTTTCCTCGTGATGAAGTTCCTTTGTAGCCCTGCATCTTGAGGGGCTGCTTCATCCCATCCATGCTGACGTACAGCTGCAGAGATGCTTGGGGTGCTCCACACATCTCAAGTTAAGGACTCTTCTGGGTGCAGCTTTTTTGGTGTTGGACTGAATGAGTTTGGAGAAGGGAACCGACGGTGGAGCTGCTGCCCAGTGCTGCTGGGATGCTCGGATGCCTTCAGCCCCCTGAACTATGATGTTCCTGTTGTGCTGGCAGGGATGCACTGATAACGTATCGCGTTCTGCAGTTCTAATAGAGAACATGTTCAGAGCGTTATACACATCTGCTCCAGCTAATATAAAGCCTGTAAACTCGTTGCTTCAGAAAGGCTTTGCAGCTGCTTTACCCCAGCACACAATGGAGGGAAATCCAGCTGTCACGATCTGTGAGGGTGTGACCTCTGAATTCCGGAAAACTCAGTCCTCAAGGAAGGTTCTGTTTGCTGTTCCCGAGCTGTGCTGAGCGCTGTGTGAGCGGGCAGACCTGCTGGGTGTGCAGCCCGTCTGCTCCCTAATGTAATTCAGCTGGAGTTAGGAATTAACCGGGCTGGAGGAAGAAGTGTTGGCGCAGGGGTGTGCCTGCAGCCGCTGTAATCCCCTCGTGGGCTCTGCAAGCTGCTCCAGGATAAGAGGATCATTGCTTCCGGCTTTCTGCCCGTGGGATGGGGGGCGTGGGGGCTTTGGGCAGAGCTGTGCCTTGCTCAGCAGGAGGGCACAAAGCCTCTGCAGCAGTCGCTGTGTGTTACACACAGTCCCTCTTGTTGCACTTTGTGTGTCCGTGGGTATAAGCAGATTCAGCACGGTGATGGGCTCGCAGAGAACACGGTCCCTTCCAGTGCAGGGCCATGTTCCAAAGCCAGGCTTGTCATGTTCTCCCATACCCACCGTCTTCTCTTCTGTAGGAACAGAAGGAACTTGAAGCTGGCCTCTTCCACATCACTTCAATGGAGGGAAAATCAGCCTTTTCCTATGTGTGCAATGGAAAGGAAAGAACAAATGGTTCTGCAGCATAGCACTGGTTGCAGGAGGCTGAAGTGCTGCTCTGTAGTCTGGCACTTTGTGTTTGCTTTGATTCAGATGTGTGTGTGCGTGGTGCAACAATTCCAGTGGCTGCACTGCAGATTACAATGAGAAGGGACTTCCCTGGCTGCCATTGCTGTGACAGCAGCTCTGAAAGTCCCCCATAGACGAGCAGCAGCCAGAAAGCAAAAGCAGCCCCGGCTGGGAGGTTCTGCAGGTTATCCTCACACCTTGCAAATGAGTTCCAATTCAGTTCCAATTAAACACATGCTTGTTTGGCTGGAGGTGAGCTGTTCATCATTCATTGGCTTGCTAGCTGCTGCCCGGCCAGTTTCACTTTTTCTGTAGGCTGATGTATAGAAAGCAGTGGTAGAATCATTGACTGGTTGTGAAGAGTATTTCCCTGTTGTTGCCTGCTGAGGCGTAACTGGCTGCATGCCCAAAAGCCGTAAAGCAAAAGGCAACGTGAAACTGAACTTCAGCATCTCAGCTCTGAGCAAAGTGCTGTTCTACACGAGCTTCAGTCCAGTGCACATCCGTACGTGGGGTGGGCTCAGCCTGAAGCCTGGCTGCCCACAGCTGCTGGCTGTGCAGGGAGGGAGGCTGAGATGGTATTGCTGCCACAGGCTTTCTAGCACTGCAAATGAAGAGGTGTGCATTCCACGTCGCTTTGATCGTTGATGTTGTTGCTGTCATCACTGACACCTAATGAAATCTAACAGCAACTGGACAGCAGTAACCGGCAGAGGTACAACAGAGCCATGCTGCGTTGGATTTGTAGGGGTTCTTGTGGTTGATTCTTGTTTTTCCTTCACAGGGTGCAGTCCTTCTGCTCCAAGGAGGGGAGAGCTCTCCTTTGGCAGCATCCCCTCTGCCCCATGCAGTGAGCTCCGACACCTGGGAGCTTTTGTTGCTCCCTGTCCATTTGATTGGCAAAGCTGCATTACCGAAAGATGAATTTTGCAGCACAGCTTCATCTGTCAGGCAGCCCTGAAAGGCAGCAGCTCCTGGGATGCTGGCATGGCTTGTTCCAACAAGTTCCTCCTGCTCTTATCTAATCCCGGATAGCTTTTGCTGCGTCTGCCTGCCTGTCACGTTCAACATTTAAACTGTCACAGTTTCTCTCTTTTAGAGAGCCAGGATTTCCTTCTTCTGAGCTCAGATTGAAAGATTACAGAGAGGGGAAAACGTCCCTCCTACGAAGCAGCTTTCAATCTGTGAGGCTGAGGTTTGCAGCCATGCTGAAGGGTGGCTGCAGGGACACTGCTCAGCTCCGGAGCAGTTGTTTACTTGCTGGAGCACAGCTTTGCAAAATCTCTGCCATGAAGCCTTTTTCCTGAAGCCATGGGAGCCAAGTGGCGGGGTGAGTGCTGAGACAGGCACTGACAAATGTGGGAGGCGGGGCGTCCTCCTTGGTGCAGCCTCTGAAGAATGCCGTGGCAAATTATAATTCAGTGCAATTACAGGCCTGGCTTTGGAACGTGGCCCTGCGCTGGATGTGACCGTGTTCTTTGTGTGCCCGCGAGGCAGTGAGAACGCAGTGCAGGGAGCTGCAGGGATTGCACGTCTCGTTGTTCTTTTTGTTCTGTCCCCGATTCTTCAGAGAGACTTTTTCTTTGCTAAGGTTCCCCCTGGGCTTTGGTGGTAGGAACTTTTGAGAATGCCTTGGACAATGGCTGCAGTGCTCTGCTGTGCTGCTGGAGCATCCCTGAGAACCCAGGCAAAAGTGAGCACTGGGATGGGTAACAACCCCAGCCTACCCTTGAAGCCATGCAGTGCCTTGGAAAGGCCATCGCTGGCTTCTGTAGGAAGCAGCCGTGTGCTGTGTGTGGGATGTGCTGTCTGGAAGGCTGCAGGGAGAGCTGCTGGCTTTATGCACCACCAGGTGGGTGATGCCTTGCCTGCAGACCAAATGGGGCTCTGCACTGTGCTGCAGGAGGGCTGCGTGGCAGCGTGGGCTGCTCCTTTCCTTTACGTAGAGCCAGGAGATGTTATCAAATGAGAAGATTCAGTGTAGGGACAACTGCTGGGGAATGAGGAGATGGTTTGTGTGGTATTAAGCACAAAGCTGTGGCTGTTGGTGTATCCTGCTCCAGACATGGAGTGGTTGGGGCCTGGGGGATCCCTGGTTGTTTAAGTAAATGTTTCTGGCCAAGCTTTAATCCATGTAATAGCTGTCATTAATTTCCTACTAGTCTTGTCTGAATGTGGTTTAAAGGCATCAGCTCTGATCCAAAAGGGATTAGAGACCCCGGTGGGGGCGCTTTTCACTGCAACACACAGCTGTACTTTGTAAGAACCTCTATGCGATGCAGCCACCCATTCCCCATTGCCAAAATGTTCCCATGGCTTTGGCACCAACCTGTTCCCATCCCCACACTCAGGCCGTGCTTTGCCTGGAGGCACTGCAGACCCACAGCCTATGGGGGCACCCGGTGTCAGCGTTGCAGGGCAGCCAGGCTGCTCTGCAGCATCTCTGAAGTTAATTGCAGCCCTGCTTTTGGTTCGAGTTGCTTAATGTTGAGAAAGGAAATACGTCAGGGTTGCCTAGGGGACCGAATTCTGTCATTTCCTCTCCTGCCAGGTTTCACTTGGAGTTCTGCAGTTATTTATGGTGAATTTTCCACTTGCTTTCTCAGTGAGATTTGAGGGTGCCCTCTGTGTGTCTGACGTGCATCACACTGACAGCTGCATCCTCATGCTGTGGAGCACACAGCATGGAAGTTGCCAGGGCAGGGCCTTCTCTCCTCATCCCCATGGCTCAGTTTGCTGCCTGCATGACACGCAGCCAGCCCAGCACACCCCAACCACGCATCTGTTCTCTTCTGTACTTTTGCTAGTATGGAGACAGTCCTAAATCAAAGCAGAGCTGAAAGAGGAGCCTGAGAGCTGTGGTGCAGTGCGGTGGGAGATGGAACCATGCAGCCACCATCTGTGTCTGTGGCCATTGACCGCTGTAGCTGCTTAGCAGGGATGTTTGCGAATGCTTTGCTACCTTTTGTGCAAGGGTGTCAGGCTTCCCCAAATGGTTCTTATTTCAAGATATCTTGTTGTAAGCTGCTGTTCAGGCAGAGAATTTGGTACTAAAACTTAGGATGTGGAAAGTGGTGTTACTTTTCTTCTGGTCTCATTGTCGATGGAACTCTTGTAGCAGTGCAGGAACACTCACAGCAATGCAGCCTGCAGGACTGGGCGTCTTCAGCAGCTCACAAGTTAATGTCAGGAGAATGACTGAAGATCTGGGGACATCCTGGTGGAGGTTCTTGCCGTAGGAGCATGCAAAGGCATGTGTGGTCGCCTAGGGGAGCGGGGCAGTGCTTTGGAAGCGGGGGCAGCAGCTTTCCAGGAGGTGGTACCGCTCTGATTGCTGTTCTGGACACCTGGAGAAGAATAAAAGTGAGAGCAAGAGCTTGTGTGCCCTTTGGGAAAATGGTTTTTCTCCAGATCCTCAACAGCCAATAGCTGAAATGAAAGCTGACACAGAAGCATTTACATCTCCTTCCATCTGCACAAAACTTTCCACTGTGCTCGTGGTGTTTGTTTATCTGCAGCTGCTCTGCTTTAGGACAGCACGTTTGAGGTGGACAAAACGAGTGTGGAAAGGACTCATCTGAGAGGAAAGGGTGGGGAGAGGGAAAGCAGCAGGCAGGAAGAGCTGTGCTTAGAAGCAGTGGAAAAGGATGATAAAAGCACAGCTGGTTCAGAGCAGTGACATTGTGCGTGAAAGCTGAAGGCTGCTCTGAGCTTTTCAGCTTGTATGGCACAGATGTTGGCCTGGACCGCTGTTGTGCTACTGGTAAAGCACCTCTTAATTATGTGCAATTTGCCTATCGGAACTAATTAAGTGCACGGCGCAGGCTTCAGGGAGGCTCATGGAGGGTCTGCCCAAACAGCTTGCTGATTCTAAAGCACGGGGAGGTTTATCAGCACAGTTGCAGGATGAAAATTCACTTTGACATTGGTGTGCAGCCATTTTAGCTGGCAGCTTCTAGCAAAGCTCAACCACATGAAGGGTGTTGGGAGGGACAAGGAATGTGTGCCTTGCCAAATGGGAAGATGGGAGAGGCTAAAACTGGCATGTACCGTGTGGGAGTGCATTATCAGCTTGAACATCTTACCCCATCAGAAGCACACACAGTGTACTGCATCCTTGCAGAGTGAAGCTGGTGCAGCCTCCAGGCTTAGCAGGACTCTTGCTCCAGAGATTCTCTCTTGTTTGTTTTGGAGATAAAAAAGGTGATGGGTATATGGAATTGGGAGTGTTGTGTTGGCATCGTGGTGGTTTCACCCCTGGTGCTGCAGTGAGGCAGTGCACTTCTTGCTGGTGCTGTCGAGCGTGTTCAAGCAGAAATAGCAGGCTTCAGACGAGTAGCTCTTTGCTATACCTTTCTTCTCTGGGTGCTGTCTGAATACACTGTGAGATTTCTAATTGAGAGGTGTGGTGTAAACAGTCCTCACATCTTGTTTGTTTTCTTGTTTTGTTTTCTTTTCAGAACTCTATTAGGCATAACCTGTCCCTGCACAGCAAGTTCATTAAAGTTCATAATGAAGCCACAGGGAAGAGTTCCTGGTGGATGCTCAATCCTGAAGGTGGTAAAAGTGGAAAAGCACCAAGGAGAAGAGCTGCATCTATGGACAACAGCAGCAAACTCGCTAAAGTCAGAAGTAAAGCATCCAAAAAGAAGCCCCCGCTCCAATCTGCTCCAGAAGCCACTGCTGACAGCCCTGGCTCCCAGTTCCCAAAGTGGCCTGGGAGCCCATCCTCGAGAAGCAATGAGGACTCTGATGTGTGGAACACCTTCAGGCCTCGAACCAGTTCCAATGCAAGCACCATCAGCGCCAGGCTTTCTCCAATCCTGACTGAGCAGGATGACCTCCATGACGAAGAGCTTCTCCCGTCTATGGTGTACTCCAGTGCATCCAGCAACGTCCCACCAACCGTGACTGAGGAGCTTGAGCTCATCGATGGGTTAAATTTGATGTCTCCCAGCTCATCCGTGCTGTCTACCCAGCAATCCACCTCCGGTGGTCAAATCCAGAGAGATTCCAGCTTTTCCTTGCGGAGCCCAAGTGCAGCTGGGCAGACCGCTACGTTTGGCAATTCCCTGTTTAACCCTGTTGAAATGTCTCTGCAGAGTTCTGTCAGCCATTTCTCCAGCCCGCAGACCTTGGAAGCTCTTCTGACACCTGGCTCTCCGCCTCCAAGGGATGTGCTGATGACTCAGGTGGATCCAGTTCTCCCGCAGACTGGTGGCAGGATGAGCAGCCGAACTCTTCTGCTTCTAGGTGGACAAGCCACCCAGAGTAAGATGAGCTCAGGCAATCCGCGAGGGAAGCCTGCGGAGCAGCAGGCAGAACCAGTTGGTGCCAGTGTTTTGCCATCAACGCTTCCCATAGTAGCATCTCCTCAAAACACTGCCAGCATTAACAGTTTGAAGGCTCCAGTTTCTGCAACAGCTGCCCAGTCGGTCCAGCTGGGCAGTCCTCCACTGCTTTCTTCTGCTGGCCCTGCTCCTCTGGGGTTAAACCAGGACAGGCTGCCCATTGACCTGGACATTGACATGTACATGGAGAACCTTGAATGTGATATGGATTACATAATCAACAGTGAACTCATGGATGGAGAAGGACTGGACTTTAATTTTGAACCTGTTCCGTCTACTCCCAGCTATCCCAGCAGCTCGCAGGCTTCCAGCCACACCTGGGTACCAAGTTAACTTCAGGAGCACAAAAAGGTAAGCGGTGCCATGCAGAGTAGCACGGCTCTGTTGTAACAGCATCAGCCTTGTCTGGGAAGCTTCCTGTGCCCCACTGCCAGTAGTGGAAGAAAAGTCTTTAGGAGAGAGAGTTCCCTTTCAGGACAAAGCTCTGGGAGAGCTGCATTCCTTATTAGAAGGGGAAAGGCTGTGTAAAGGAGGGTGGATTTAACTTGACCAGGTAGTAAGCTTCTTAATGAAATAGAGCAGCAAGCTGAATGAAATTCTTGCTGTCCCTCATTACCAAAGATGACTGTTCTACAGGAGCTTGGTCTCTATGATGCTTTTAGCTCTGAATTTGACATGAGAACTTGTTCTGTTTACATGAAGATGGTATACACAGAGCTGTTGAACTGAGCAGGCACATGCTCTGTTTCTATCCAGGTTGTAATTATGCTTGCGATGTTTTCTAGCATGTGTAATTGCAAAGCCTATCTGTTTCATGATCGTCTGCTTTGCCTGCATGTAGCAGGACACAGTCCCTCTCGGTTATCAGCCCTTCTGCCCTTCCCTTATCTGGGAATGGTGTCTGTAAAGTCTGGTTTGCCTGTTTGTCTGAATGAACTACCAAGTTGCCTATGCAGCCATTAGAATGGAAGAGGAAGAGAAAATGGGAGCGTGTGTGGTGTGAACGGGGATGGAAGGAGGAAGGACGTGTCAGTGCTGTCTTACTGGAGATGGAGGCTTGTTTCACGCTTGGAGCTCACCTAACTAATGGAAAAGGGGCAGTTTCTTCCATGGGCTGAGGCACAGGCTGGGTGCTGGTTGGGAGGTGGAAGTGTTGCCGGGAGTACATCCTGCTGAGGAGAGAGATGTGGGATGTGTTGGTGTTGCAAGCTCAATTAATAATGCTGGGCAGACAGAAGGGCAAACTGCAGATACTGCTTGAGTTGTGGGAAGGCCTCGAGCTTCAGAATGATGGAGGATGAGTGAAATTATCCCATGCTTGACCTTAATGCTCATTCCAAGACAGGTGAGTAACCTGAAGACAGTCTAGCTTTGAGTAGGGAGTTTTGACTGGGTGACCTCTGGAGGTCCCTTCAGCCTAAGTGCTCTGCTGATTGCTGCTGCTGTTCATGCTGCAGGTCAGATATTGGGCTGAGCACTTTTCTGCTCTGCACCAGCACAGCCTTCCAGGCAAGTATTAGGGACTACGTGCAGTGAAATGCTGTCCTTCGGGCCTGTGATACTTAAACATTGATACACCATTATATATTGCCTTTTTAAACACAGTTGAATGCCTTTTTATTCCAAATTCCATCGTGCTGCTAAGGATTCCATTTGTTGGTTGTATTCTTCTGTCCATACTTACAAGATGTCTTTGCTGTAGAGAGAGGGAGGATCAATCTAGGTTTCCCTTGTTTTCTTACAGGGCTTTGTATAGCCTTGTGCGCTCAGTAAGTGTGCTCTGCTGAATTACAGAGAGTTTGCCTTAAATTGGGCACCTTCACTTCAGGTGGAACATGGGAACTCGGTTTTGATTTCAGAGCCCTTCAGCTGTGTGAGGACAGTTTGCAAGCTGGTGGCAGAGGTTGGGGCATCCTCAGCACTGCTTCCACGGGGCCTTGTCCTGAGCTCTTGTGGCTCTGTATGCCCTGCACTGCATCTGCAGAGAGCATCCACTTTATGGAGGGAAGTGTTCACGGGAGTGTTTATGAAACATGGATGCTGCAGATATCCTGCAGTTCTGGCTGCGTTTGTTACCTGGGCTGGATAGTCAACAGAATGCCTGCAGAATATCGCACAGAGCTTTATTTTTTGTAGGGATATAAAATAGGGAAGGCTGACCAAGTGTTTATCAAAGGGTAGGGTCTAGTGCTAGTGAAGGTATGGCTGCATTGAAAGGCAGAGGGAGAAGATGAGGCTCGTAGTAGCAGGTCTGCTCTTGTTCAATTCAGTGTGTGTGTGGCTTAACCAAAACAGAGTAACCTTGTTCTGGTGTGCAAGGCTTCTATATTGCCGTGTGAAGTTCACACTGGTGAAAACTACCATGGATCACTGCTAACCTCAGAGCCATCCCAAGCAGTGTCTGCAGGCTGGTCTGTGTCCCTCTGGGTCAGGTATGGCTGTAATGCTGAGCAAAAGCTGCTCGTCGGTGAGCGCTGGTAGCCATGCACTGTGATTTGGAACAGTCATTGCTGTTCCCCACGGTGCACAGAGCAGATGTGACTTTATCC
The DNA here is from genome assembly GCF_039878825.1 of Excalfactoria chinensis. Lineage (NCBI taxonomy): Eukaryota > Metazoa > Chordata > Aves > Galliformes > Phasianidae > Excalfactoria > Excalfactoria chinensis. Next base: position 82,670,330 of record NC_092828.1, on the reverse strand, counting down.
CCTTCTGCTGTGTTAAGCACTGAAGAGTGTGTGCACAGCTCCCCAGCACTCTGCTTGAGCCCCTTTACATGGGGATGTGAGATCCAATACCGAACCCTTGCCTCTGCCCACAGAGCACCTCTTGGCCTGCAAGGTAGAGTGGCAGTGTGCCAGCACTTTCCTTGACTAGGAAATGCAGAAATCCTGCCAGTTCTGCTGCTCACTGCATGGATAGCGTGTGGTTAAGGTGTGCGGAGTGCTTTGCAGGCCCAAGGCATGACCGCACTTAGTAGTGGTTGACCTGCAGGTGCTCCTCCAGTCCTTCATGCTGGTGTCCCCTGTTGGTGGGTTTGTGCTTGCTCACCCTCGTGCCTTTCTGTACCGTTTTGGTGTGAGGTCCATCTGCTCTTCTGGTAGAGCTTTGTTAAAGATCTTCATGTGTTCAGTTGGGATTAGCTTTGTAGCCTGGAGAGCCCTTTATCCCTCTCCCAGCTTGGGCCAGACTCTGTGTTTCCATGCTGTTCTCTAATTCCTTTCAGTCCCGACTGCATTTTGTTCTATCAGGAATTTAATAACTGACCCCCCGTGTTGTCTCACAGTTTCCCTGGAGTCTGTTGCTCTGACTGCTTTTCTTCTTGTTGGGGCTGATCCCCTCCTGCTGCTTCTTCACCTTCCCACAAGTTTCATTTTGTGTTGGCCAGTGCTATTGCTGAATGCGATAGACTGGTGCCCTGCATTTACTTTCTTATTCTGCCTCAGGTTGTCTTAAACCTGCTGAGACCCCTCCCAAGCCTTGCTTGCTGCTCCGAGTCCAGCCAGAATGAGGTGGAGGGTCTCTTTGTCTTTTCCCTCCCAACTCACATTTGTGGCTGCTCTTCCTTGCTGCCTTCCCACAGTGCTTCTGGTGGCAGCCCAATCTTTAACACCTGCTTATCTTACCAAGCTTTGGTGCCATCAGCTTGCAGGAGGAGTGCTTTCTTCTGACCTTTGTGCTTTTGTTTTGTCTTTCTGGCTCAATGGTACTCTGAGTTTGTGGCTTAGCAGCTGTGTCCTCCACTCGAACCTTCCTTCCGTCAAGGTCCTTGTGTTTGTTCCCTAGTGGAAGTGGGCATCCTTTGAGCAGCACAAGGCTGACTGATAGCAACTGTCTCCTTATCTGTGCATCCAGGATTGCCACCGAAGCTGGGATTTAACTGTTCACTCTTTTTCTTCTCCCTAGTGTCCTTCAGGTTTTGAACATTGGGTTCTGACTTCGCTTCCCACCCCTGGCAGAGAAAAGAACGGAGCATGTTGGATTTGGTTTCCCTGCACGCCACACCTTGGGCAGAAGGAGCTGCCCACCTGGGAAGAAGGGGCAAACTGCATCTGGTTGCAACAGGAAGAGGTTAAAAATAGGAATCCTGTTATGTGCCACGTCTCTTCCTACAAACCTGACCCTGCCATGGACCTTCTGGGGAAACCCTGAGCTGTGTGTGTCCGGAGAGGAGCCCTGGTAGAAACCTCGGCCAGAAGCCTCTGTGCTGGGCAGTAGAGTTTTCCCATGTGAAGAGTTGGGTTTGCTGGAGGAATGTCTCCATGGCTGTCCTCTTTCTGCTATGGCAGAAAGTCTCCCAGTGCCTCGGGCTGGCAGAGGGCTGCTCACTTCCCTCTTGCCTTGAAGTAGCTGGATGTTTTCATTAAAGCCACCAGATGTGCACTTGGAATCCCACGGACTGGCCAAGGAATGGGAAGCAGCACGCTGATGGAAGCCTGGTGGGAAGAGGGGTGCTGTTATGGGCTTGGGGTCAGTGGTTCCATCGTGCCCTTCTCACCGGAGCAGCCGTCATTGTTGTGCAGTGAAGGGCTGTGGTTGTGGCGTTGGGGGCTTCCTCTCATTCATCTGAGAGGAGGAGCAGTGTTGAGTTTTTTCACTGTGCCAACTGTGCCCCGTTGAATCCTAGGCATGTTTAGAGCAGTCCCTATGCTGTTCTCAGCACATTCCCAATACACCAGGCTGATGTAAAATAGGCACGGGTGCCAGTAGCTGTTTGTGGGATGCGAAAACATCATTTGGGGTTTGTTTCTCATCTGTCATGCTACAGCAGAGAAGGGGAAAGCCTGAGTGTGGCCTTAACAGAGCCCTGGTTGCTTTTCAGAAGGGCATTTTCTATAGATGAAATATTTTTTTACTAATCTGGGAACTTTCTACAGCGAATATAAAGCCAATGTTAAGCGTGTCCCCATTAGGCGTATCAGGAGCCTCTGAGGAGGTGTCGGTGACAGACTTCTTTTTCAGAGCTGTATTAGGAACAAACGTATTTGATGTTGGGTAATGTATATGATTGAGGGGAGAGAGTTGGCAGATCCCCACCGCTTCCAACCGCCGTGGGGAAGGGTTGTACATTATTGTAATCTATATGTAAAAGTAGCTGCAAATTACATAGAAGCTTTTCTAAACCTTTTTAAATATATATTATATATTTTAATTGAAAATGAGATTATTGGATTAAAAAAAACCACACACTTGCTGCATCTGTCCCCTTGATAGCAGATAACACTACAGAGTGGGAGGGGACAGGCCTAAGGCATTTTGGGCCTAGAAGCTGAAAATGTCATTAGTACAAGTGGGAAGGGCACTGCAGTGTAACTGGGGAATAACTGCCTCACTTAAAGCAGGTGGAAGGCACCAGCATAGCATTCAGCCACAGCTCCCGGTGTGCTGCCCTGGATCCAGCAGTCCCGCTGTGCTGGGGAATGCCAGTCATTAACAGCACTCCTTGTCCCTTTGGTAGCTGGGCTGCATTGCAGGGATTCCCATTTGTGGGATGGTGTGGGCTTGGCCATGCTCCATCTGCTGGCGTTCAGGGCAGACCAATGGAGGGCACTAGCTGATGTTTTGGTAGCCGTCCTCTTGGGTTCTGTGATTTTATTTGTTGCTGGAGTTTCTTCTGCTGCTGGGGGAGCACCATCCTGGGACTGTGTCAGTGCTTGGCCCTTCTCTTGGTTCTTGCAGGACAGAAGCTGGGAAAGGAGACCAGTTCACTTGGCACGCTCCTGCTACCATTTGATGCTGGCAGTGACCTGGTGAGGTGTGCCGGTGCTTTTAGGGTAATCCAGTAGGCTGGATCTGGCAGAATCCCTCTGGGCTCCTTGCTAAAGGAGGAGGTGTCTTCTGCTCAGGTTTCCATCATACAGTGCCATGAGCCATGTTGCCTCACCACCTCGTCTGCTCTGTTGTCATGAGCCTCATTTCATTTTCATCTGAGTGGAGATTGGAACACTGGGAGTGGTTTGTCTGCCTGCCTGCACCAATGAGTCTTCAACAGCCTTATCCTCAGCGTGCTCGGCCATCAGAGCCTTTGTGTAGCCTGATAACCTCTGCTTTGAAGGCAGTCTTTGTGGCAGACCTCATGGTGATGCGCTTAAAAATTACCCACCATCTGCATGTCTGGCCACACCTTGCTGCAGCAAAACCAAAAACACTGAGGAGGGAGATTGTAAGCTGGGATCCCAGGTCTTGAACCACGGGTGCATATTCTCACTGCAGTTAGTTCATTATTCAAATGGACAGATAGCCTTTCCACAAACACCTCATGCTACATACGGCATGTATTGCACATAATGATTGGATGTATGTTGATTCACTTAATAGATCTGGTGGGATTTGGGTTTTCTGGTGGATAATATGCCACTTTGTTTGCTTGGACCCCAAGGGCAAATGAGTCCCGTGGTGTGCAAAGTGAGCTGATGGCTGCTGTGCTTAGGGGTGGTTTTGCTGCTTCACAGCTGTGTATCAAGGACAGGATAGCAGCATGCTCAGTGTTGCTCAGTGTGATTCTCTAATGCCTTTATCATGGAAACAGAGCCCAAAGCAATAGGAAGGGTGATGTTAGCAACAGGTGTTCTCCATCCCCTCAACCCAAGAGCAGCTGGCAGGGGCTGAAGGAGCTTGGAGAGCATGTGCTGGTGCTGAGGATGGTGCTCAGAAGGAGTGCTCAGTGAGCAATGAATGCAATGTCATGGGCTAGAGCAGATTCTCCACTTGCTGGTATGTGTGGCAGGATGGTTTGGATCCTGGTCGTGGAGGTCAGGGATGTGAAGAATTTGGGAGTTCTCCAACCTCTTCTTAAATAGCTTCCACTTCATAAAGGTTTTCTAGCTTGGGATTCCTCATAGGACATAAAGGACTTTAAAGTTCTTAAACTACTGCTTGCTGAAGGCTGGGAGGAGAAGTCTCACTCAGCACTTCCCTGGATTGTGTGTTCTGGAAGGGTCATCCTGAGACAGCAGCAGGGGCTTATGGGGGCTGTTCCTGTAAGGAGAGGTTGGGGTTAGGGAGCAGCTCTGAGCCCGGTGGGGAGGGCAAGGGATGCTGCTGTGGGGACTGCTGCTCCCCGACAAGTGCCTGGGGGGCTCCTGGCATGAAGCCTTCCGCCATGCTGTGTGCATCTTCCCCGTCCTCACTGTACCAAGTTCCATTCACCTCCAGAAGATCAAATGCTGTCTTCTTCAGCATGAGGCCGCCGTGCTCTGGGCCCTGAAGGGTTCTGCCCATGGAGCCTGCTGGGAGGCACGCTTATTGCTTTCATTTACACCTGAGTTTAGCTGTTTGCTTGAGACTTCTTTGTAACTTGAGCGTATTTTACTACTACCAGCTCCCTGTCAAAATTTGGGCTATCGAAAGCTTCTTAGAGCCCTTTAATTTCTATAGCTGGTCTATTTAAAACCATGACATCCCCCCCTGCCCTGGGCTGCTTCACAAACAGCAGTGCCATCATTCTAAGTGAGAGGAATGAATGCAGTGGGAGCGTTCTGGAGCCCGGCTGTGCTCATAACTGAGGTTCATGCTAGAAGCAAGTAGCACTAATCAGCTTTTCCAAAGGAAATGCCTAGAAAGCTTTTATATAGATCATGATTTGATCATTTTCTTACTTAGGTGCTTATTTATAGCCACGCTCAAATGCTCCAGGGCTTTCCTTGCTCCAAGAGGGAGAAACCTGTGTCTGGTGCTGTGGGTTGGGGTGTCTGGGGAGAGCGGGGTCACCAAAATGATGTGTAAGTTTGGACTGTTATCCAAAAAAAAATACATGTATATCAGTTTTGGGATGTGAACCTGAGCAGGGATGATGTAGGGTTTGCCTCAGCTGCACGCCTGGTGAAGTGTTTGTTCTGATTCACATGGGGAAAAGCAAGGGGAAGGTGATTCCGGGTGCCTGAAAGCTCGGTGGCATGGGTAACTCATCACTACAGCTCATAACCCCTCGAGAAAGGGACCCTTGTGGTGCCGAGCAGGAGGGCACGGCCACAACTGGTGCTCCTCGAGTGTCCGGAGAGAGGTCTGGCCCTGCAGGGTAGGGCACTTCTGCTGGAAGGAGCCTTCTTTGGAGGGCTGGGGCTGGTTCGGCGCTGCGCACAGGATGGGCACCACGAGCGGATGCCTTTCCCACCCCATCCCCTCTGCACACTTTTCACCCATTTCTCATGAGAATTTTTTTTCTTTTTTCTTTCTTTTTTTTTTTTTTTACACAATAAATCCCTGCTTTTGTTTGCTCTCTGTAGCAGTGTAACTTCTGAACCATTACAGGCTCTTTGTTACCATCTGTGCTAGCAAGACTGTAGAATGTGCTAGACTAGGGGGGAATGTTTGACAAATAAACCTGTAATCCTCTGCTCTGTGTCTCATGCGGTTTGTTCTGGTGCACTGGTGGGGGCCCACTTTTATTGTGTTGATTTTTTTTTTTTACTTATTTATTCCCTTGCCTTTAGCTTCTTTCCTTCTCCTCCTGGTGCTGTTAGGGCAGCCCTGTGCTGGGGTCACTGTGTACCCGCCCTATGAAAGCTGCAGTGTGCTCCCAGGTGTGCAGATCTTTTTGGTGCCAGTGGTGCTGCCAAGCCCCTAAAGCTGACCCTGGGCAGCTGTCACTTCTGCAGGACAGTTCTGGAGTCGTGCTGATCTGTTCATGGCTTGCCCTCCTAGACCTGGGTGCAGATGGCTCTGTTCACTTCACATGGAGATAGATGGCCAGTGTTCACCTGTAGCCCAGCAGTTGTGCTGGCTGTCTCTAGGAGCACAGGGGTGGAGTTGCTGTTCCATCCCAAGGCAGATGCTGTCCATTAGGATGTCAATGAGCCTCTATCCTTGTGTACTCCAGTTCTGCTGTCACAAGATATTTATGGTCAGATACTCGTATTAAAGGGTGGGGGTAGCTTGGTATTCAGTAAGGTCTGAGGGAAGAATACCATTGAAAAAGGGCAAAACTGGGGTTTGCTAGTAACTCTTTAAAAGGATCTTAAGCTTCCTGCTACGAGTCTTAAGCTGATTTCCAAACATTGGGTTTTAGGAGGAGATCCTCAGGGGAACTGACTCCCACAGCTGCTCCTGGGATGCTTCCTGGGGCTTCCTGTAAGCACACAGTGGTTGGTGCAGTTGGGGAAAGAAAATGCACGGGGTGGATTTTGTGGTTGTCGATTGGCTCTGGGAGGATTAATTCCAAATTTGACGTGTAACAGGGGACCATTTGTTCCCTCCTAGTGGTTGTTAATAGGTTTTATGCTGATCTGAGCATTGCCAAGGAGAGCAGAGCTAGTTGCGCAGCCCTGCTGTGTTCCATCCTAATGGGTGCTCGAGTTCTGCATGCCTTTCTGGTAGATGATGTCACCGTTTCTCCAGTGGTGCAGTCCCTGGTGCTGGAGTTCCCCACTGCAAAGCTTAGCTGGGATGTTACAGCATCTTTGGGCAGCACACCCAGCCCTGCCCAACACACACAGCCATCCAGATACCAGCACCGTCCCAGTACAGCCTGCCCCAGCCAGAAAGAGAACACACATCCATGTCAAACATAATATATTTATAGCAAAAATAGGCTTTGTCTTTAGCTTCCATACACAAGGTTTTCTCCCCGTACATTTACGCAGTAAACAGGTCGACTGAAGCAGCGTGCACTGGGCTGACCTTACAGCTGCCCTCACTTCAGACTCCCTCTGATGATGGGGTGCCCTGTACCCCTCCTGTAGTTCCCAGGGGGAACCAGGTTCCCTCACCCCTAGCTCTGGGCTGTTCACATGCATGGAGCAGCCCTGAGCCAGGAGGCTCCTGGTGGGCTGGGCTGGTGCTGCTCACCCAGGGCAGTCCCAGGAGTCCCCAGCCTATGGCTGGGGCTTCCCTTAGCTCAGCTGGGCTGTTAAGAGCAAACGGCTGGGTGAAGGACCCCAGCCCTTGTTGCTGTGAGAGGAAGATGCCAGCTCTGTGTTAATGCAGGAAGCCTCCCTCATTTCTCTTGAACCTCCACCAATGGGAAACGGCATAGGGTTTGGGACTAACAACCCTGTGGGCAGCCACAAGTCCTCTGTGCAACCCTCCAGAGCCCAAAGGCTGTCAGAGGCCCTCTGACCCTGCACAAGGAGTGCCAAGGGCACCCACCTGCAAGAGCTTCATGGTTTGGAGTTGGCTTGTCTGACCCACAGGGTATTGTTTGGCACATGAACGTGGATGGCAGGACATGGGCACAGCAGCAAGTGCATCCCCTCCCTGTGCTGGGCTGGGACCCAGCACACACACTATGGGACGCCACAGTGCACCCACCTGGCTCCTAAGCAAGATGTTGCCTCTATGGAGGCTGTCAACGGGGGGTTGGAAGCAGAGCGCCTGCAGCTCCGGGGTGAGGAGCTGCTGCCAAGCCTAACCCTCCAACACAGCCTGATCCCCTCCTGACCCCCCACCCGTGTCTTTGGCGGTCCTCCATGGGCAGGTTCAAGTCTTCAGCATCACACCAACATCTCAGCAGCACGGACTTGCCTCACAGTTTGGTAATTGCACGTAACAGGGCTACTCAGCGTGCCCCACAAGGGGAAAAAAAAGAAAAGGAACAAGACAGTCAAGTAAACTAAATGGAGTCATCCCTCGCCGTCTGTCCCAGCACGACGGGTTGCACACAAGTCCAGGGAGAGAGGATGCTGCCCGGCCCTGCCGCAGCGCAGCTCCCCACCGCCTACGAGACCATGTACTGGGTGATGGCCTGCAGTGCGTACAGCAGCTCTGCCTGCATCCTGGCCTCCAGAATGAGCAGGTTCACGTGGACCTGGGGGAGAAGCAGGAGATGCTCATGCAACAAGCACCCACCCAAGTTAAAGTGTCATTTGGCAAAGGGCAAAACACCACCAGGTTTTCCAACACGGGCAGATGCCCTTTTCCCATCCTGTTCTGCAGCCTGTGGCTGTTCCCAGTGCTGTGTGCCGGGCAGCTCCCAGTGCACTGGGCATCAGCACATCACTTCTATGGGTTACAGCCATACCAAGGGCTTGCCCACCAAGGGATGACCACCTCTCAGCTCCCCATGCTGCTGGTGGCCCTGTGCCACACGTTACACCCAAATCCTTGCAAACAGCCTGTTTCCATTTTCCTCTAGCTCCCATTCAATGGCTTAAAAGTTTTTGCTCCATGAGCGTCCCAACCCTCAGCCCCTGCTCACCCCCTCTAAGAGGCTGCCCTACCTTTTCACTGTGCTTGAACTGCTTCCAGAACCTGTCAAACATTTCTGGGTTTGTCTTCTCTGGGTAGCAGGTTACCGTTTTAATGTAAACTTTGAGCATTCGCTCCAGTAGATGATTCACTTCTGCGTAGTCGTAGTCATCGTACCTGCGGGGAGCACAGGGCAGTCACAGCCAGCACCTGGCCCCAACCACACATCTCATCTGTGGTCCACCTGGGACATGTCACAGTCATGGGGCAAGGACACAACACTGGGCACCGGGCACTGACGCCCCATCTGTGCAGCACCTTGCAGCAGCCACGCATAGTCATAGAGCAGTTGGGTTGGAAGGGATCTTAAAGCCCACCCAGTCCCACCCGTGCCATGGGCTGTGTGCCTCCCACCAGCTCAGGCTGCCCAGGGCCCCATCCAGCCCAGCCATAGGCACCTCCAGGGATGGTGCTCTCCGGGCAGCCTGTGCAACTGCATCATTATCTCTTTTCCAAGCCCACGTACAAGAACACCTCCACACAGCTGGGCACACAGCAGGAGCAGCCCACTCTCTTCCCACCTGGGTTGACGTGGTTTTCTGCCCTGGACCACGAGGTTGCTGTCGTTACCTGATGCCAAACATGCAGTGGATGTAGTTCCAGATGCCCCGCTTGAAGACTGAGGGTTCGCAGCCCTGCCGCTTGGCCATGGCACTGCTCTGCAGACCATCCACCATGCGAAACTTCTCGTCCAGGAGATGCCCAATGTCTGAGTAGAGCCGGTTCACCAGCGAAAAGCCATGGTCTTCCCAGGAGTAATCCTATTGAGCACAGCAAGAGGCTTTTGACACTACAGAAAAGAGTTTGAGGCCTGTTCTTGGGGAGAAGGGCTGCCAAAGACCTCGGGATGTGGCAGAATTCACAGGGTTTGCTCTGCCACAAGTCACAGTGTCCCTCACCAAGCAGCTTGGGAATGATTTCGACCACCACCTCAGTGCCAACCCACACCCAGCCCAGAGGGGATGTGTGGTGGTCCTTGAGGGTGCAAGTCAGCGGTCACCATCCCCCCCCAGCCCTCTGATGTGTCCCATGGTGGGGCACAGCCCTGCTTGGGCATTTTGGGGCCATGCAGGCAGCCCATGAGCACCCACCCACTCCTTGGATGGCAGGAGAGAGCAGGAACCTCACCTGGACTCTGAATACCTGCGTCTGCTCCTCGTCGCGCCGCGCAAAGTCCTGGTAGCCAAAGTCAGGGTCCTGCAGGTAGCACGCGAGGTTGGCAGCACCGGTGACCTCCCCGTCAGTATCTGAGTGGGGAGAACCCGCAGACAGTTGGCGCTGCCCCATTCCCAGGCACTGCTGGTAGCGATGCTCCCATCCCAATGCTCCCATCCCGCACCCCCTCACCTTCCTCGCGGTCCGGCGGCAGTGGCCTCATCTCCTCCCTGCCCTCCGTCTCCACGTGGATCCGCTGAACACGCTCCCGCAGCGAGTCCAGCTCCATGCAGGAGTCCAGGGACTGCACAGGAGCACGGCAGGCTGTGAGGATGGGATGCTCCCACACCATCCCTGTCCCCGCAGTCCCACCCCAGGGGCTCACCCTTTTGCGGTTGATGCGCAGCAGCTCCTGGCCGCAGCCGTTCCCCATGGCGGCCTCACAGAAGCACTGGTTCCCAGGTGGAGAGGCCTTCAGCGAGCCCCGGCCCCCCGGCCCTTCCTCCTGCTCACAACCACAGCCAAAAACGAAGCTGGCAAGAGCGTGGCAGTGCGCCAGGAGGACGACGGCGTGGACCAGCTCTGCCAGCGACCAGCTCCACTCGCTGATCTTCAGCAGCTTCTGCGGGACAGACAGGGCAGCAATGCACGGTGGGCAGGCAGAGTGTGGGCTCCCCATCCCCAACCAACCCACTCATCCCCGCTACCTCGATGTGCTCCTTGGTGATGAGCCAGGGTCTGTGCGCCAGGATCTTGTTGATCTCGCTGAGGTTGCGCAGTTTGGGGGGGATGAAATCGAGCCCACGAAGCCATTGGGGATCACCCCCCGCCCGCAGGAACTGCAGCACGTGGAGGTTCACCAGGTACCGGCAGTGGTGCCGCGCGGCTGCCTGCAAGAGCCAAACGTCAGCCCCGTGGGGAGCAGCCACCTCGCTCCCACCAGTTGGCTTCTGCAGAGCAATCTGCGGGCTGTGAGGATGGGCTCACCATGATGGCGATGTAGTGGCGGCAGTCGAAGGGCAGCGGGCCGTCCATGTGCAGCAGGTAGTGCTGCGTCTTCAGGAAGCTGTCGAGGTAGCGGGGGTGGTAGCCCATCTGCTGGGTCACTGCCTCCAGCCGGCCCCGGCTCGCCAGAGCCTTCACAAACAGGAACTGAGGGCGCTCAGGCTCACCGCCACCGCCGGACATCTTCACCACCTGTGGGAGCACAGGAGGGGATCAGGGGGTCCCCATGCAGCCAGAGAGAGGATGCTCTCAGAGCCCAGCCCAGGTGCCCATCACTGCCGCGTCAGGCCTGGTTAGCTGCAGTCCATCACAGCCATGGAGGAGCAGGGCGGGATGTGGCCGTGACTTTTTTGTGCCGTTGGTGGGGACAAACGCAGTGGCTCAGGTGTCAGTGCTTTGCTCAGGTGCCATTTGGAGCTTTGCTTTTGGTTTGGGGAAAAGGAGGGCAAAAAAAAGGAAAACCAAAAGGGGATGAAGAGCGCCAGCTCCTGTGTGTCCCAAGGGCAAAGGCTGGAAGTGAGCTGCCCTGGCTGTGCATGGAGCTCCCCAGCTTGGTGCCAGGGCCACCAGGCATGATGGCTTCTCCTCTCCGGGTGCAGAAGGACCAAGAGCAGCCTCATACCCACGCGTGGGCCACGGGGACAGGGCTGCCATTCAGGCCCACCACCATGACAGTTTCTCTCACCCACACCCCCCCAGCACTGCTGTCCCAGCATCCCCACTGCTCACACCCGAGTGCCGCCACACCTCACCCTCCCCAGCCCTCCCCGTTCCCCTTCCTGGCATCCCAGCGCCCGGTTCCAGCCGCTGCCCCTCGACGGCAGCCGTCGGGGCCGGGATCCGCCACCTCCCCCACTCCTGGTGCGCAGGACCCCGCGGGGGGCTCCCCCCGACCCCTCCCCGTGGCGGTTCCCGGCTCCTTGCGGCCCCGCCGGTGACGCCCGCCGTCCCGCAGCCCCCGTCCCGCTATGTCGGACTCGAGGGCAATGCCGGTGCCCGGTGCGGGCTGCCGGTAACCGGGGCCCCATTGTGCGAGCAACGGCGGCGGCAGCGCCCCCGGTGCGCATCGCGGGCAGTGCAAGCGGAGAGAGAAAAACAACTTTGATTGGCAGTGATGGAGGCACGGCGCCTCCCGCATCCCGCACAAAGGGGACGGCGCCGCCGCACCGATACCGGCACCGGCACCGGGCCCCGCTGCGGGACAGCGCCGGCCCCGAGCCCCGGCGGCGGGCGGCGAGCAGGGCCCGGCCCGAGGGGGGTGGGGGGGGGGGCGGCGTCCGAGCTGCGGGCAGGGCCGGTGCTGCGGGCAGGACCGGGGCACAGTCGAGCGCGGGGTCCGGTGGGGGCTCCGGTAGCGGCGGGGCGGGTCCTACCTGCCCCGGCAGCCGCTGGCACCGGCTTCCTCGGGGGTGCTCCACGCTCTGGGGACACACGATCATGGTGAGCCCGCGCCGAGCGCCGCCGTGCCGATGCTCTCTGCCCGCTGCCGGCACCGCCCCGCCCGCTCCGCTGCGACCCGTCCCGTCCCGTCCAGCCCCGCCCGCCCCGTCCGGTCCCGGCCGCCGGCACTGCCGAGCCGGGCACCGCTGCAGCCCGGACCGGGAGGGGGCGTGGCCTCCGCTCCGCCTCTTCCAATCGCCTTCCCCGGGGGGCGGGTCATGCTGGAGCCACGCCCCCCAGCTGCCGCTCGGGGCGGAGCCAGAGGGGGCGGAAGCGCGGTGCGCCATGTGGGCAGGGGTGGAAAGTTACCCGTCCGTCCTGCGCCGAGGCCACGCCCACAGGCCGGGGGGTGGGGGGTCGGTGTGGGTGGGAGGTGGGTTCGGGCTGCCCCACCGCTAGGGGGCGCCGCGGGGCGGGGGTTCGGACCTGGAGCCATTCGGCACCACCACGGCTTGAGTGCGCAGTGCTGCTTTATTGGGCCTCAGCGCTGCCGCGGCTGCTGCCGCCCCCCCGGGGCCAGGGTGGTCTTGCGGGGGGAACCGTGCTGCTCCTCCCGGGGTCGGAATGCACCTCTACCTGCTGTCTTGCCCTGCGCAGGGGACAGTGAGGGGCATGAGGATGGGAACAGCGGGACGCTGGGGTGTGGACAGTAGTGGGGAGGAGGCGCGGGGACGTGGCAGTGGGAATGGGGACAACGGGATGGGAGGATGTGGAAGGGGATAAGGGGATGGGGGCAGCGGGCCGCGAGGATGTGGGCACACGGTGGAAGGGGATGGGGACTGTGGGGATGGGGCTGTCAGAGGACGGGGGCCACAGGTGTGAGGATGCAGCAGCACCCTCAGTCCAGGGTGCTGGAGTTGGGAAGGGCCGCTGGTCACACTGGACCCGTGGCCGGTGGTGTCCCGGTACCCAGGGTTGGTCCCTAGCGCCATGCGATCCCCCGGACTGCCCCGTACCGCTCCCTGAGTGCGGGCAGCAGAGGGCAGCGTCTCGGTGCTCGGTCCCTTCCTGCTCTCCTGCGTCTTCGGGGAGCGGAGCAGCTTCCCCTGAGGGTGCTGCCCGTGCAGCCGCAGCGCCTCTGCACCAGAAATGGGACTGGGGGTTGAGCAGCAGCCCCTGGCTGGGACCCCCCACCCCATGCGTTCCCATCCCCGCACCCACCGGTCAGTGCCACGCTGGGGTTCTTCAGGAGGGGCACAAAGGACTGTGCTGTCTGCTCCTGCGCAGTGCCTGCAGGGATGCGTCATGATACCCCCCTATCCCCACTGCGGTGCCCACGGGGACCATGGGACCCTGCACGTACCGGGGGCACCAAACTCAACCCTACAGACATAGTAGGTGCCGCGTGCCGGGAGGAAGTCGCTGGCCCTGTCCTGCATGGTCTTCACCTGGAAGAGCATCTTGGGGCTGCCCATCTTGTCACACAGGTCGATGGCCTCTGCGAAAGCCACAGTGTGTGGGCACAGCATCCCACCCCAGTGGGCCCATCCGCTGCCCCCTGTGCTCACCGTCAGGGGGGACCCCCACTTTGCTGCGCAGGTGAGACAGCAGCAGCAGCACGGGGCAGTCGGTGTTGGCCAGGAAGCTCTGGTTGTCTGCAGGGAAACAGTGGTGGCCAAGGAGACCCTGAGCACCAGTGGGGTGACACGGGCTGAGACTGTGGCTGTGGGGAACTCACCACCGTGGGTGATGTGGATGAACATGATGCTGCCGTGGGGATGGGAACGTGGGGCCTGGTGCTGCCCCACAGCGTTTGTGAGGTGGGAGGTGGGTTCTGGGGGCTGGCGTTCTGGAGTTCTGCCCAGTCTTCCCAAAATCATAGAATCACAGAATCACTCAGGTTGGAAAAGACCTGTAGGATCCTTCAGCCCATTCCCAACATGCCCACCGACCCCGTCCTTCAGTACCACCTCTTGATAACTCTAGAACACCCAGGGACACCACCATGCCTACATCTTTATGTCCCACTGTCCCCATCCCGTTTCACTGCCTGACCTCTCTTTCAGAGAATGTTTTCCTAATATCCAACTCAAAATGAGACCAGTCAAGACTGAAGCTCAGCAAAGCTTTATTGCAGCTGGAAGCTGCAAGTTGGAAACCCACAGCACAAGCAAGCAAGTGGCCAGGCTTGTGCATGCCCAGGCTTATGCATGCCCAGAGTACAACTGCAGCTGGGGTGGAACTGCAGCTTGTCCCCTCGGGGTGGCTCTCGGTGCTGTGCATGTCTCTTGGTGCTCTGTACCTCTGGCTGGTGGCTCTTGCCTGCTCCGCCACCGCCTGCTGCCCTTCCCATCCATTGCCACTGGGCTGTGAGCGCAGCCACGGTGAGGAGCAGGGCTGGAATCCCCTGGGCACTTGGCAGGGTGGAAGCAGGGAGCAGCGTGTTTTGGGGGAGCGGTGGCAGCATCACACTCCCACGTAGCTGTTCTTGTAGGGGCCATGCTCCTGGAGGCCAGCCATCCCCCCTGGTGGGTGGGTGCTGTTGTCTTGGAGGGGCTCGTAGCCCTCCTTGGAGGGCAGCTCGCTCACGTGGCAGATGCTCTCACTGTAGTTGGGCTTGAAACTCTCCACTACATCTTTCGGGACTCCAGCCCATTCCTTAAGGGACAGAGCGGGGTGAGAGGGTGAGAGGTGAGCTGCCACAAGCTGGGTGGTGTAGTGAGCCAGGGCAGCCGCCTTACCTGGAAGTCACCGTTGTGGGTGATGAAGAGATCGTCGAAGTTCTTGCTGGGGTTGGGGATTCGGGGCATGATGATGACCCACACCCTGCATGGGAGCACAGAGGTGTCAGAGGAGCTGCCCCACACTACCCCGCACCGCCCAGCCATGCACCCACCTTTCCATGCGCACCAACAGCACCACCAGGACCAGCAGCAGCAGGCAGGAGGCGATGGGGATCAGCACCGTGTGGATCCAGAACCACTCCACCTGCTCCTCTGCCACACCTGCAACGAGCCAGGGGGACACTGTGAGGACACTGCAGGGATGCCGTGGGGACCCTGGGGGCTCAGGACCGCTTCTACCTTTGCTGGTGGCGTTGCTGCCCCAGAATACAGGCACACTCCACTCGCTCCACAGCTGGGTGTTGCCACAATAGTTGTTGATCTTGCTGCGCACATAGAAGGTGTAGTATTTCTCATAGTCCACGCTGGGGAGGGAGAAGATGTCTCCTTTCACCTGCTGCTTCTGCAGAGAGAGGAGGGGTGGGTGGTGAGGACAGGTGCTGTGTGGCCGGGGACAGGCGCGGTGTGGGGGCTGTCACCGTCCAGCTGGTGTCCTTGTTGCTCTTGTACTTGACGACGTGCTCCAGGCAGTGTGCCTTGGGATAGGGAGAGCTCCAGGTGAGCTGCAGTTGGTTGCTGCTCATGTTGCGGATGGTCAGGTTGACGGGCGCCTCTGGTTTCACTGCGAAGCACAGGAGGTACCCGGTGAGCGCTGTCCTCACGGCCCAGTGGCCCCACTGTCCTGAGGACCACGAGTGTCCCCACGCCACCACGTACCGTAGTTCTGCAGCTCCATACAACTGCTGGGGATCTCCAGGGTCTGGCCGTTGAGGCTGGTCATAACACGGACATGGAAGGGCTGGAATTGGATGATCTCACTCTTCTTGAAGCGGCAGCCGACGCGCACACCGTGCTCCCACAGGTACTGCTGGCACTCCACCACGGGCGACCTGTTCTCATACCTGCACACGGCAGTCGTGGGGCTGCTTGAATCCTGTGTGCTCCTCCCAGAGCCCCTCCCAATGCCTTCCATCCCCACGGGGCTGCAGGTGGAGCCTCCAGCCCCAGGTACTCACCAGTAATAGAGGGAGTAGTTGGCTGTCAGCGTCTGCCCGCTGCCCCAAGTGCAGGTCATGTACTCCTCATTGAACAGGATGCAATCCACCCCTGGAATCATTCAGGTTGGAAAAGACCTCTCAAATCCCCAAGCTCATCCCCGGCCCACCCCAACATGCCCATCACCGCATGTCTCAGTGCCACATGCCCACAGTTCTGGAGCACCTCAGTGAATCCAGCCGCTCCCTGGGCAGCTCAGCTCCCTGAGCCCACCCTGATCAGCCCAGAGCTCAGCGCTGTGGTTATGGCAGGATGCTGCGCTCAGCTGCTTTGCCAGAGGAAATGCGTGTTTACCATTTTGTAACGCACACCAAGTAGTGGAGCTGAGCAAACGAGAGCCGCTTTGGGATGGAAACTGGGTACGTGACCAACAGTCAAGAAGTGAACTTCCAGCAGATAGCAGAGGGCACAGAGGAAGCATCCACCCCCGTCCCCTGCATATGTGAGCACCGCTGACACCGCAGTAATGCAAATGGAGGCCGGCGCAGATCTGCTGACCACAGCTCAGCCTGGCTGACACACCGGGCTGATCCAACCTTCTCCTGGCCCTCCTGCAGCCCCCCGGCATCCAAAGGGCTCTCATCCTGCGTTGCCTGGGGTGCTCACGGCCGGATGTTAAGCCACGAGGCTGCCCCGATGGCCAGGCCCACAGCTGCAGGGCTGAGAGTCTCATGGCTGTACCCACGGGGCCCATCCATACCCACATGGAGGGCGAGCACCCTCAGAGCATGCGACAGCAGCAACAGACGCAGCACTGAGCCATGGGCACGGACACATCACTGAGGTCACACAGGCCCACACAGCCCCACATCCCATCCTCGGCCACCATCACTGCGCAGCAGTTTCCCCCATCTCCCCTTACCTGCGGAGTTGGTGGTTGTGGCCAGGCAGGTGCCCAGCCCCCAAAGAAGGACAGGCACAAGGGAAGCCCCGGGTAGCGCCATGCTGCGATGCTCGGTGTGCGGCCCACCTTGCGTGGCTCACAGCGTGCGCACCACCACCACTTCCTGACTCACAGCAACACCCGCCCCATGGGGCAGCACCGCCCTTCCTGCTGAGCCCCACGGCTCCAGGGATGTGCGGAATCAGACTCAATAACCAGAACTGGGTTATAAAGCAGGTATGTTTTTATTCAGCGCTGGGCACGTGGGGGATCCGTCCTGCTATCATGTGCTCAAAACCAGTTCCTTTGGCTGCCTTTCCTTTATGTTTGCCCAGCTGCATTGTCTTGAATACAGAAATGTCGCCGTGTCCCACTGGTCCTTCTGGCTTTCCCCAAAGCCTGTGATACGTCATCATGCGAAAGGCCCCTATCTACCTGATTCCTGCTTTCACCAGGCCTGGCCACACAGAGGCCCTGCGGTTCTTCCTGCCCCAATGGGGCTGCCCCACAGGAGCAGATCCCCTGCCCACAGCCGAAGGAGGAGCAGCGTGGGGACAGCGCCGGGGGAGCACCGGGAGCACAGCGGGCACGGCGACCGCCTCGTGGAGAGGAACGGGGCCGGAATGCGGTCACGTGATCTCGGCATGTCCGCCAGGGGGCGCCGGGCGCATCTCGGCTAGCTTCGGCCTTTTCCGCCTTCCGCTCGGCGTAGGCTCGGGTTCTTCCCTTCGGCATTCTTCGCCTTTCCTCGGCTACGCCTCGGGATTCTCCGGCGGCGCTCGTTTCTCTCCGCTAACCGTCGGGCCGCGCAGGCGCAGCGGCGGGCGGCCCGGCGCTCCTTGTTGCGGCCCGGCCGGCCCTGCCCGCCCGGGATGGCGGCCTTTGGCGTCCTCAGCTACGAGCACCGCCCGCTCAAGCGCCCGCGCCTCGGGCCGCCCGACGTGTACCCGCAGGACCCCAAGCAGAAGGAGGTGCGGGGGGGGGGAAAGCCGCGGAGCGGGGCAGCCCCCCCAGGGCCGGGGCGGGGGTCGGGCCGGGCCCTGTCAGCCCCTGGGGCCGGGCGCTGACCGCCCTTCTTTTCCCCGCAGGATGAGCTGACGGCCCTGAACGTGAAGCAGGGCTTCAACAACCAGCCCGCCGTCTCCGGGGACGAGCACGGCAGCGCTAAGAACGTCAATTTCAACCCGGCCAAGGTGAGAACGAGCCCCGGGGCTGCCCTGGGCGCTGGAGCGGGGCTCCGACCTGCCCTGTGTGTGTCTGCGTGCGCTGCCCCTGGAGCACGGGGCTGCGGGATCGGCGGCAAGAAACTTCTTCAGCGTGGGTTTGGTGGCGTCATTGCCGTGGGAGAGGAGATGTGAGGGTTCCCGAGACATCTGGGGATGGAAATGTGGGGTTACATAACGGCCTCCTGCTTTGTGCTCCCAAAATGCAGGCGTTAACTGCCCTGCCTGCCTTACGGGGCTTGGTGGGGAGCTGCTCCTCCTGCTTTGGGGCAGCAGCTGTGACACTGTGAAGCGTTGCACACCTGTATTGGTTCTGACAGCGTGGGCATCCATGTCTGCTAACAGATGGGGAAAAAAGGCTTTGTAGCTCTTACCTGCCTTTCTCTGATCTTTCTCTGCCTCTGTCAGCTGGCAGGGAATACTAGGAAAAGTTCCTTTTCCAAGGGAGCAATGATGCATTGGCACAGCTGCCCAGGGAGTGGTGGCATCGCTGTCCCTGGAAGTGCTCCATTGCAGTGGGGATGTGGCACTGAGGGATGTGGTGATGGGCATGGTGGGGTGGGTTTGGGGATCTGAGAGAGCTTTGCCAGCCTCGATGATTTTCTGAAGCGTTCTTTATAACAAAGGAAACTATTCGTGGCTTTTTGTGTTTCAGAAGCTCATAACCAATGAGACTTCTGGTTGGAAGCTCAGATGGAATTTGAAGCACACTGAGAAGATCACTGAGCTACAAAATGCAATTCATCCTTTTTTTTTCTCCTCCCCTTCTTGCTCCAGATCAGTTCAAACTTCAGCAGTATTATTGCAGAAAAGCTGCGGTGCAACACGCTGCCAGACACAGGAAGAAGGAAACCCCAGGTGAATCAGAAGGACAACTTCTGGCTGGTGACAGCGCGTTCACAGAGTGCCATAAACAACTGGTTCACGGATCTAGCTGGAACAAAGCCCCTCACTCACCTCGCCAAGAAGGTACATTACAGGAGAGGCTGTTTGTCAGGGCGCTGTCTCCGTGCTCGGTGTTGAAGTATTTGATTGCTGTTTGGAGGAGTTTTTCTAAATCTCTCGAAGCGTTCTGCTTAAAGAGCATCCCTGAGGTGTGTGTTGCACTGCTTGTGGTCTCCTCACTCAAAAAACTGGCCCTTTCTTATTTGGAGGTTGGGTTCATCTTTGTCTCTTGGCTTGTGTGGTGTGACCGATTCACCTTAAAGCTCTGGTCTGCTTCAGAAGAGCTGCTGCTGTTGCCTTTGGTCTGTTGTTTAGATGAGGAGGGGTTTACAAATTCTCAAAAATCATAGTATTACTGGAAATCATCAGCTGAGGGACTTCCCAGATTTCTGTTGCAGTGATGTGTGTTGCTGTTTTTAAGCTGAGAGGAGTATGTGCGTTAGCCTGGCTGAGACCAGACCACAAAGTGTTCCTGGTCTGTGGGACACAGGGCCAGACCATGCCCTGGCTGCCCTGAATTCTGTAAAGTAGAGAGGTAGGGTCCTGCTCTGCTGTTTCTTAGGGCCTGATAACAAGGAGAGCTGACTGTCTTCCAGGGTGAGCCTGTAAGCAGGAGCCTAGGAATCTACTTTGTATTGTGGAAAGACTTAATTTGCAGTTGCAAAATAGTGGCAGAGAGCATAGTGTAGCAGCTGGAGCCTGCCTGACCCTTGGAATTCTGTGTCAGCCTTGGGAAAATAAAATCATTGGATTTCCCCACGATCTTATTTCTTAAGAAACTTAGTCCCTTTGTATGTTGGCTGTCGATGTCCTGAGGTCACTGTGAGAATGTAAGACTTTGGAGGTCTCTGCCAGTTTCCTGCATTGCACTCCTTTGGTTTTCATGGTTGTAGGCACAAAAACAGCTGCAGCTGGTAGCCAAGCAGTCTGTGTCTGTGAGTCAGCAGAGAATAACTGGGAAGAATGTAAGAAATGCAGTGAGTTAGTAGTTCAACAATAGGTAGTTTAGGGAACTTGAAATACCTACCCAGTGTGTCCCTGCTCTCTGATTGTGTCTCAGACTTCTGTGATCAAATCCATGCTTCTGTCCTCCATCCCACGAAAGTGAGCTCCACTGCTGGACTTCTTTCTGTGATGTGTTATTAATTCCTGCTCTGCGAGTCCACAGTTTGATGATTTCACTGATATTCTCCAAAATCTTGAATTTTCAATCTTGAATGATTGAATTCCTTCCCACCGTGGTATTCCATTCCCTGATTCTCACCGTCTTGGCCTCTTGTGATATTACAAGCCTTTCGTAACCATTCAGTTCTGTTTACAAAATGAAGAGTCCTCTCTTCAATCAGACCCCATACAGCAAATGCTTGTGCTTCTGACTCAGTCCCTACCCTGTACCTTTTGTAGTTGTTTACGTCATCTCTGGAGGATATCCTCAAAGCTGTTTGCAGGATTCACAGTGAGGATTTACAGTGATGTATTTATGTTTTTTGTCTTCTTTCGTTTTGCTTTGTGTTTGTTTATACTGAAATGCTGCTCTGGTGCTGTTGCTATCTGACCAAAGATGAATTCCCTCAAGATGCAGAGCAGCACAGTGTGTTTTTCCCCTGCACAGGTGGCAATCCATGCGATGCATGGGGTTGAAGTGGAATGATTCCTGTTCACATTCGTGGTTGTGATTTCCCCCCGCTCTGTTGTTACAGGTACCCATCTTTAGCAAGAAGGAAGAGGTCTTTGGCTATTTGGCAAAATACACCGTTCCGGTAATGAGGGCAGCCTGGCTCATCAAAATGACTTGTGCCTATTATGCTGCCATCACAGAAACCAAGGTGAAAAAGCGGCACGTCATTGATCCCTTTATCGGTAAGCACTTTGTGTGGTTTGTCCATTCCAGGTGTTCTCTGCACAACCTGCTCTTGAACAGTAGGAAGTAACCTGGAAATCAACATGAATTTGTTTTCTGCTGATAAATCCTGGTGTTTTAATGTGCAAAACTGTCTAAAACAGCAGAGCGCTTTGTTGAAATATAAGTTTTAGCAGCAAGAAGTGCTCCTTAAAGCCTACTTCGTTCTTCCCATTTCTTCTCTAAACTCCCTGTTAAGTTCTGCTGTGCTCCTTTGCTGTGTGACCTCTTTTCTTACCCTACAAAGACTGCAACTGCAATCACTTAACTATAATTGATTATCCTCTTCTCGAGTAGCTGAGTATGTTTCCTAAAAAATGACATCATGTTATTCCATGTTTGTGTGTCCAGTTTTATGAAGCCTTGCTGGATCCCACACCTGACATCCTTTGCATTCTGGCCTATTCCAGATTGCTGCAGTGTAGGAGGGCTTCCCTGTTTTCTGATTCTTATGGTTGTCACCACTGGATCTGCCCAAACTCCCCTGAAAAGCAGCATTAGCAACCAGATTATCATTTTCTTTCTTGCTTATCTCTGGTATAGAAATTACATGGGCTGCTTGAATGCTGATGGCTTTGTTGGCTATATTGATTCCATTCATTGTCCTGTTTGTTTGTCCAATTGCTGACCCTGTAAGCTGTTGTATGTTTTGTCTTGTTTGTTTCTATCACCTGCATTGTCATGGAGGATTCTAATCACGCTGTCATTTCATGCACTGAGTTTCTCTCTTGTATAGTTAGATTTTCATAAAAAAATAATATTAAAGGAAAAAAAAAAAGAAAAAGGTGATCATAGGTTTGCACTTGTATCTGAAATAGATTGAAAATGAGTCAGAGCTGAAGTGTTCCTGCAGTCTGGCAGGTGGTTGAGGATGCTCAAACAGGCTGGCTTAATGCTGCTCTGTACTGGAAAGCATCTCGTCTGCTTGCTGATTCTCAATAACAGATGTCAAGAAATGGGTCTTCACATCTTTTCTTGTACAAAGTAAATTCCTACCCCACCTCCCAAACTCAGGCCTTTTTTCTTGCATTATTTATTCTGTGGTTGCCCCTTTCTCACTTTTGCTCCCTGTCCAAAAGCAAGGTTAGTATGTGACGCTTTTCTTTATCTTTCACTGTTCTCATGTGAGAGGAGCACCTCTGGATTCCCACCTGGACACCAGCCCGTTCCTCGGTTCTTCTCCTTCTGTTCGCTGCCGCACTCATTGCTAACCTGTTTCATTTCTCCAGAATGGACTCAGATCATCACCAAGTACCTGTCGGAACAGCTGCAGAAAATCGCAGAGTTTTACAGACAGCTCCCAGGGCAAAGCTGTGGGTCACCAGCTGGGCCAATGCCCCAGGAGGTGGAACAAGCTTTGAAGCAGTGGGACTACAACGAGAAACTTGCCATGTTCATGTTCCAGGTGAGGAGCTGTGGGGGCTGTGTGTGTGAGCAGAAAGGACTAGGGAGCGTACGCAGAATGATTTCTTTTTTCCCAAGGTTCTCTTTCTATGAATAGATTTCTATGGGTTAATGTAGCTCGGAGCTCACAAGAGCAATACAGAATTGTGCAAATCTCTAGAGTTATTTCTGGTATCAGTAGGCAAGTGGTTGCTGCCACTCCATGTTACCTTGGTTGAGTGTAGCTTCATCTCTTGTCTATTTGCTCTACCTCTGTCTTGGTGCAGGATGGCATGCTGGACCGGCATGAGTTCCTGACGTGGGTGCTTGAGTGCTTTGAGAAGATACGATCAGGAGAGGATGAATTCCTGAAAATGCTTCTACCCCTGCTGCTGCGGGTGAGAAACACACACTGCTTCAGGAGGGCACTGATGTGTCTGTTGTCAGTACGCTCCTGACTAAGGGTTGGTCAGCTGTTGTATACTGTAAATACTAGGGAGTGTCCTTCTGCTGGAGTATCATTCCTAGTTAATGCAAGGGCTTCTTTTTAATCCTGCTTTTTTTTTATTATTATTTTTTTTATTTTATTTTTTATTTCTCCTGCACTCTGTTTCCCTTCATTAAACCTGGTAATCCCTGCCCATGTTGTACCTGTGATAGTTGGACTCTTGGCGCTGCTACAAAGCAGTAGTGCACCATATACAATATTGGGAGGGTCAGGGATTTCTCCAGTGTTGCTTGTAATGAGGACTTTCTTACCTTGCTCTTTCCTATAGTACTCTGGAGAGTTTGTGCAGTCTGCCTACCTGTCCAGACGTCTGGCCTACTTCTGCACCCGCAGGCTTGCTATGCAGCTGGATGGTGCTGGTGGGCACCCACCCCATATCCTGTCTACGCAGACGGGGAATGCTCTTCCTTCAACTCCCACCCCTCAGCCTGCTACAGGGAATCCTCCTCCCAGCCCTTTTAGCGACTTACTGCTGTGCCCCCAGCACCGACCAGTGGTGTATGGGCTCAGCTGCATCCTCCAGGTAGGTCTGAGTAGTAGCTGATGACAGCAAGGTCAGCAGGAACAGTTCATATTGTATGCCATCACAGGAAGAAATCATTGCGGCCAGAGATGGTAAATTCCTGAGTGTGGAAGCTTCAAGCTGTGAGTTGTCAAAGGGCAAGTGTTTGCTGATGTGTTACAGTGTTAGTTCCAGACTACAGTGCAGCAGTGATGCCCTTGACTGACTTGTGTAAGAAGAGCAGAGCCTTTTGCTCTGTATACATGTGCCTCACATGGCTGGGAATGCTTTGTAGAAATGAGAGTAAGAGAGAAAAGGATGTTTTTCTTACTGTTGTGTGTGTGTCATTAACAAGTTGTCAGCTAGGAAATGAAGTTGTGCCAGAAATGAAGAGCAGTACTTGGTAATTTTATTTTAAACCAGCAAAACAAAAAATGTCAACCCAAACAAACCAAAACAGAAACAGAAACAGAAAAGACCAACTCTCCCACCTTTTTACATGAAGGAATTTTAACTGGTGAGCCAGATCACACTGTCAGAAGTGACAGCTGACTATGAAAAGGCATGACTCTGAACTTCTGGTCTTTATACTTGGAATTAAGCCTTGCCTCACAGTAAAAGGGCAAGGTTGCTGAAGTTTCAATGATAGTTATGTTTGGAGGGCAAATACTATTGTGTAATGGTGTACTTTGTGTCAGGGGGAGATAGGTGAGATCTGTTCAGTGTAGTTGTTCATCTTTGTGTTTTTCTCCTTCGAGGGGAGTTGCATGGTCAGGTGGATCCCTATACAAGCACTGGAGATTGTCCCCTTCCAAGGGAGGAAAGGAGCATGTTAAAGCAGAGAAGCTTCCAGAGAGTGCAGGATGAAGCAGGAGGTGGAAAGGAAGAAAGCACAGAGCTTGGGAGCCTGCAGCTCAACAGAAAAACTGAGCTCAGGGAGCCCTTGACAGGATCAAGAAGCAGCCAGCCAGCTCACAAAGAGGATAGAAAGAAAATTCCTAGCTGACTAGAAGTAAGATTCCTTCTGTAAGAGTCTAGAGAGCAAGGCGGGGGTTATAAATAACCCCTTTGTATTTCTGCTAAGCCTTTCTTACTTTCATTTTAAAATGTTACTGTTCTAGTTTCTGTATGGTAAAGCATTGCTTTTTGATTGTGAAAGTCCTGTGTTTGGAAGCTCACTGTAGGGAAAACGTGAGTATGTATACACCTCCAAGGTTTGGCTGATGTAAAGCTTGTATACAACCTGCTTTTACAAAGTTCAATTTGCAATTACTTAATTAGGATTGGGTTATATTTACTAGATATCAGAAGAGCTTATCTGAGAAACGATCTACAGATTTTTCTGATACGCAGATAGTAAGTAAGGCTAAGGCAGAATAAAATCTAATAGCTGGAAGCTGGAGCTGGGTGAAGTCAAGCTGGAAACATGCCTTTCTAAGGGTGTATGATACTACCTTCTGTTCAGATGTCTCAGAGAGTTGATGGATTCTTTGCTTGGAGTGTTTGTAGCAGCCTTTGTTGTTCATCTGAATGCCTGGCTTCTCATGAGCCAAAGGTTTTAGGGCTGTATCCTAAAAATCATTCAGTGAAGTTCCGTCTGTGTGGGTGTCTGTACAAGATCATAAAAGAATGAAAATGTACAAGAGTATTGTTGTTATAATCATCATTATTGAATATTACAGTGGAATGAATGTAGGTCTGTTGACTCAATTTTCTTCTCACACTTGGTGCTTGATGAGGATTGAAGTCAGCAATGTAAATGTTGCTCTTGGGCCAGGAGAGTTGGCCTGTGTGTTGACAGCGTGAATTGTAAGAAAATAACCTGTTCAGGAGCAGCAGGGAGATCAATAGAGAAGCGCTGGTGCTTGTGGATAACCTGGAACTCCACTCTGGAGTCTTTTCCTTTCTATTTTCAGTCTTTACCTTGAAGAGTTTTTCATTCAAAGCTGCAAATAACAACCACCACCAAAAAAAAACCCTAACAAAAACTGAAAAAATAGTAAATGTAACATGATGAATACCTGGGAAGTAGGATAAGGATGTGATTCTGCAGAGAGTAGTTTAACTTTGAGTGTTTTGCCCTTGATTTGCTCAATGATACTAAATTGTCTGTTTGTTGCAGAGTATAATTTTGTGTTGCCCAAGTGCCCTCGTGTGGCATTACTCGCTGACTGACAGCAGGATAAAGACCGGCTCTCCGTTGGACCACCTGCCTATAGCCCCATCCAACTTGCCCATGCCAGGAGGGAATTCAGCCTTTACGCAGCAGGTGAGCAGCTTTCAGAAAAGGGAGATCTGGTGGTCCATAGCTGTGTTGTAGCTCTTCCAGGGTTTTCTTTTTGTGTTGTGTGATGAGCGCAAGCAGAGATGCTGTCGCACTCCCAGGGAATTAACTGCTCCCATTCCACAGTAAGCAAGGTGGTGTCCTTGGAAGATGGGCAAAATCTAAACTTAAGTAGAACTACTGTTGCCTTCTTTGTTTTATGATCACTTTTTATGCAGGACTTCTAAGATGTCCTCTTGAATGTTTACACATTTCTGGTGCTTCTAGGTTCGTGCAAAGCTCCGTGAAATTGAGCAGCAGATAAAAGAACGTGGCCAAGCTGTGGAGGTTCGTTGGTCCTTTGACAAGTGTCAGGAAACCACAGCAGGTAACTTGCTGTAGGTTAAAGTTGTTCTCCCCTGTTCTATAGGTTGTCCTTGTAAGCTTTCTGTCTGATTAATTTCTTTATTTTTCTTATGTGCTGGCTTTGATATTCACTGTCAGCCGTGAAAAGAACCAAACAGATCTTCTTTTAGTACAGAATCTTGAGTGGGTCGGTTTCCCTGAGCATAGCAGGAGTATCTGTTACTGGAAGCTGGAAATTTGTGCCAGAGGATTGTAGTTTGTTATGCACGCCACGTTCTGATGCTTTCCCCTAACATCTGCTGCTGGCCTCTGAGAGACATGATACTAAGCTAGATGGATCCTTTCCTGACTGATGCAGCTTTTTTTGAGGCAGTCTCCTGAGCAGTGAGCTCTCAGAAACTGTTTTACTGAAGAGACTCTTGTAGCAGTTGGGAAACATGAATTTCTTTTCTCTTACAGGTTTCACCATTGGCCGTGTCTTGCACACTTTAGAAGTTCTGGACAGTCACAGCTTTGAAAGATCTGACTTCAGCAACTCTTTGGATTCCTTATATAACAGAATTTTTGGGCTGGGTCCAACCAAGGACAGTCATGAGGTACCACCTTGGGACTTTGCTGCTGGGCCTTGTCTTGAAATTGGCTGTGTTCTTATATTTCATAGTTACTGTCCTGTCTGTCGAGAGCTGACTTGGTGATGGCCTATGGCCAAGAGATCCAGATCCTGTTGAAAACAATTTTGTGCTGCTTTAAGTTGGGGGGGGTACTGAAGTGACAGTGAGGGGTTGTGCGCTAGTCTAAGTGTATGCTAACAAATGTGCGTGAGTCTGAGACAGTCCATACAGCTAATTGAAGAGAGTGACCTATTTATGTTGTTCGCTGCATTAGTTTCTGGAAGTGAGCTGCAAGGCTGGTAGTTTGCATATTTGGTATAATGCTCTTGAAAAACTGTATTTCACTCTATGCCTAAGATTCCCACTTTGTAGATATGCTGCTGAAAGAGCAGATTTTCTAAAGCAAAGCCAGCATCTGCAATATTGCCAAAAGATGTGGATTACCCCTTGCTGCAAACTGGGGTCAAACTGAGACAAAGCAGAGGAAGGCTCTACCTTGACATCTGCGCCCCATGCTAGGAAGACAGGGATGTACAAACTTAAGCTGTGCTGTACCAAATGTGGGCTGTCTGTGACATCCTGCCAAAGGCCTTTGGGCTACCCACCTTTTCTTTTTGACTCACGTTCTCACAGTAGCTCTTCCATCTCACCAGATCTCCCCGGATGACGATGCAGTGGTGGCCTTGCTGTGTGAATGGGCTGTCAGCTATAAACGCTCCGGGCGCCACAGGGCTATGGTTGTGGCCAAACTCCTGGAGAAGCGTCAAGCAGAGATAGAGGCTGAGGTAAATCCTTATTCCTAGAAGACTAGAAGCAGTAAAGCAGAGCAGTGTGTTGCAACAATGAAAACCAAAGGCTGATCAACCTCTTAATGCTTGCACTGTTAATTGTGGCATTTGCTCTGTCTAACCCAAACCAGGTCATAAGTTTTGTTTTCTCTGTTCCATTTTTTGGATGCTTCTGAAGACAGTCAGGTGCTTATGGTGCAGGAGTAGCTGCATGCTTGGAGACTATAAAATAACTTACAGAAACCTGTGTGATAGCTTTCCCATAAGTGCAAGCTAGGAATAATCTCTTGCAGGCTTCTTTTTTTTGAGTTTATGAGCACTGAGTTTCTCTTCAGGGGCAGTGATTGGTACTTCTGTCTGTTTCTGCAGAGATGTGGGGACTCGGAAGTTGTGGATGAGAAAGGCTCCATCTCGTCAGGCTCTCTCTCAGCAGCCAGTGCCCCTGTCTTTCAGGATGTTCTTATGCAGTTCCTTGACACTCAAGCTCCTATGCTAAGTATGTAATAAGAATTTTTAGTCTCATCATTTCTAGCTTTCCTTCTTTTGCAAATTCTGACCTAGTATGATGTTTTTCTGTAAGTCCTGGATGTACCCATTTTATCTATCTGGCCTCCTTGCAATCCAGAGCATGCTTTGGAGAGGAAGGCAATGCAGAAGCCCCTCTGTTAGCTGAATGTTGACCAAGAATAAATGAGAATAGGCTAATTTGGAGTTAATTTGGGCTGAGAACTAGATGGAAGTTTCTAACTTGTAAGTGACAAAGCTCTGAAGTAACCTCTTAGTGTAATTATTACAAGCAGATTAATTAAAGGGGGCAGGATACAGTTCTGAATGATGTGGGGGACTGTGTGTTTGTATACCCAGGGATGGCACTTTCAGTCTAAAGTCCTATACCTCTAAATGGAGAGGTTTTCACTTCTTTATTTGCCACCTGTTGAAGGTGGGCGTTCTGGCTCTGACTTCTGCAGCAGTCTCAGAACTGTGTATCCGTCACTTAGCGTATTGAGATCTCTAGAAACACTTTCTCTGTGGACATAGGTGTGGTGTCTGCTGCTGCTCTTAGTGTTATGGAGGAACTCTGGTAGCTCTGTCTGTCTTTGCTCTCCTTTCAGCTGATCCTGGGAAGGAGAATGAGAAGGTGGAGTTTTTTAACCTGGTGCTGCT
This sequence comes from Excalfactoria chinensis, assembly GCF_039878825.1. Classification (NCBI taxonomy): domain Eukaryota; kingdom Metazoa; phylum Chordata; class Aves; order Galliformes; family Phasianidae; genus Excalfactoria; species Excalfactoria chinensis. Next base: position 82,641,879 of record NC_092828.1, on the reverse strand, counting down.
GTTCTGTGAGCTAATCCGACATGATGTCTTCTCTCACAATATCTACATGTGCACACTCATCTCCCGGGGTGATCTTGCCATGGATTCTCACGGACCTCGTCCTCCCTCACCCTTTGATGATCCTGCTGAGGAGCATGACAGGAAGGAGACAGAAGGAAGCAGTGGGATCAAGCTAGAGGTGAGAATACAAGATCCACAGCTCTTTTATGCGCTTCCTCTTGATCTGCTTCTCCGTTCATATCAGCTTTGTAGACTCCTTGCTATTGCTTGCTGGAAGATGTACCAGTGACTCATGTTTCTCATTTCCCCAAGCTATTTCCTTAGCACTTCAGTTGCAAAAGTAGAGGCTTGTGTTCTAAGTGGGTAGAAAGGTCTTGCAGAATGTAACAGGGTAGACAGGAAAACCTTACTCTGAGCAGCATATCAGGTGCTATGCAAGGCGGGTCTGTGTGTCAGGTGTTTGTAGCATATGTGATTCTGACTGAGTTTCATTTGCCAGGCATCATCTTTGTTGGCAAACTGCTGTCACTGTCCAACATGGAAGTGGGGTGCTGCAGTAAATGAGTCTTGTCTTGTTTCCTGGTGTATTATTGAGATGTAAAGCTGCTCTGTCTGTTCTCAGGACACGGGTCTCTCTGAGCCTATGGACATTGACCACAATTCCAGCACGATCTTTGATGACATGGAGAAGACAGATTTTTCGGTATGTGCTTGCTTTTTTGCCTGCTACTCATAAGCAGATCAGTATGTTGTGCTGGCACCAGGGACATGTGTGGGTTCTCCCTCTTTACCATAGAGCCAATATGCTGGAAGTGTCTAACTTGCAAGGTAGCAGACACCGTGAAACGTTCTTCTTGGCTTCTTTCACATGTCCTAATTATGGCATGACCACGTTCCCTAACTGATTTGTTGTTCTTGCACCTTTCTAGATGTTTTCTCCTCCAATGCATTGTGAATCTAAAGCCAGCCCTTCCCCTGAGAAACCAGATCCTGAAAAGGAAGCAAAGCCTCTGCTGAAGGACAAGTCTGCAGAAGGAATGCTGGCATCTCTGTATGACCAGCCTCGACATATCCAGTATGCAACACACTTTCCTATTCCTCAGGTATGAGACCTGCTCGTAACCCTTTTCCTGCTGCTGCCTTGTGCTCTGATAACCAGGCTGCTGTGTTTCCCTGCAGCACTACTGTAAGCATGAACCTGACTGAACAGAGTTGAACCTGATCTCTTTCTGTTCAGTTACTGGGTGGGTGAGGAGTGCAGTCATGTTCTTCTGCATTGCTGCAGGAGAGTGAACTACTTAAGACACCTCTTTGCTTACTCCCAGAGCAGCTTCTGAGATGAAGCTTTCTCTTTGCTTTTATGAGATCCAGATGTGAAACAAGATTAAAGCATTCAGCTTGATAGTTGCTAATGCAGTTCTTTCTCTTGGTTCCCCAGGAGGAATCATGCAGTCATGAATGTAACCAACGGTTGGTAGTTCTTTTTGGGGTTGGAAAACAACGGGACGATGCTCGGCATACAATCAAGAAAATAACCAAAGACATCCTAAAAGTTTTAAACAGAAAGAGTACTGCAGAGACAGGTCAGTATTGCTTGAGCCTCTCCTTCCAGTCTTTCCAGTTGACTGCCTCCTTTGTCTGGAGTCTCACAATGACAGGATTTCATATGATCTGCAGTGCCTGGTTGGCTGTATCAGTCACTGACTGTCTGGGATGGTGCTCTGTTCTCAAATAATAATGAGCAGCAAATAAGATTTGTTTCCTCCTGCCTAGATGTGTTTCATTGAATTTCCCTTCTTCAGTAGGTGCTTAAGTCGTGTCAGTTTCAGAGTGAGACCCTGGCCAAAAACGTGGCATTTTCAAACTTCATTTTCTTAAGCTCTACCATTTGAATCTTTGCACAAAAGCAGCAGGAGCTTTGCCTGTGAATGTTAGGCAAATACCCCGATTCAGTGTAGTGTGTGCTGTTATGCTAAGCGTGCTGGTTAGGGTGGCAGGTTTGGATAGCTGTGTCAATACCGTTAGGAAACCTCTAATTTCTATTGATTGAGAATCTAGCTTCAGATTTTTTTTTTTCTTTTCTTTTTGTTGGTCTGATTCTTGAAAGCCAACTTGAAACATGGTGTGATTCTTCAAAGGTGGCATTCTCTAACGGCTGAGCCATCTCCAGTTTCGGGCTGAGCCATCTCCAGTTCAGAACAGCTGTTCTTACCAGGGAGTCAGTGTTTCTTCTAAATGGGGGGGAATATATTTTCCCCCTTCACTCGGGATAAACTAGATGTTAACCCTGCTGTCATTCTTTGGCTAGAAATTCCTTCCTTGACGGTTTATTGTTGTGAATGCAGAGTGGTCCTTATCAGCTTATGGGTGGAGGATCAGGTTCTTTGATCGTGCTGCTTGGTAGTGGCTGGTCTTGCTGAGGGCCTGGCATGTGCTGATGACTGATGTCTATTCCTCTTCTGATGAGGAAGGTAGTCCAATACTATTTTCTGGTCCTCTCAATTTTTGTAGGTGGAGAGGAAGGCCAGAAGAGGAAAAAGAGCAAGCCAGAAGCATTCCCAACAGCTGAAGATATCTTTGCAAAGTTCCAGCACCTTTCTCACTTTGATCAGCACCAAGTCACATCTCAGGTATGAAACCTTCAAGGCTGCTGTCCTCTTTGGGCCCTGACTGAGTCCCTTTGTTACTGAGGACAGCTTCCTGCAGGGAAAAGGTGATGGGTCTGCTGGAGGGGCTTCGGCAAGGGGAAATAGCACAGTGTGTCACCTTACGCTTGCAGGTATCCCGCAATGTCTTGGAACAGATCACCAGCTTTGCCTTGGGCATGTCCTACCACCTGCCTCTGGTACAGCATGTGCAGTTCATCTTTGACTTGATGGAGTATTCACTCAATATCAGTGGTCTTATCGACTTTGCCATCCAGGTAAGCACAGTGCTGAAGTGTTCCCTGGGGAATCAGTTCATCAGCCTGAAAGGCAGGAGATACGTGCTGTGATAGCTGGGCTTCTTTTGGGGTTCTCTGACCTGTGGAGGTGGTCAGAACTGATAGTCATTGCAGTTCTCCTGGGCTGCAGCTGTTAGGAATGGGTTGTTTGCAGCAGGTAGTCTTATGTGCCCTATTGCAACGACTATTCTTCCAAAGGTTTCAGGGTTGTTCCCAAAGGATTAACATTGCACCTCTTCAGCAAGGCCTTGTTCTGAGTGAGGAGGGGAATGTCTCTCTCTGGCTAGTTTCCTGCCTTCCTCTCCTGGAGGGATCCTTGGTGTGTGACAGCACAGGCTGCCTTCCAGTTCCTGCTAAAATTCTGTTGCTGTTTTATAAACTTTTGACAGTTTGTGAAGCCTTGCTGTGACTGCCAATGGAATTGAGATTAAAAGCCTTAAAAAGGTGGAATCTCCATCTTGTGCAGGACAGAAGTACCAGGAAAAGCTGTCTGCTACCATCTGTGGCCGTATCTCTGACACCCAGGCACCGGCCTGCTCTTGTACTGCCTGAGACACTGTGCCTGAATGCTGAGCACTAACTGTTCCAGGGTCACATCTCTAGGCAGAAAGTGCATGCCAGTCCCTTTCCCTGGCAGGCCCTGTAGAATATGCTCCGTCTCTGACCATTCCTTACCCCTGTGGCTGTTGAAGGGTTTTTCTGTCATTGGGTGCAGTTGCTGAATGAACTGAGCGTGGTGGAGGCAGAACTGCTGTTGAAATCCTCCGACCTTGTTGGCAGCTACACCACCAGCTTGTGCCTGTGCATCGTGGCTGTGCTGCGGCACTACCATTCCTGCCTTATACTGAACCAGGACCAGATGGCTCAGGTCTTTGAAGGGTAAGGGGACTTTCCCATCATCACATGGAAGGGACTTATAAAGGGCAGGGTTGTATCTTTGTTCTACGAAGCAGCAGCTTTATGCTTGAGGGTTCAGCTCACAGAGTTTGAGGGGAAAGGGATTTGTTGTCCAGTTAGCACTGCTGCTCTTAACTCTGTGTAATGAGTCTGTATTCCTTCAGATTTTCTTGTTATGTTGCTGCAGCTTTTTTTGTCTCTCTACAGTCTGTGTGGGGTGGTGAAACATGGCATGAACCGCTCGGATGGCTCCTCAGCAGAGCGCTGTATCCTGGCCTATCTCTACGACCTGTATACCTCCTGCAGTCACCTCAAAAGTAAATTTGGGGAGCTTTTTAGGTGAGTCTGAGACAGGTGGAGTGCTGTGGATGCTTGCTAGTGTAGTGCCTTGGTGTGAAGCTTTGTGTGTGATCTTGTTTGGTAGAACTGCCTGAGAGATGCTCTCAGTAGGGACCAGAAGTTTTGGGATGAGTGCCTATTTTGTCTTTTCCCTCAGCCCTTGCTCTCTATTAGTGTTTCAGTGCAGGCGTTTGGCAGGGATATCTAACCTCAGGTGTTACCCCTGTTGAGGGGCTGTGAGAGTTGCTTTTGCCTTGGTGTGGGCTGGTTGGGCTCCTGGCTGCTGAGCGCCTTTAAAGTATTTTTTTGACAGAATTGAGAGCAGGAGGAAGTGCACTGGAGTTCTGCACAGCAGCCATCACACAGATGGAAATGAGAAACACGATATCAGTGTAACTGTATTCCCAAAAGCTATTCAGCAAGCCTTTAATGTAAACAGCTACAGATAAAAGGGAATGTCCTCTTGCAGGCAAACAATAGACTGGAGGTTGAGGCAAGGAGTAGGAAGAAGTTTCATTTTTGAGGGTGATGCCTCTCTGAAGAAGCCCCACAGGACTCTGCTAGTGCTTGTGTTCTTCAGCATATCAAAGGTTGTATGAATGCTGATATCAAAGTTTTTGATATAGCTGTTATCAATCACGTGAAATTCAAAGTGCCTGCAAGTCAGTAGAGCCCAATAATGATGACTGGATGATAAACTGGCAGATGAAATTTAGTGTCATTAGGCAAAATAATGCACATAGGATCATCCTCCTTGCCTCCCTAACCCTACAGAGCAATGGATATGTATTACCACTCAGATCAATGATCTTGTGATTGTGGTAAATACATCAGTGAAAACGTCTTCTCAGTGTTCAGGAGCAGTCAAAAAGCAAATGAAATGTTAGTTATTGTTTGAGGAGAAATGGGAGAGCAGAATGGAGGGTATCGTTGGGCTGTCATATAAATCATGGTGCGATTGTACCTTTTGTTTTTTGGGAGCCTGATTCCAAAAAGCACGTGGTAAGTTTGGGTTTGTGGGGTGGTGTGTGGATGGATGAGAGGTGGTTTGGAATGTGGTTTGAACGTGCCTGTCTTGCTCTTAAAAACTCCTCTGGGCATTGGCTGTGTGGACACCAAAGGCTGAGCTAGATGCTTCTCCAGTCTGACCTGGAATGACCCATTCTCATGCTGTGCACAGTGTGCCCTCTCAGTAACTTCCAAGTACTCTCACAATAAAGAAGCACCTCATCTGGGTGAGTCTTTGTGGTACAAACTGATCTCCACACAATCTTGCCCAAGGCTGTGCTTATCTTACACGGGATTGCTTTGCTTACCAGAGTTCACTGGAAACAGGGTTGGGTTTTTTCCTGTGCACCTAATCTTCTTTCTTATCCTATTTAGTGACTTCTGCTCCAAGGTGAAGAACACAATCTACTGCAACGTTGAGCCATCTGATTCCAACATGCTGTGGGAACCAGAGTTCATGATTGACACTATTGAAAATCCATCTGCACATAACTTCACGTACACCAACCTGGGCAAGAGCCTGAATGAAAACCCAGCAAACCGCTACAGTTTTGTCTGTAATGCACTTATGCACGTGTGTGTGGGGCACCATGATCCAGACAGGTAAGAAGCAGAGCTTTCATGGTCCTCTTGAGATCTTTAGGTGGGGATAAAGAAAGACAGTAGCCTTTGTTTGGCTGTCTTGGGGAGAAAGGAAGAAGGAGCCAAAGCTGAGGTGCCTTAGGGAATCACTCCCCAGCTGTGTGCCTGAGTAGCAGTGTTGACCTGCTTTTTTGTTATTTATTTACTTAACAGGGTGAATGACATCGCCATCCTGTGTGCTGAACTGACTGGTTACTGCAAGTCTCTAAGCGCCGAGTGGCTGGGTGTGCTTAAAGCTTTGTGCTGTTCCTCCAATAATGGGACCTGTGGTTTCAATGATCTCCTCTGCAATGTTGATGCAAGTGCAAACATTTGAAAGGGGGAAAGGAAGTGAATTGGGAGTGAAGGGATCCATCGGGAGGAGGTGGAAATGAACAAGGGATGGAAGCTTTGCCTTCTGAAAACAGGGAAAAGGCTTTGAATGCCAGAGCTACCGTTTGGTGCTTATTGCAGCCTGGGCTGATCCTGGGGTTATGGGAGCTTCCTCTGATAGCTCCTAGTTAGAGGAGGGAATGAGGAATGAGAATCTGTTGTGATCACTGGCTGATCTCTTCTAGGTCAGTGACTTGTCTTTCCATGACTCCCTGGCCACCTTTGTTGCCATTCTCATTGCCCGGCAGTGCTTGCTGCTGGAGGACCTCATTCGCTGTGCTGCTATCCCTTCACTCCTCAATGCTGGTAAGTGCATCCCTACAGCAAGCAGATGTTGCTCCAAATGCTGACGCAAGAGACTGTGCTTATTGAATGTTTAGTGAACCCTGTAGTTGTGAAATTTGCCTCCAATTCTTATAGTATAGTTTAGTACTCGAGAATTGAATATTTTGCTTTAGAGAGTTTCTGGCCTTTTCTTCAGAAGCTGGTAATGCTGAAGTTTTTTGTGATCTGGAGTTTGTGCAAAAGCTGAACTCAGTGTGGGCTGATGTGTTCAGCTACACTGCCTGACCAGTGCACTCAGCCCTGAATTCCAGCAGAGCAGTTCCTGCTGCTGTGGTGAGATTCAAGTCAGCAGTTTGGCTACAGCAGCCAGCTGACCACTTGATGCCCATAGTGCCAAAGCCACTCTGCCTCATTCTGACACCAGCCTTCCCAGTTTGCTCAGGGGATTGCAGCATCCAAGCTCTGACAGGGTGAAGTAGGAAAGATGGAGCAAGCAGAATGCAGTGCGTGTCACTGGGGATAATACTGATGTATTTGCTCACTTGCATGCTAATTGCTGCACATGCTCCCTATCTGCAAATACAATAAAGCTGCTGCAGCCTCTCAACTGGCTGCTCCAGGGCAGTGCACTATGAATAGCTTTTGGATTCAGAGTCAGCTGTCCCAGCACTTAAGAAATCTCAGTTGACTGTTTTCTTTACATAGCCTGCAGTGAACAGGACTCTGAACCAGGAGCACGTTTGACCTGCCGGATTTTACTCCATCTGTTTAAGACTCCGCAGCTGAACCCATGCCAGCAAGATGGCAGTAAGTGAATGAAAGTGAAGTCTTTCTTTATTGTGAAAGTACTGAGGCTCTCACACCCCAAGAAAAGAGATGCTGGACCCTATGATTAGAGATCATGACCTGCCTGCTTAGAATGAAGCAGGCAAAGCCTCATACACTGCTTTCTGCAGAGGACAAAGAACAATATTCTTCCATTTATGTCACTCCGTGGTAGCTTGGCATGTTGGGGGTGGAGGCTCTGGAGGCCAGTAACCCACCAGTAGAGGTGGCTTTGCTGTCACTGAGCCATTAGAGTAATGATCACTTTTTTCTTTTTTCTTGTCTAGAGCATTGTAGACCCTCTTAGCTTGGTGCCAGAAGCTGTTATTTTACATCACTCCCTTTTTGTCTGATGATGGAACCAGTCCAGGAAGCTGTTTTTGGCTCCTCATCAGTATCTTTATAGCTCAGATCTCTAAATCCAACCCATGTTCTAGGTTAGGGTACTGTTGGAGTTCATGTCACAGGCACCGCTGCCCATTTGGATTTCATGGTTCAGTTGTCATGGCATGATTGGCACTGTGCTGCGTGAAGCTTAATTAAATTGACCCCATGTTACAGCTGAAAAAAGGACTAGCCTCGGGATTCTCCGAGTCTGATTCTGTGGTACTGGCTTGTGCATAATAAGAGCAGCTCTGGAGTCTGTGCCTTTCTTTCTTCCTGAGTATTGCCCTTCCCTATTGTCCTCTTTGCAGACAAACCCACGGTGGGAATCCGTTCTTCTTGTGACCGTCACTTACTGGCAGCCTCCCAGAATCGTATTGTGGATGGAGCAGTCTTTGCAGTTCTGAAGGCTGTCTTTGTTCTGGGTGTGTACCTGGATGTTTTGGGGAGGCTGTGGGAGATGGTGCTTTTTTACATAGGGGTAGACGTGCTGGCTGTATAGAAGACCAGGGTGGGATCTGCTTTCTTGTGTGTGCAGAGAGATTGCTGACTGCAGGAAGTTTTCAAAAGCTCAGGCTTTAGGTTTGGCATTGATGGCTAAGTAATGCTTGCCTTTTCCTTGCAGGAGATGCAGAACTGAAAGGCTCTGGCTTTTCCCACCCTGGAGGTGTCGATGATCTGATGGATGATGAGCTGGGTACCAGGAAGGCTGGTGGTCGAGTAGTAACTGTGGAAACAGCTAGCCTGGATATTTATGCCAAGTATGTACTGAGGAGCATCTGCCAACAGGTGAGTCTGTCCCATCTCTGAGCTTGTCCTTATCCCTGCTGCGGACAGATGCACCCTGTCTGGCTTTCTGCACTTTGGGCTTTGCAGGTATTTGGGAAGCATCAGTAAAGAGCTGTATGTGGTTCTGCCAGGTGATGGCGCTAAGGATTGCTCACCAATACAAAAGGGAGTGGGGGAGAAAAAAAGGAAACAGCTCTGAAGAATTAGGTGCTGCAGTATGCAGGGACTGCATATCCCTTTTTACTCTGGCAACAGCACAAGGCTCTTGTCCAAGGAGGGGAGTGCTGGGAGCGGTTTGCTGAGATGTGTGCTGGAGGCAAAGAAGATAAGCTTAAGAAAGACAGCTTGTTCAAGTGATAAATTGTGCCTCTCGGAATGCAGCTTAAGTGTTGCTTGCAGCTAGGCTGTTAACGTATCCCTGGGCTTTGCAGTGCCCTGTTCAGTTAATTAAAGAAACAAAACCAAATATCTTTTGCTCATCCCTATTCTGAAAACATCAGTAATGCTGTTCCTTTGGGAAAATGATAGTTGAAGAAGTGGAACTTGGCTGGTGAGATATTTGGTTGCTGACTGGGAAGTCTGTTACCTCTACCTAATGAAAACAGGTGCTGAAGGGTATCTTTGGCTGTGGTTACAGATTTATTATATCAGCAGGAAAGATGCAGTGCTGCAGTTTGAAATGCATGTCTGCTGAGTGTGGTGCTGTGCTCACGCTCTGTGATGCAGTTGTTTATTAAATGGCTCATTCTACAGCAATGTTACCGGCTTCCAAGGAAGAATTGGGGCTGTGTGTTTAAGAGCATGAATACAGCATAGTTGGTGCTGCTGAAATCTGACTATAACATTCACAGAGGTAGATTTTCTCTTGCTGATTCTAGCCTATGTATGAAGGATTCCCAGCAGGTAGAATGTGTGTGTATGGGAGGGAATAGCAGCGTGCCAGTTACCTACCAATTGCTGGCAGAACTGGTTATGTAAGAAAAAGTATTTGAGCAGACACCAGTAAGTACCAGCAGACTGTGCCAGAGCTCCTGCTATAGAGCTATGAAGGGTAAGTGAAATGATATGTTTATCGCTAGCACCTCCAGTGCAAGCAGGAGATGCTCCAGAACTCACTGTATCAATTCTGGAATGGCTGTCAGGTGCCTTAAGCCATAGATGGTGATGTCTCAAACTCAGAAACTGTTGCATCTCATATTCGGTCGTATATTTTATTAGTCATGAGGGTGGGGTAGAGAAGTAGATTGTTAAACCTTTAACTTATTTCTGCAGGCGCTAATGATTTGTTATGACCTAACTGCTAGTCTGCCCTTTAGTCTGTTCAGATTAGTAAATGTAAGGACGATTGACCCTTTGAAAAGATTGTTAGAGCTGTGATAAGCCACATTGTTGAGAGTATGAACCGAGAAGGAGGTTGAGTCAAAGCTGCTAACTTGAGTCTGGTGGTTGGGGTAGTAGAGTTGTCCATAATGCTTGAAAAAGGTTTCACAGTGCACTCCCGTGTGAAGAGAGGTGAAGGGCTCCGGTTCAGTAATAGAGAGCCTGTGGAGGTGACTGTCTTATAAAGAAATGTTGGAGAGAAAGAGACTGGTGGTCTTCTGAGCACAGAGGTAGTAGTTGGCTTCATACTGGCTTGTGAGATTATCCCAAGAAAAAATGGATTAGAGATGAGCCCCGCTGAATTCCTGTAGAAGGCTAGGCAAGGGGCAGAATGGGTCTTCCCAATGATGTATGTATTAAATGCACAAAGAAGAGAGGTTTGAAGAAGAATGGTATATAATGACAGTGGAGGGAAGAAGTGTGATGGGCACTGGAAGAGGATCAGCAAATCCAAACGTAATGGCAAAGCAGAAACTTTGTGATGAGGTCGTTCAACTCTTAAGCTGTGCTTGCATGAGGTTTTCAAGTCAGAGACTTCCCCAGTCTTCATGCTTTACTTAGTGCTGAGTCTCTCCCTTCTCAGTGGAAGAATTCTCTGATTTAGGCTTACCGTCCTGCTGCAGAAGTGTTTTATGTAGTAGTTCTCTCTAGATTTTATTTTCATTAATGAGATTAATTGATTTTCAATAAGAAAAAAAATCATGCAATAATGAACGCTTCAGGCTAACTATGAATTATGTAAGGAAGTACCTACCTCCTTTGTTTTGGAAACTGCTACCTGACAATACATTCAGAGGCAGCCCACTGAAATTGAGAGGCTGGCAGTAATAGTTTCCTGTCCACCTTCTCATAATTTGTGACTTTATAAACACCTTGCATTCAGTTAGATATTTCCCTTCCCAGACAGCAAGGAGCAAGGTGAATGCTCTTCACTAAGGACAGCAGTGTGTTTTCTGTTGCCCTTTGAGAGTTAAGAGGTTTGCTTTTCCCTAAGACACCTTCTAGTTTCACCCTAGCTGCAGCCCTGCTGCTGAATTACTTCATTCAGTACAGTTCTAGGACTTGGCTATGCAAGAAATAGATCAAATAAATTTAAGTGATTTCTTCTGACCTTTGGGAGCAAGTGGCAGTGTTGATGCAGTCTGGGCATGGCAGTGAGTGTGCAGTGTCAAATCACACTCATGCTTTATCAAAAGAAACAGCAGCTACTGTGTTCTTCCACTGCTGACTTGTCAGAGTTGATGTTTCTTTGTTATGATTGCTGTGCCGTGTCTGATGCCGGCTGAGTCAGGATAGTACAGTTCATGAAGAGAGATAATTACCCGACATTATTGCGTACTGATAAGGCTCTTTTGAGTTTGATGTTTTCCTTTCATCTATCTGATATTGAAAGCAGAAGCACCAGTTTGGCATGAGACATGAGCATCTTCTAATGCTGCCTTCATCCTGCAGGAGTGGGTAGGTGAGCGATGTCTGAAGTCTCTCTGCGAAGACAGTAATGACTTGCAGGATCCCGTCTTGAGCAGCACACAGGCCCAGAGGCTGATGCAGCTCATCTGTTATCCACACCGACTGCTGGACAATGAGGAAGGAGAAAATCCTCAGCGGCAGAGGATTAAACGCATCCTACAGGTATGGGCTCCTGACAGAGTCCTGGAATGTCCTAGTAATTGCCTACTCTAGAACTGGAATAGTGAAGTCCACCACTCTGAGGGGGTTCTGGCAGTTGTTATCATGGGAGCTGAGGGCACGGGTTGGGGATGTAGCTTGAACTGTGGTAAATATTCATGTGAAGTGTGTGAATATTGCAGAACCTGGATCAGTGGACCATGAGGCAGTCCTCGCTGGAGCTGCAGCTCATGATTAAGCAGACTGCGAATAATGTGAGTTTTTGCACAGTGGGACCGTGTAGGGCTGTGTGTGTGTTGCCAGTGTTGAAGTAGTTGCTTGTGAGGAGGTGGGTTAGTGACCTGATAGAAGCAAGAACAGGGAGAAAATGAAGAGTGGTGCGTTCATGAGTCTGGCTTGTGAATGCCAAGCCTGAGAAGGATATGTGGAGTCAGACCCAAAGAACAGCAATCATGGGCAAGCTGGCAATCTGCATTTGTACCAATGACTTAGCAGGACTTGACTCTCTTTTCTTTCCTATCTCCAGGAGATGAACTCTTTGTTAGAAAATATAGCCAAGGCCACTATTGAGGTGTTCCAGCAGTCAGCAGAGACCAGCTCTGCTAGTTCTGCTGGCAATGGAGTCAACAATATCAGTAGCTCAGCGAGTGCTACCCCAGCCAGCAACAAATCCAAACCCATCCTCAGGTAGGTGTAGTCCCAGTGTGAAGCTGCCTTGTAGACAAGTTTGCATAGAGGTTGGTTTTCAAGCTGGTTTTCTTGTTTTCGTTATCACAGTTCTCTGGAGAGATCAGGAGTGTGGCTGGTGGCCCCGCTGATTGCCAAGCTCCCAACATCAGTGCAGGGCCATGTGCTGAAAGCTGCTGGAGAAGAACTGGAGAAAGGACAACATTTGGGGTCGTCATCCCGCAAGGAGCGGGACCGCCAGAAGCAGAAGAGGTGAGTCCTGGGGAAAGAGCAGGCAGTGCTTGCTGTGCTGATGCCACAGCCTGGCAGCATAGCTACATTGCTCTTCTCTCTGCAGCATGTCCCTGCTGAGCCAGCAGCCATTTCTGTCGCTGGTGCTAACTTGCTTGAAGGGGCAGGATGAGCAGCGGGAGGGTCTCCTCACCTCTCTGTACAGTCAGGTCCAGCAGGTAAGTGTGTCTTACTTCTCTTCTCGCTTTCCTCAAGGGCACACTCCTTATCAGACAGACTGCTGTCCTTGGTAACATTGTCTGTCTTTCTTTGTGCCCAAAAAGTCAAAGGTCTTACCCTGGTTAGTAGAGGGTGCTTGAGTTGACCATCTTCTCTGGTCACCGGAAAGCACAAGCTGCCTTCTCTAAACATACAGCAACTGAGGTCTGTCCTCTCTTCTCAATCTCCTAGATTGTTACGAATTGGCGAGAAGATCAGTACCAAGATGACTGCAAAGCCAAGCAGCTGATGCATGAGGCCCTGAAGTTACGACTGAATTTGGTGAGGAAGTTGCATATGGAGTAAAGAATTTTCTCTCTTTTCCTCCTCCTTTTTTTTTTTGAGCACACAAACAGTGGGGGGGGCTATAATGGTCTTGAAGCAGGGGTCAGCCCTACAGCCACAGGGCCTTGAGCCTGGAGTGGTATAGGAATTGTGGAAAAACTTCCTCGTTCCATTGGGCCACAATGAAATCCACGACCGTGATCTTCATTTCAGAGATGTGCCATTCAGACTAGTCACAGTATTACTTTCTTGTTGTAATGCTTTGGTGCTCCTCCACAGCATGACAACTTGTGTCTGAGGTTTGTACTGCTGATTACAGTCTCCTTGAGCCCTCAGGAGGAGTCCTGTAGCACCTGAGTTGCTCTGATTTAGGCACCTTGCGTGTTTTTTAGTCTTAGTGCTTCTTCTTGGTGTGTTTATTTTAATAAACCACTCTTCTCTACCAGGTGGGAGGGATGTTTGACACAGTTCAGCGCAGTACACAGCAGACAACTGAATGGGCTGTGCTTCTCCTGGACATCATCAGCAGTGGCACCGTGGACATGCAGTCGAACAAGTAACTTTCTGGCTGAATTCTGCTCCATGTGGTTCCTAAGGGGTGATAGTCATTAGCATGACCCCTTTTCTTGTGTAAGCTAGCTGTCTTTGTAGGTGCTGCTGGGAAGCAGTGTGACTGCTTAAAGAGACTTTGGAGTAATAACAGGCTATGAGTTAGGTCCAGGATTCCAACTGTATTCTTTTGACATATTCAGAGCAAACTCTGCTTTCCAGATGCAGAGAGATAAGCAGGGGAGAGCTGGGCCTGGACTTGCTCTTTGGATAAGTTGACTGGGTGGACAGGAGGCCAGTCTTAATCTGCAGTATCTCCTTTGACTGGAGTACGGACACCCTGTGATGTGTAACCAAAGGGAGGATTAGCGTGGGAGACTAGTCTGAAGAGCACTCAGTACTTCTGGCTTTATGCAGTGCTCTTAGCAGCCTAGTAGTGTCTGGTGCTACTGTGATGGCAGAGACTTTGATTCTTCTGTGACTTTGACCTTTCTGCTCTCACCAACAGTGAGCTCTTCACCACTGTGTTGGACATGCTGAGTGTTCTCATCAACGGCACCCTGGCTGCTGATATGTCCAGCATTTCTCAGGGCAGCATGGAGGAGAACAAGCGGGCATACATGAATCTTGTCAAGAAACTCAGGGTGAGGGGCACCACGTCCTGTACAGGGAGCTGCATGCTGTGCTGTGGCCATCCTGCTCTGCAGAGATCTGTCTCTCACATAGTACTGGTCCTGTTGTTTAGAAAAGCAGTGGGGGTTGCCCTGGTGGCTCTGTGGGCCTCGGGCAAAGATGACAGGTAATGCAGAGGTGGAGGCTGACAGCAGCAGAAGCACGGGTGGGATTTGGATGTTGGTTTTGTTGGGTTTTTTTGTTTGTTTTTCTGAGGAGTTGTTGAAGAGTTCTCCGCTCTGTTTGTGCAGAAGGAGCTGGGGGACCGGCAGTCTGACAGCCTGGAGAAGGTGCGACAGCTGCTGCCACTGCCCAAGCAGACCCGGGATGTCATCACCTGCGAACCTCAGGGATCCCTCATTGACACCAAAGGCAATAAAATAGCTGGTTTTGACTCCATCTTCAAGAAGGAGGTACGTGGAGCTTTTGCTGACTCCATCACGGCTCCTTAGGGCAGGTGCTGCCTTGTCCTCTGATGCCTTGAGTCTTCATTGCTTGGGAGGCATCAGTATGCAGCTCGTTGTTGCCTGCCAAGCCTGAAATGGCTGGCTGCACGCAGGCAAGCTGGCGCATAACTATGTCTGAAAAGGGCAGAGCTGGGTGTTAATGCTCAGCAATGCAGGCTACTACGGTCTGAGAAGTTATTTAAACTTTTATTTTGCAATCATGGCTGTGTGAAGGAAAAAGAGCCGTAATCCCTGACACGCAACTTAACGGGTGGTACCAACGTGCTGCAGGAGATTGGCAGAGGTGGGATGAAGGAGAATGCCAGTTGTTGATGAAGGGCTTTAGAAACGGCTGTATTGCCACATGGAGGAGCAGCTCTGGCTGTCTTGGTGGTTGTTGTGTTTTGTTGGTTTTCGGTTCTGTTCTTCCTGGGATACGTGGAGTGGGGTCTGATGGAAGTGTCCTTTCCTGTGGTAGGAGAAAGATCGGAGTCTTGGAGGTTCTTATTTCTTTTGTTTTAAAGGGTTTGCAAGTCTCTACGAAGCAGAAGATTTCCCCTTGGGATCTGTTTGAGGGCTTAAAGCACTCAGCTCCCCTCTCCTGGGGATGGTTTGGGACAGTCCGGGTGGACCGCAGGGTGTCTAGATTTGAGGAGCAGCAGAGGCTTCTTCTGTACCACACACACTTAAAACCCAAGCCCCGCAGTTACTACCTGGAGCCATTGCCTCTGCCCCCTGAAGAGGAGGAGCCTCCTACACCTGTGGCTTTAGAGCCAGAGAAGAAGGCTGTGGAACCAAGCAAGGCTGATAAAACAAGCTCCAATCCTGCCACTTCAACTGAGGAACGCAAGAAGAAACAGAGCAAAGCCAAGAAACGCAACCAGTCTGCCAGCAAAAGTGAGGTAATGGACTGTCCAACACGTATGGATTTCCTGTGTCCAGCCCTGATATTTTAGCCCTGAGCCCTCCCTTCTGAGGGAGCTGCAGAGCAGTAGTGGTGAAGATAAAATGTGAGTTTTGCCTGGGAGTTTGGGAGCTTTAATGCTGTTCCTGCTAGCCCAGGGCAGTGCAAACATTTCCTTAATTTCTGATGGGTGGAAAGGAGGCTTCCAGCTCAAGCAATCCAGGCTTCCTCCTGTGAACAGTCCCTGCTCTCGATCCATTCATGAGTTCACAGTGCATGCTGATCTTTTTTACTCCTTTCTTTTCCTTGCAGGATTTTGTGTTGGGTCCCAGCCGAGGGGTTTCATATGGAGTTGGCATGCCTACGGATCTCTTGCATCACCAAGCAGGAAGCACTATGTCTAGGCTGGCATATGGACAGTCATCAGTGGGTCTCTATGCCCAGAATCAGCCTCTTCCAGCAGGTAGGTGTGCAGGAAAGAGGTGTGTGTTGCATCTCTGTGGGAACCTCGTGTAAGAACTCTTTGTCTGAGATGGTCCTACACGCGTTTGCCCCTCCTGCCTGCTCTATTTCCAGATGTATTGACGAACAGATGTTCTGAAGCTCCAAGGCTTAACAACAGCACATGACTATTCAGTCTGCTCCTCTTCCTCTTCCAGGTGGCCCTCGCCTGGATACATCCTACAGACCCGTGCGCATGCCGCTGGGGAAACTTGTTCAGAGTCGTCCTCCCTACAGTGGGGTTCTGCCTTCAGGGATGGGGAGCATGATGGGCATTGACCCCTCCTACAAGCCAGCAGTGTACAGACAACAGCCTCCAGTGTCCCAGGGACAGATATTGAGGCAGCAACTTCAAGCAAAGTTGGTATGTCAGAGCTGTGCTCTTGGTAGCCCCCACAGCACAGCCAGCCCTAGCTGTTTGCTATGGGTGTCCAGTCTAGCTGCTAACTCTCCAATCCTGTCTCCCTTTTTACCCTGGAGAAGGGTCCCTCATGTCTGTTTCTCTGGGCAGCTCTGTATTTGCCACTGGCTTTGTTGGATTTGTGTCTGTGAGTGAGGTACACTGGGGACATCTGCAGCTGTTGGGGAGTGAGAGGAGCGTATCCTGGTGGTGGATAGTGATAGGATGATAGTGGCTTATTTACCCCAAGTTGAGGTGAAGCAAAAGTTATTAGCGTCTGTGTGCTGTGGAGCAACCTAATGGGATCAGTGAAGCTACTTGTCGGATTTGGTGGGAGCTTCTGAGAGGGGAGAAGTGGTGTTCCTGGCCTTTGGAGATGTTGAAAAAGTGTTCTTCTGTTGCCTTCCAGCAGGGCCAAGGCATAATGGGACAGCAGCCAGTACGCCAGATGGCTCCAACCCCATCCTATGGGGCACTACAGCCCTCCCAGGTGAGTCTGAGTGACCACAGGTATGACTGGAATCTGGCTTCAGTGCGGGGTGATCTCTTCATTCCTGCTGTTAAATCTTGAAATCTCTTACTGCTTTTCACTCATTTTCTGGCCAGCAGAATCTGAATTCTAGAGATGAACAGTCTTTGTGATGGCATGGAGGATGATCTCCTTTGCTCCGAATTATTGTACCCTACTCCGTGACTGACAAAGGGTTTGTTTTTGTTTTATTCCAGGGTTACACACCTTACGTCTCCCACATAGGGCTTCAGCAACACCCTTCCCAATCAGGCACAATGGTGCCTCCTACGTATTCTGGCCAGCCCTATCAGAATTCCCACCCCAGCTCTAATCCTGCCCTGGTGGATCCCGTCAGACAGATGCAGCAGAGACCAAGTGGCTATGTGCACCAGCAGGCCCCAGGCTATGGGCACACCTTGGGCAACACACAGAGGTACTTCCCACACTACTGGATGTTAATAAGCTGTATTTCATCAAGGGCTTCCCTGCTCTGTTCAGACAGCCCTAACAGCAATCTGTGAAAAGCCTGTTCTCCATGCTGTGTTACACAGCATCTGAGTCCTTTACACCCTCAGGGAGCATGTTTATTCAGCTTCCAGTCCTGAGAAGAAGCAGAGCCAGGATGAAATTTGGAGATGCTAGCTGCCAGCAGGAGATGATGTTACTAGCCAGAGAAAGATGAATTTGGGAAGTATGAAACAAATGACCGGAGAAAGTCATAGTTGTGAATTTAAATCTAGCCAGTAGTAGATTAATATCTAGAAGTGCAGTCTGGTGCTTCTGTTGCTCATGGGCAGACACAAATCCATCAGGGAGACTCTGCAGACCAGTGGACTGACTCCGTTATTTAAGGCTACTGGAAAAGCAGGTTGTTTGAAGCCCTTGGAGGTGCCTGGTGTCCCTCACATTTCTGCAGAGAAGCGGCACAGGTTGCAGGCAGCAATTTGGGCTGTGTGTCTCAGTGATGGCAGCAGATGGAATTGAGAAGCTAGCAATTGGTGAATTGTTTCCTCCACGGGCTTATCCTTTTCCCTTGCAGATTCCCTCACCAGTCAATACAGCAGGCTCCCATGATGACTGGGATGAACCATTTGGGTCCCCAAGGAGTCCCCTCAGGAATTCGACCAAGCCAGATACTGCCTGACCAGCAGCAGCAGCAGTACCTGCGGCAGCAGCAGCAACAGCAGCAGCAGATGCTGAGGGTGAGTGGTTGCTGACAGGAGAAGGGATGCTGGAGGTGGCTTACCAAACACTGCTTACCTGTGGACAGCGCTGTGCTCTGCCCCTCTGTGCCCACAAGGATGTCAGCTCAGTTGGGAACTGTCTGTAATAATTTGCTAGGCCGTTCTTCCTTCCTTAGAGGTGGCCACTCCTGATAGAGAGACCTGCTGTGCTGCCTTTTGCTGGCCACCCAGCATGAGCTTAAAGGAAAGTTAAGAGCAGGAAAGGCCTGTTTAGTCTTCTGTGGCCTGCATCCTACTTCTTCCTGCTCCAGCTGAGCCCCTAGGATCGTGCAGAAAGCTTGCTTTCATAGAAGTGCTGCAGGAGTTAGAGAGAAAATAGAAATCCCCATGTCCACACCAGGGTAGGTAGAATTATTTCTTATAAGATCATTTTCAGGGGCATGTCTGTAATTCCACAAGATCAAAGTTTGAATCACGATTTCCAGGGGCAGGAAATATGGATTGATTCATGATTCATAGCAGATACTCCACATCTAACAGTAGATGATAAAAAGAAACGATTCAGTGAGCTGTTAGGTCTAGAGCTAGGCTTGGGTAAGTTCACACGCGTGTGCCAACAGATGGAAGTATTCCATAGATTTGCATTATGGCCTTATGAATAACAAATACCCATATGGCATACAGTTTAGAGTTACAGAAACGCATTGGATTGAAAGGGAAACACAAAAACAGGAACTTTTGGAGGGTACTTGGTGAGGTATATACCTTACAACAAGGTCTAGCAAGCCTGTAGAACATGAGCAGCCTTTAAGTGGCACAGAGCAATGATGCTTACTTCTCTGAGAGCAAGTGCCACTGTCAGCAGTATCTTAGAATTGCTGCCTTGCTCTGGATGGGAGATTCCTGTAGTGTGGTCAGCAGCTTCGAGTTCTTTTGATGAATAGCACCTCCTGACTATTCAGTGGGTTTCTTTTGGCACTCCTCATTGTACTTAGAAAAGGAATATGCCTCAGACAAGCTGCTAGCAATTCTCCTAGCTCAGTAACTTCGTGTATACCTTCAGCTTTTAGCTGACATCGCTTGGTTGCTTAAAAAAGATGTGGAGTGCCCAAGATGTCTGCAGTTACGGTGGCTCTTGCTGTGTTATCAGGGGCATACCAGATGCACAACAGAGTCCTGGTGCTTTAGTTGACTGTCATCGTGCAGCATCTTGTAGAAAAGCTGTATAGCCTTTTGGTTTGTTTCCCATGGGTGGTGGTCAGCTGGAGGTAGGCCATTAAATCAGGATCTCCAGGCTTGTTTTGTCACTTACCTGCTTTCTTGTTATCCAGGTCAGAGCATGCATTTTCATGAACATAAGTGACCAAACTGGTTTAAGATGGAAGCTGGGAGGCTGGTCTAGAAACACACCCCCTTTGATGGGTAGAATGCTTGATCCAAGCTTCGGTGTGTTTCTGGTGTCCAGTTATTACTGTCTGCCATGTCCTGTTGTTTACTGGCTCCTCTTTCTTTCTGCTGCTTGCCCAGTGTGTTCCTAGGGAGCACTTGCATCTTTCACAGGTCAGGTTTTTCTAAGCTCTCATCTTAAGATATTGTCCTTTCTCCTGATCGTGTTTCTGTCTGTTTTCTGAGTCTGTTGGAGGTCTGAACTGTTCCCTTTTGTGCCAGTGATCAGAACCATCACCATGGGGTTTTTTTTCTGACAGCCGTAGTAGTTTTCTGTTTTTGCTAGAAGCTCTTTAAAGCTCCCTCAACAGGTGGGAGAAATATCTGAAGATGAGGAAGCTGTTTGGGGAGAAATGAAGCTCCTCGAGATGTGTGAATACTTCTGTCTTTGTGTGTTCTCCTCCCTGTAACAAGTTCTGCCAGCATTTAGGTTGGAGCAGTGCACTCACTTCTACCTACATCCTTTTACTGAAATGCAGCCCCGTTGTGAGTGGCAGAGAAGGGCAGTGAGGTGGGTCAGAGAGCTGGGGGATGTATAAGAGGAGACAAGGCTGAAATAGCCGAGTTTTCAGTTAGAGAAGGGGAAAGGAGCAGAATTTCTCAACTCTTGACTTTTTGGAAGCAAACACACAAAAGCAACTTTGGCCGTAGGACAAGAAATGACCTTAAACCGTGACCTGAAGCAGGTTGCGTACAGAGGCTGTAGGAGCTCTGTTGATGTGTTTGGAAGTATTTTTAGAACAGGTCAGGCAAAGAGTCAGTGAAGCAGGTATTGCTGATCTTCCTGGGAGGCAGGAGCTGAAGTAGCCAACCTCGGGAGACTGCTCTGAGTGGTTTTCTATTCTTGTACCTGTGTGTGCTCCTAGTTATTCCCCAGCTGACCCGTAGGTTTGTAGTTCTCTTCCTGCCTTCTGCTGAAGCCCCATCTTGCAGAAGAATTTCATTACCCTTCCTTTGTTTCATGCGGTTTCTTGGTCAGGGGTGGGAAGGTCCTGGTGAAATTTGTGTCATTTAGATACTTGTAAGGAAAGTGGTGTGAGAGTGTGTTACTGTGATGGAATGCTCTTCCCCCTTTAGCCCTTCCTGTGCAGTGCTCTGATAACCCTTCTTTTCTGTCTATACAGCAGCAACAGCAGCAGCAGCAACAACAACAGCAGCAGCAACAGCAACAACAGCAACAGCAGCAGCAGCAGCAACCACCACCACCGCAGCCCCAGCCCCAGCAGCAGCCCCAGGTCTCCACAGCGCCTCAGCCGCAGGCGCAGGGCCAGCCCCCAGGGCTGGGGATGCAGGCTCTTCCCCCTCAGCAGCCCATTGTGAGTGTTCCCTTGGAGACAGAGGGAAGTGATAGTCCATCACAAACCCAACTGCTCTCCACCTGCATCCTCCCCCTTCTCCTTCCCCTGCTTTTCCCAGGGCTTGTGTGAGCGCTGAGGCTGCCAGCCAGGTGTTGTGGCTGTAACTCACTTTCTGTCTTTGCAGTTCCAGCGCCAGGGCCTTCAGCAGACACAGCAGCAGCAGCAAACAGCTGCTCTCGTTCGACAGCTTCAACAGCAACTTTCCAGTAAGCCTTGTTGGTGTTCTCGATCCTGTCTGTAGTCGGTTTCTTTCCTTGCCATTCTCCATTGCAGCTACCCTGGTGCAGGAAAGCAAGGCCAAACCCCACGCTGTCTGAGGCCATAAGCAGTGTTGGCAGGACAGTGGCATCAGGATGTGGAGCCCCTGTCTCTAGGGGGCACAGCAGTGAGGCAGGCAGTGCTGCCAGCATGGAAACAACCTTCCAGACCTGCTGTGTGCAGAGTGATGAGGGAGCTGAGCCTTTGCAGAGGCTGTCATGCAGCATTAAGGCATTCAGAGGTGCTTCCACTGCTGTGAATGACCTCTGAGAGGCTCAGGGAGGCTGTAGTCCTGGGGTGTTCATTGGTGGGTGACCCGGAGATGCTGTGGTCAGGGTCAGGCTTCTTGGAGGCAGGGAATGCAGTGTGAAGTACCGCTTTGTGCTCACTGTGTTCGCTGGGTTTCTGTGGCTGCTGTCACAGGCAGGGTAATGGTATGGATGCTGTTTGTGGTCTGCCACTGTGGAAGTGCTTTTATAATCAGTATTGAAGTGTTGGCTTGGGAGGTAGAAGCAGAATGCAGTGCCTGTACTGCTCCCTCTGCACCACCTGCTGCTTTACTGTAACCTTCCTGGCTTTTGTGCCATACAGAATGGCAGTGATGCTATGGAAATGCCCACAGATAAACTGCACAGCTTTTGTGCAAGCTTTGCTGTGTGAGCTGTAATGGTGTGCTGGTGGGGGCTGGGAAAGGGCTAGGAGCTGACAGCACTCCTGTTGTCGTGCTGGGCCACCACTTCTATGGCAGCCAAGGCTGTGAATGCTCATAGCTCAATGTCAACTGGAAATGCAGTTGGCAGATTTGGATCTATCTGCTTGGTTAATTCAGTTGCTTAAATTGGTTACGTCTGAGAGCAGACTTGTGCATGGGAAGTGCTCGTTACGATTGAGGAGGAGGTGTTTCTTTCCCATAGGGTTCACACATGACAAATGTCTGCAGCGGATAATGGCCAAGTGATGGTTCTTACGCTTTACTCCCTGACAGAAAGTTCTCAGTCCTTGTGACAAAAAAAAAAAGAGAAGACACAAGTTCTAATGTGCTAAGTTTGCTACGAGCCTGATTCACAAACCACGAGGCTGAGCAAGGATCCCAGCCAGGACACTCGAGTTCTAAGGAGATCTCATTTAAGCATCTGAATATAACAGAATAGCCACATTCCTGTATCCTGTCTGCATAGCGAGCTGAGCGGGGTTTTATATGGAACGGATGCGTGGGTCCAATGCAGCCATGTGTCAGCATGCAGCTTCCATGCTACCTCACTGGGTTTGCATCGGTTCCACCAAGAGCCATCTGGAGCTCTTCTTTGTAGTGTCTGGGGTGCAGCGGGAAGCAGGACATCACCAAGAACATCTTGTAGGAGGGGAACAAGAGCACCTTGGGCTCAGGGTGTGCTGGGTTGGGAGGAGTCAGGTTGATCCTGTCTCTGCTTTCGTCCAGCAGGGTTGGGGAGCAGAGCGAGCTGGCCTGGTCGCAGTGGTCTTTATGCAGCCTGTGGCAGGCGTGCTGATTGGGACTCAGAAATACCTCACGGGATTTGGTTAATCACACAGCGCCCAACCACTCTGCTTTGTGATACCCAGTGCTCACATCAGCTTGGGAATTGATGAGGTTCTTAGGATAGCCTTGCTGTGCTTCCTGCCCCTTTTGTGCCACCTATTAGTCCCATGGGCAGGTCTTTAGTTTGCACCTGGATGCTGTTATGGAGTCAGAATGGAAAAGGTTCACCTCGTGTGGCTTTAGGGTGCTCCCCAGGTGCCACGAGCTGTCTGAACAGTTTGTTTGGTTGTGGGTGCTGTGCAGGTCTCTCTTCCTCAAAGCACATGGGGTCTTGGCTGTGCTCTGAGCATAAAGCCTTGGGCACAGGAGCAGCACAGGGATATCCTGTGTTTGTGACACAGCTCCACAGCTGCTGGTGTGGGGAGGGGAATCGTCTCACCGGAACAAAACCTTGTGACTGCTGCACTCTTGCTCTCCACAGATACACAACCACAGCAGAACAGCAACCCCTTTGGGCGCTACTGACCTGCAGCGCTTCAGCCTGGACCAGGACGCAGACATCACTGTGGGCTGGATGCAGCTCTTCAGCCAGACCCGGGATCTGGGGGCCGCTGCCAGCCCTGCTCTCAGGCCGTGCCCTGTGCTGTGCTGTGCTGTGCCGCCTGTCTCATGGGATGCCAGGAGGATGGTTTTATTGTACAGAGGAAATGTTTTTACTCTCCCATTTCTACAAACGTTTCTGGAGATCCCTTGTGGCTGATAGTCTCCCTTCCCGCTTTGGTTTCAGTTTTTACTCGGTTTTTAGTATTTTTGTTAAAATAATGATGAAGACATTGTAAAATTTTGTACTTAATTTATACCAGATGATCCCTGTACTACAGACATGCTCGGATGAATACAGAGAGCTTACTTTGCAGAAGCGGTGTGTATTCAGAGCCTGCTTTTCCTCCCAGCTCCCCAGTGCAGCCCGGCACCACAGCGGTCTTCATCTCCTCCTCAGTAGACCTGATGCTTGCGTTTCCTGCTTTGCTGAATGGGTGCTGTGCTGAGGCAGAGCAGTTTGGGTTTGTGCAGACTCCAGGGGGTTTGTGGGTTGATGGAGAGCTTTGCTTGCAGTCCATGGCCTGTGCCACTGGATGGGGGTTTAAGAGCAGAGAGGGAGGTAAACCAGAGTGCTGCTGAGTGCTACCCAGCCCAACTTCCCAGGCATAGCAGTAGCCAGAGCTGGTGTTCTGCAAGACTGGGAGGAGCTGCAGCCCAAATGTACTCAGAACATTCCATCTCTCGGCACAGCTTTGCTTATAAAGCCCCAAGGCTCCAATGTGAGCTCCTTCCCCGCTGCTTTTGCTGCGTGGCTCACGTGCTGGATTCACAACTTCTGACCCAGCTAATGCAGCCTGCTGCTGTGGAGTCTCATCTGTCAGTGTGTGCCAGGCTTTGCTTAGCTGGAGCAATAGCGTTCTGCCTCACTGCTGTCTTCTGAACCTGAAAACCACCCCCACCATCACCCCCCTCTCCTTGGTTCTTCTGCAGCAGAACTGCAGTTCCTCTGGTCTGTTTTCTCGGCCCTTATTTTTCCTCTGCTCTGGGTGGGTGGGATCTGGCGAGTCTCACAACGGCGTGTGAAAGAGCTCCATTGGACCTCAGATGTAAGGGAAAGTGAGCGGATGAGGTTTATTTGCAGCAGGGAGGTTAGGCCACAGCAGGGTGAAGACGAGCAGGTGCCAGGCTGTGTGAGCTGGAAGGAAGGAATGGTGGGGCTGAGCCTTCAGCTGTGCTCGGTGAATGCCCCAAGGAGGGGCAGAGCCTCCCCAGGCTGAGCTCCTGGGCTGTGCCCGCTGCTGGAGGTGCTCCTTGCTGGGAGCACGGCTCCATGGCATGCACCCTGCTTTGCACGGGGATGGGAGGTGTTGCTGGCTGGGGCTGATGGAGACCGACTCCCTCGCTAATGCGAACGGACGGTTGTGTGCAGGGTGACTTCCTGTGTGCATCGCCGCTTGTCCCCTTCCATGAGGCTCAGTCTCGGGGTGCACACTCAGCTGCCTGACGGGGCTCTGTTTACCCACAGCGTGACCGCAGCGCTACCGAGGTCAACACGAGGCTCCCCAGGGCTGGGGCAGGCGGGATCGTTCCCTGTGCTCCATCCTTACCGGGGCCGTGAGAGCAGCAGCGTGGTCGAGCCGGGCGCTGCCTGCGGGCTGCCCGTGTGCCCCCCCCACCCCCTCCCCTCTCCTTGCTGCCCGCGGCCCCCTCCTCTGCCGGCCCTGGGAGGCGGCTGAGCCTGCGCCAAGCGGCGTCTTGGCTGCTGCCTCCTGCACCGCTGCATGCCGGCAGTGGGAGCGGGGCGGTTCTGCGGCAGCCCGAGCGCGGCGGTGGTGGCAGAACCCCGGGTGGCCCCGCGCTGCGGCCATTCCCTGCCTGCCTCGATGCTGCAGGGGATGCGGGGTCAGGGCACGGCCGCCGTGCCCAGCTTGGTGCGTGCCCTGCGGCCCCCCTGGCTGTGCCGCACGCTAACGCTGAGCAGAGGTGGCTGTAAGCAACTCTGACGGCTTCCAGCCCTTCTGCTCCTTCCTGGAGCTGTGGCTAAATGCTGCTTAAGACACGGCCAGAGGGGGTGTTTGGGGAGGGGGTCCTGTCGGTGTGGGGGGTGATGCTGGGCCTGCAGGAGGCTGCAGCTCAGTGGGCTCAGGGTGATGCTGCACAGCTGTGCCCAGGCCCTGGGGCTGCAGTGACTCTGCATTAAATGGCAGCAGGTGGGCAGCAACAGGTCCTGCCCCATGCGCTCCCCCCTACCCTCCCTCCCATCCAGTGGTCCCCCTGGGCAGTGCAGCTTGTCAGCACTGTGAGAAATGGCGTTGTGCAAGAAAATCGATGGCTGCCCGCAGGAGCCGAGAGGCTTTCATGCACACTGTGCTGTGCAGTGGTGGTGGTGGGGTGCAGCCCTATGGGCTGGATTTGCTGAGCAGCCAGATGCGGGGAGCAGCCTTGAAGCTGCTGCTGAGGCTGATGGCCCATACAGGAGTGTGGGTATCACCGTCCTGGTGGGCACTGGGCTGAAGCATGGGTGGTGACAGAGGGCAGCTCTGCGTGTGGTGGGCTGACAATGGAATGGTTGAGCTGCAGTCCGTCTGTAAGCAGTGCTGGGGCATAGGACGTCCAGAATGGGGCACGGCAGCCACTCTGCAGAGCCCTTGCCAGGTCTGGGCTGCAGCTCTGGCAGCCCCAAACACACAGAGGTGTCTGCTGGCAACAGCACATCCTTTCCTGTGAGCACACACCGTGGCTGACGCTGCCCTGGCGATGGCAGAGAGCTGCAGAGAAGGCAGACGCATCCAGAGAGACCCAAATCCGTGCCCTGCTTCCAATGATTGCTATAATCCCATCAGGCAGAATGAAGCAGCAAGGTGCCCCGCCGTGGGCTGGGGGAAAGGTGGCTGCTGCTGGAGGCTGAGCGTGGCAAGGAGCATCCCTGTGCTGCAGGGGCACAGCAGAGAAATGGGGGCAGCTGGGGGGATTGTGTCACGGTGCACAGCTCTCCGTGGGCTGCGCCTGCTGAGCCCGGAGCTCTGTGCGTGCCACAGGGTGTGTGTGTGGGGGTGTGTGTGTGTGTCCGGCCCAAGGGCTGAGGCTGGAAGCGGGGATTCCAAAAGGGAGCTGACGGCCCCCCCGGGAGGTGGGAGGGGCGGGGGCTGCTCCCGTGGCTATGGGACAACACACCCGGGGGGAGCCCCGATGGGTGAGAGCAGTGCGGGCACCGCAGGGCTGCGGCCGGGGTGGGTGTCGGTGGGTACAGTGGGGGCACCGAGGCGCCGCGGGGCCGCCCGTGGCCGCGCACACACCCCGGAGCGGCGCGGGGATGCTCAAGGACGTGCGGTGCGGCGGTGCCGGTGGGGCCGTACCGGGGGTACCGGTGCCGCCGGGCTCGATCCCGACGCCCGCAGCGCTCGGGGACGGTTGCGGCTACCGGGGCCGCTCGGTACCGCCGGCGGCAGCGAAGGGGTGCAGCGACGGCGGCCCCTCCCCCGCCCGCCCCCGCCGTGCTCGCGCCGCGCGCTCCCGGTGCGGGGTCGGGCCGGGCTGAGCGCAGCGCGGGGCGCGGAGCAGCCGCCGCCGCCCCCGGGATGGCCCAACCGCGCCGCCGCCCCCGACGGTGAGTGCGGCCCGACGGCCCCGCGGGGTCCGCACCGGGGAGGGGGGGACGGAGGGGCGGAGGGGGGAACTCGCGGGGGGGGGGGGGCGGCCACGGGGATCCCGCGGGGGACGGCGGGGGCGGCGGCTCCCGGTGCCGCTCTGCGCGGTGCGGGGCGGCGCGGCGGGGGCGGGCGGGCGGGGCGGCGGTAACGGCGGCGGTAACGGCGGGGGTTAACGGGGCCGGATGAGCGGCCGCGGCGAGCCGGCGGGTTGCCATGGCGACGGGCTGAAAGGGGGATTGTGCTCCCGCCCAGCTGCGCGGCCCCCCCGGCCCGACCCACCCGCTGCGGTGCGGTGCGGTTCGGCGGGGCTCGTCCCCATCCCGGCCCCGCAGCACCGCGCCGGGGGGGACCCAAAACCCGCGCGGAGCCGCGCCCGTCGGTCCCTGAGCGCGTGGTGCGGGGCGGTGCGGGGCGGTGCGGCCGCCGCGTGTGTGCGGGAGCGGAGCTGCGCGGGGTCCCTCCGCGCTCGGCGCTGCCGGCGGCGAAAGGAGCGCCGTGCGGGCAGCGGTTGGTGCGGTACCGCCGTGGCGCGGCGTCCCCGTCCCGAGACCGTCCCGGCTCTGCCCCCTCGCCGCTGCGATTCTCGTCCCGTGCTTTGAAGGCAGAAGTGCCCCGCACGGCGCGGGGCTGCTGGGAGCCCCCGGGGAGCGCCGTGCCGCCCTCGGCCCCCGAGCATCCCACCCGGCGGGGCGCTCCCTCGGAGCGCGGATCCGCAGCCACCGGAGCCGACGTCTGCCCGACGGTGAAGCGCTGACATTTAGAGGTCACGCTTTTAGCGCTGTGCATGTCTTTGCTTCATTTGCATTTGCAGTTAGCCCAGATCTTGGCTTTGCCGCTCGCATGTGCGGTTGCCATGGTTACCTGTACATGGTTCCATGCGGAGTTGGGTTGGACACCTGCGGGCGCGCAGCTCCGCGCCTCCCCAGCACGGGGCAGAGCCGGGAGGCAACGGATGGAGCGTCAGGCATAACCGATGCAGCGCTGCGCCGTTTCGGCACCGTCCGCCTGCATACAGCCCTTCTTGCCCACGAGTCACGCGTGCGGGGCAGCGATGCTGGAGGGGAGGCTGAGTATCCCGCACCTCGCAGCCGGGTCTGCCTCTTTGCAGACCCCCTCCGTGTGATCTGGGCAGGGATGCGGTCCAGAGGAGCTCCCACCGGGGCGAGCCCTTGAGAGAGGGCACGGGGGTGGGGGCTGCCTGCTCCCTGGTGGTGCTGTTGTGTCCCGGTGGGAACGCAGAAGGATGCTGCTGGGAAGCGGTGTGGGTGGGCACGTGGAGCACAACTTGCTGCTTTCCACGGAGCGGCCGTGGAGGAGCTTAGGGAATTCACAGCAAGGCACAGGAGGTCTGAGTGTGCCGCGCTGGGGACGCGCAGAGTGCAGCGCTGGGTGCCTGAGAGCACAGGGCAGGGATAGCCAGGCTCTGCTCTGAAGGCTTCCAGTGCAGTGGCGATTTGAACCTACGCTGCTCAGCCCCCCACAGGGAAGCCGAGATGGAGCAGGAGCTGTGGAAGGCAGCCGAGCTCGTGGCTGCAGCTGCCAGGAGCCGCCTGGAAGCATTCCCCGGTGAGCTGCTGGTTTAGGCACCGTCTGGGCTCAGCAGAGAGGTGGTGGTGCAGTGCTCTGTGCTTCGCCCTGCAGCACGTGGGAGCTCTGCCCTTGCTCTGTGTTGTGTTTGCCGTGTTGGCTGCACTGCAGGGAGCGGGCATGGGGGGATGTGTGAGAGCAAAGCTCTGTGTCAGGGAGCGGTGTTTGGGCTGGGGCTGCTTGGTGAGGAGCTCTGGGAGTGCTGGTGAAAAAGCCTTGCTCCTGACACTGCAAAATGCAGAGCAGCATAGAAACATCTGCTGCCTCCAAAACGCATCTCAGCGTGAGCACGGCCCGTAAAGTGCCTGGCGTGCGTGGCAGCAAAGTGTGGGGCAGCTGGGCACTGGGGAGGTCCTAGGGCTCGTGGGGAGGGGGCTCCTGAGAGTGTCCTCCTGTGTCAGGGTTCCTACAGTGCAGAGCACTGCCGGGGCTTTGCCCAAGGTAACATTTTGCAGAGAGGAGAAGCACTCTGGAGCCTGCAGTGAGACCTGTGGGTCGGTCACCATGGGGTTGGCCGGGACTCAGTGCTGGGAGCTGTTGTGCTAGTGACTGTCTGTCTGCCTTCACTCTGCCCTGGGCCCTTTGGCAGTGCCCATGAGCTGCAGCTTTGGGGCTCATGGGGCTGATAAGGAATCCGATAGAGGCTTGGGTTTGCTTCAGATCTCTGTATCCAAAGGCTTGGGGGGCTCATTGGGGTGTTCAGGCACCAAGATTGTGGTGCAGCTGCAGCAAGAGCCATCTGAGGGCTGACAGCATCTGTGCAGACTGAGCAAGGCAGGGTTCTTCAGGCTGGAAAAGAAACAACAGAAGATGGATACGATACATGTACAGGAATCACAGGAGGCCAGCAGAGCGGGGATGGAGGTTAACTGCTCCCTGTTTCTTTCCATGCAAGTACAAGGTCACATCAAATGCTGCTGGCAGGAGGTGCAAACCAGGAGGAGGGGTATTGCTTCTCGCCAGCGTGCTGCCGGGGCACAGGAGTCCTCAGAACAAGGTGTTGTGAACAGTGAAACCTTTTGTTGGCTCCAGAAGAAATGGGACAAGTTCAAGAAGGACAAGAGGTTCCCCGAGGACCGATAAATACACAGAGATGCGCTTGGCCAGCCGCTGAGCTGCAAATTGCCCGTGCTTCAGAACAGCAAGAAAGCACACAGGGCAAGGTGGGCCCTTGGTTTGATCTGTTATCCCCACGATGGGGAGCCAGCAGGGAGCACGGGGAGCAGGGCAGCCCTTATCCCACCCCACTTTGAGCTGTTCCCCTGGCACAGGGTGTCCCACAGAGCACGGGGTGCTCTACCTCATGCAAGCTGCGTTGTCACCCCACTGCTTTCCCAGAGCTCATTGTACACAGCGGGCACTCAAGATCCCATTTTCACCTTTCCCCATCTTCTCTATGCTAGCCCTGCACTACCTGCTCTGAGGGCAGGATGCGTGCCCTCCCCTTCCCTGTCCACGCTGCCCCTGTGGCCCACGGTGTGTCCTGCTCCATCCTCAGCTCCCAGGGCATCCACAGGCTGCCTGATTTGCTCCGGTTCAGCTTATTTCTTAACACTAGGCAGCCTTTACAGTAAAACACATTAAAGGATTTTTTGCCAGAGGTTTTAGGCTTTCCGCTTTTCATGCTTGAAGATAGAAAACAGGGGAGGAGAAAGCTACAAGGGAAAAATATAACATACATTTTGGATTAAATTTAAACAGCCTTCTTTCCTCACTGCTGGTTTGCCCAGCCTCGAGTCCTCACGAGTGATTTTCAGAGCTGCCTCGCTGCTGGCCGACCCCCCCATCCCTCGTGTTCTTTGTGGTCTTCTGCTCCATCATCCCAGCTGTGGTGGGGTTTGGCCCCCAGCTTTGCCCCCAGAGTCATCTGTGGATGAGGAGGACGGATGCGGAGGGGCAGGGCGGATCCTGCAGCACCTGTGCCTGATTCAGGGGCACACAGTGTGAAATTCAATTTGTAGATAAGCTGTAGCAGGGCCCGGCGTCTGCGGGAGCCAGGCGGTGTCTGGAGCAGCCCAGGCTGCATGCATGGCGTGTCCTGCCTGCCAGCGCCCGGCCAGGCTGACGTCACCTCGTGCTGCTGCAGGATGTGGCTGCTCAGAGCTGTGCTGTGTTCTCCCAGGGTCTGCAGCCCCGCAGGAGCCCCAGCAGAGTGATGCTGACCCAGACTCATCCCCGGTCCCTGCACGGGGGCAGGACGCAGCTGGCAGAGGGATGCAGATGCTCCATTACCAGCAGCAGCAGCGGCAGGCGAGCAGGGTGGCTTGCAAGGGTAGACACTGAGCGGGGCTGGTGGGTGATAATTTCCCACCACCCCACCTCCATCTTCTCATCTTCCCTTCCTGATGTTTCCAGCGAGCCCTGCTTGCTGGAGGATGCAGAAGGAGCAGGCACTGCACCCTCAGTTTGCTGTCCCTCCATTCTTCCCATGCGTTGCCCTGCTGGGTGCAGCTCCCTTCCTCCTGCCCCACTCCAGAGCTGTTTGGGCCTCCCACCCCCGAGGGTCACCGAGCAGCGCCCTGCAGTGGCCGCGTCCCAGGGAGAGCCACAGTGCTGCCAAGTGGTGCCACCAGGTCTAAACGGGCTCCAGTGTAGTGACATTGGGATGATCCCGGTATTCTCTTGCCACTCGTGGCTTTCTAGCATGCCTGGCTCCTCCTGCTGTGATTCCAGAGGGGTGGGTCCATCTGGATGCTGTGTGCACCCTTTGCACAGGGATTTGTTGTCCCCGTGGAGCCGCTGTGCTCCATGGCCTCACTGCCTTGCAGGCTGACCTGGCATCCCACGCTGCAAGGCAGGGTGGTACAGGAAGGTGATGCTTGTGCACTGCCAGATAGCTTGTAAGCTTATCTCTGCACAGGGAAACTGAGTCACAGCAGAGTGATTTGGCTTCTATGGAAAAGCCAAGTTCCTGCTTCTCTCCAGCTATTTCCCTCGCATTTATTCTTTGGCCTGGTATTGATTGCCTTCAGTCTGGATCACCGGCGTGACCTGGCTCACAGTTCCACCCACAAAACTTTGCTGAACTGACAAATTGCAGTGGGCAGCGATATGAGGCAGAAAGAGGTGACTGGGACAGGTGACAGTACAGGAAACAGCCCTTTATCAGCTCTGCTGCTGGGACCGGAGGTTCTTACAGCCACATCCCTGATTATAACCGGTGATTAAGTGGTTCTGGCTTGGTGCTTTGAGTCAGTAAAAGAGAAACACTGGCGGTGTATTTTGGGTGTAGCTGTTCCCATTGAAAGCACTCTTGGATTTTCTTGTCCACCCTCTCCAGTCGCATTTGCAGGAAGTCTTTGTATTTTAAGCTGCAGTCGGTTCCTCTCTGCCCAGCCCACCTCCTTACATTTATAGAGCCTCCTCCAGACCACGCTATTCCATGGGAAGCATTAGCTGTGCACACGCACTGCTCAGTGGTGCTCTCAGCTTTCCTTGGAGCATGTAGAAGACATCCCGGCCTGTTGTTAGTGTGGGTGGTCGTCAGGGGAGGGCAGAGCTTAGAGCAAGCTGCCCTTGATCCAGCTGGTCATGGGCCTTGGTGACCAGAATGGATCTCAGCGGACTGGTGTACAGGAAGCTTTGTGGAAGGCCATGCCCTCAGCAGCTGGGTTTCATTCTTAGTGTTTTATTTGGGACGTTTCAAAGGCTTCATCACATGAAACCAGCCTATCTGTGGCACTAATGTCTCCATTCTTTATTAAATATCAGTCCTGCTGTTGACAACTTAAGAAAGATGAGCATGAGTTTTGGAAGCTTATTCCTCTGAAAAAGAGCCTTGCGTTTGCGTGATTGCTTCCTAACGAAGCTCAGTCATAATGATGAGCGTTAACCAAACAAAAATGGGGTGGCTGGTTGGGAGAGGATGTGGAAACTGCTACTCCAGCAGATGTGAGGGGGATGGCAGCGAGCAGCTGGGATAATGTCAGTGTGAAGCTGGGGAAGGAACTGTGGGGAGTGCTGCTTGTGCCGACAGCGCGCGCTTTGCTGGGTGAGATTTGCACTCCAGTCGCTATCTGCCGAGTGTTGATCTCAGATCTGCGAGAGAGCTTATATTGCTTTAAAGTAGGTGCCTGGTGCTTGTTTGTGATGTGTTGGAGAGTGAGCATGTTGTCTTGGCGTGAACCCTGTGCTGATGCCAAGGGCTCGCTGAAAGCAGATTGTCAGTTTGCTCCCGAGCAGACGTCTGGAAATTCTGGGGTTCTGTGAATGCTTGCAATGTCGGCTCACCTGCTTGCACGGAGCGAGTGTTGGAGGAACTCTGCCATTTCCAAAGCGCTGCTTCGCTTCTCCGGGCAGCGCCGTCCATGCAGGCGGTGGTGCGGGGCTCTCGGCTCCCGGTGCTGAACGGACAGCTCCGGGCCGCCCGGGCAGCGGCTGCGGGAGAGGAGGGAAGCTCTTCCTAGAGGGCGGGGGGCGTGGGATGGGCCCCCCAGGGCAGTGGTGATGGCACCGAGATGACAGAGCTCAAGGAGCGTCTGGACAACGCTTTGCAACAGGAGGTTTGGGTTTTGGGTGGTCCTGCATGGGGCTGGGCTCAGAGGTCCTTGTGGGTCTCTTCCAGTTTAGATTCTTCTGTGGTTCAGGGGTTCCAGGAGTGGCTGAGGACGCCGGGTGTTGTCAGGCTTGGAGAATGGGAGGGTGAGAGGTGACCTCCTTAATCTCTACAGCTTCCTGAGCAGGGGACGTGGGGAAGGAGGTGCTCATCTCTTCTGGTTTCTAGTGACAGAATGTGTGGGAATGGCTGGAAGCTGAGCCAGGGAGGTTCAGACCAGACATTAGGAAAAGGTCCTTCAGCAAGAGGCTATTTGGCAAGAGAGCAGGCGGCAGAGAGGTGGTTGATGCCCCATACTTGTCCATATGTGAGGCATTTGAGTAACGCTCTCAGTGATGTGTTTTAACCTTGAATTGGCCCTGAAGTAGTCTGACACTTGGACTGGGTGATTTCTGTAGTTCCCTTCCAACTGGCACTACTCTGCTCTCCTCTGTTCTATCTGTCCTGCCAGCCCATTTAGGTCGCCCTACAGCAATGCCCGATCTGGCTATTGCAAAGGGCACAGGAAGCAGCATGTGCAGCATCCCTATTGCAGAGGCTTCTCCTCAGGGCTCTGGGATCTGCCAGCCTGGGTCAGGCGCTCCTCCTTGGCTGCCAGTTGTTCTGGCTGGGGAGCAAGTGCGTGTGTGTCTGTGCCAAGGCCATGGCACTGTGTTTGCTGTTTAGACAGTGGTTTTCATTAGCCTCTGCCCCCGCAGAGAAGCATTTGTGAACTGAATCTGTGCAAACAGCAAGGTGAGGGAGAGAAAAGCCGCTGCCGTTTCTTTGTGCTGAGATCAGGGATGCCGCAACGTGAGATAATCCAGATTATTCCTGCCCAGAACGTGGCACTGAACGGCCTACTTCCAGCAGCTGTCCGCGAGCAGCACAGGAGCCTGGCAGCCCACCAAGAGGCTGCTGCTGCCCTCTTCACAGCCAGAATCCGTCCCGTGGAGCCTCTTGGTAACATGGAGCAGATGCTGGCTGTGCACGTGGCCCCAGCTTTCCGCACACTCCTGGGACGCAGTGAGTGGGAAGGTCAGTTGCAATCGAGCCCAGCTCAAGGTGAATGGACCCGAGCCCAAACTGCCCAGGCTTTCAAGCACAGTTGTCCTTGGGTCCTCTATGGAGGCTGCCAGCTGCTTGCATTGGCAGCATGGGTGCTGACCGCCCGCCGTCCCCACTGCCTGTCCTTCAGCAGTACTGCCATTCTGCCTAGTGATGCTGAGAAACTTCCTGCATTTTTTGGAACTTCTGGTGCTAAACCGGAGCTGGAAAGGAGCCAGGCTATGCCACCCACTGGGTTGTGTGCCTTCTGGAGCAGACAGGAGCAGGGAATCAAACGATGCTCTGGATTCAACACCAAAAATATCCCGAAAGGCTGCAGTGTGGGCGAGGAGAGGGCTGCTTTGCTCCTGGTGTCCTTCCCGAGGCAGCAGGCTCTGCTCCTTCGTGAAGGACCTGCTAATGGGCGTGGAGAGAAAAGGGATGGGCTGTCACAGCAGGAGACCATTGGCACCGCAGCAGAAGTGGCACTGAAATCCTCCGTTTCTGAAGATTTGGGGTAATGTTTTTCTATTCAGAATGGGAGCTCTCGAGGATTTTGGCACCTGTCTGGGAGTTGTCAGAGAGCTTCCGTCCCATGTATGTTCCTGCTGCGTCGAGGAACTGAACTGACACTCCTCGTGAGGTCTCTCATCTTCTCCCCAGGGCAATGGATGCGCAGTGAAGTGTCTTGCAGGCTTCTGGTGCTCAGCTTTGTTTAAGCATTGCAATGCTGTGGGTAGAAGTTTGGGAAGGCAACTCACAGGGAAGTACCTGACGACTGGAAGCAAATGAGGGTGAGGTTTATGTCTGTTTTCCTTCTGAACCACCAGAAGGAAGCGTGTCTGTGGTGCAGATGGGAGGTCATGCAGATGATGCTGGGCTCTGGGGAAGACCTGCAGAGCACAGAGGACAAAGGGCACAGAGCACAGAGGGCTCCCGAAGTGCTCCTCCCCATCAGAGCCTCCCAAATGCTGCAGGTTTCATGGCCAAGGTGGCTGTTGTTTGCCTGGATGGCATCAAACAGAGGGCAGGGACAGAACTGCCAGTCAGGGTAATTCAGAGTGTGTGGGACCATGAAGGAGGGAACTCAAAGGTATCCAGCCCTTCAAGTTGGATGTTAGGAGGAATTTCTTCTTTGAAAGAACAGTGATGCATTGGCACAGGCTGCCCAGGGAGCGGTGGGGTCGCTGTCTGTGGAGGTGTTCCAGAACCATGGGGACGTGACACAGAGGGACGTGGCTATGGGCATGGTGGGGTGGGTTGGGCTTGGTAGTCTTAGTTGTCTCTTCCAACCTGAATGAATCTATGATCCTAAGGTGTCACTCGGTCCTTCCACCCGCCCTGCAGTGCCCTTTGCTGAAAACTGTGCCTTTGCCTGTTCCTACTGCACACTTGTCTTTCCTTCCTTAATGTGAAATTGTCTCCTGCCCAGCACCAACTTCAGCATCAGACTCTTCTGGGTGGTTTATTTTTGCAGCAGTCTTTACATGTTGTAAAGCTGCATCTGCTGACATGTCTTGCCTGCACTAGCACTGGTCTTCCAGGCTTTTGTTCAAGGCCACACTCCCTGGGCTTTCTTGTGGCCTTGCTGGTCTTCTGTGATCCATCTCAGCTGGCCCAAATCTTTTGGGGGAGTGAAGTGTTTCTTTAGAGGAGAACATCATAATTGTTTGATGTATCTTTATGTGCTGAAGGAAAGCAGAATAATTAAAGGCACACTTCATGTGTCTTTGTAAGCTGTCCTTTCCCTCATCTTTCTGTACTTGCCTGACAGTGACATGCTGGCTCATCCTCCATCTGTGCAGCCCTGTGACCCTTCTGGCAGCAGTGCTGTTGCTTTTTCTCCCCCAGCTCACATTCACGCCGTTGGTTTCTCCCACCAGTGATCCCTGGCCGTGCCCATCCCCTCTGAGCCCTTGTTCCAGCCTGTCTGTTGAATTCCAGCCCCGGCCTCCAAAGCACTGGGTTAACGAGTGCAGATTTTAAAATGTTCTGTCCTGTCATTTACACCATGCAGGGAAAAGCTGGGCGGTGGCAGCAGCAGGGCAGACCTGCCTGAAACCCCGTGCATCTCCTCTTAGTTTAAGTGAGATCCACCGCTAACCACCTATTAGCGTGCACAGCTCTGGGGCACAGGGACACATCAGCCCAGTGGTGCAGCAGCTTCTGTGCTCTGTGGGGGTTCTGTAGCATCGCTGACCAGGCACTGGGAGAGACTGGCAAAGGTGTGGATCCAGCTCATCTGGCTGGCGCGGGGACGCCCGGCTGTGCATCTGCAACCGCAGCTTGGCGGGATCCGCCTGCTCAGGTTTCCATGGAGAGCGTCTTGTTGTTGGGGAGGGAGCAGGCTGGCAGACAGTACAGTCATGGAAATACCGATACAGCGTTTGTTTTCCAAGATGCATGAATAAAATCATTAACAGTTAGCAGCCTCACTTCCTCCGCTCACACCGCCCGCCCTCGGCGGTCTGGCAGGACGACCCGGGATGCCCGCGGTGTCTTTATTCTCCAGGCTCCTCGCTCACACGCTCATCTTGGTACCCCCAGCTTGGCTGTATCTGCCCAGCGAGCCGGGTCTCACTTCCAATTGGCAGCCTCTGTTTCCTACTGGCAGTCTTGACCGCTCGCGGGAGCAGCAGGAGAGGCCTTGGGCAGCTCACCCTGGGGATGCTTAGCTCCCACATCCCATGGGATGCAATGGAGCCTTCCCCAGACGGAATGTCTCAGCTCTGATCTCCGTTATTGCATGTGCTAGGGAAGGCTGGGGAAGTTCCACTGAGCAGAGTGGAGGCGGCCATGTGGGGCTCCTGCGTCCAACAGCACTGCTGCTGGCTGAGCCCTTGGTGGAAAGGGCTGAGCGCTGGCATTCATGGCAGTCTGTCAATATTAAATTAAGGCTAAATTCCCATCCTAAATGTTATGTTAACACGAAGTTACAGCGGAGAGAGCAGAGCGCAGAGCAGCAATACGAGGGTAAGATGTGTTCCGGGGGTATTGTAATCATCCCAAATGAGGCGTTTGAAACCCAGGGAGTTCCAGATTTAGGGTTTGCATCGTTTTTGTTTTTGTAATTGAAAAACCAATCCAAACGCAGGAAGGCTTAGGAGCGTGTTGCTGAGATTGTTTGGGTGCCTTTATTGTGTGCTGCGGGGACATGGGCAGATGGAGGGGAAAAAAAAAGTCTTTAAAAAATGATGGAAGCAAATCTGGAATTACAAATGTTAGAATAGAGGGATCGGGGTTTTATTGTTGGTGTGTTGTGGCTCCCCAAGGTAACATTGGGGTTGTTGGGTCTTGACTGCGCATCTCTCTATGTGGATGTGTTTGGCTATTGCTAATGCAACTCACCTCTAATGCTTCACAAAGCTCATGATTTGAGACAATTGCAAATCCTGGTGCGTAGTGTTATTTGTGTTATGGATGCGTACTTGGAACTTTAATTCTATCATAACAGACTTTTTCCCCTGTTTTGTTTTTTTTTTAAGAGCTATTAAAGGAGCCATGGGTGAGGATTGGAATATCATAATAGCTGAAATCCAAAAGGCTGTAGGAAGAAGCTTGTTTGGGTTCTGGGCTCCTTGTCATGGTGACCCATGGGCCCACAAGGATGGGCGGTGGGTGGTGAATTCAGCCCTGACTTTGTGATACCTGGTGCTGTGAGAACACTCAGCTGAGGCTGCGCTGGAGAAGCTGTGCCCAAGGCAATGCATGGCCATGGCTCTGGCAGAGCCTGGAGCCAGGGGAGCCCCAGGGCTGTGGTGTATGTGCTCCTGCAGGGTGAGAGCAATGGCTGGGCAGTGAAATGGCTCTGCTGGGAGTCACGGTCGCTATTGAAGCTGCCTGTAGCTTCCAGGCGGTGCCAATGAGATATGACAGTCATTAATAATTTGGCTTCATCCTAACATGTGTCATCCAAAGGAACCTGGGCAGATGATGTAGGCTGGATAGCTTGCCTTCCAGCAGCGCTGCACACAGCAGTGTGGTCTGAAGCAGCTCCAGAGCCCACGCAAGAACGCAGCGACCGTAACGTGCTGTGGGGGCCCAGTCTGACTGCACCCTGCGATGCTGCAAGGCAGAGTTCAGTGATGTGCTGAAGCACTGCGGAGAATGCTGGATGAATGATGGCTTTTTTCTGGAGCTGGGGCAGTGACGGCAGTGCTGGCAGTGGTTCAGTAACAGCAATGCTCAGGGTGTTGGAACACCTCGCCTGCCCCCCTGTATGCTTCCTTTGCTCCTGTGTTGTGTTTCAGAGGCTTTAGCACCTGTTCTGCTGATAGAACACCAGTGTAGATCTTCTGCCTGGGTCTTGGCTGTTGCAGTGGGTGCAGCCACTCCTTGCTGCTGAATCTCCCCCCTCCTCCCCCCCCCATCTGGAACTGCTGCTGTCTGCAGGCTCTGGAGCACGTCTGCTTTCCCAGCCTT
This sequence comes from Excalfactoria chinensis, assembly GCF_039878825.1. Lineage (NCBI taxonomy): Eukaryota > Metazoa > Chordata > Aves > Galliformes > Phasianidae > Excalfactoria > Excalfactoria chinensis. The sequence continues at coordinate 82,603,414 of NC_092828.1, read as the reverse complement.
GCTGCTCAGGCGGAGTGGATGCAGCAACGCGATTTTCTGGGCTGAGTGTTTCTTATTATGCCTGTCAGACACTGATTTCTGAGCCTGTTGTGTTCCCTGGGCATACCAGGAGGGCAGGCACAGCACGGGCCCATTTCCTTAATGACCGGCAGTGAATTGCCTGCACATGTGCAGTGCAGATTTGAGACGCCCTCCGTGTATTTTTTTTTTCTCTGCGGATTTTCCCCGTTGGATGAGGTGTTCTCCATTTGTGGAGTCCCTGCCCAGCTGAGCCTTTAACAGAGCATCTTCCTTCCATCTGCACACAGCCCTTATTTTGTGCTCCAATTATTCCAAGGCAGCTCCGCTCCCCTCCGAGCTTTGGAGAGATTTACCAGGTGGGCACCTGAGGATGTTCTGGGGCAAAATGGAAGTGCCCTGTCGCTGCTGCCATCCCTGTCAGGGTAAGGAGACGTGGCTGAGATAAGGCCAGCAGCCTCTGCTCCCCTCCCCAAGCAGTGCCCTCAGCAGTGCACGGGCACCTGGTGAGGCCAGGATGTGGCCTCTCACTGATGCTGGGAGCTCATGGGTGAATGTGGCCTCGGTGTGCACAAGGCAGGGAGCTGGGGGGAGGCGGGGAGGCCCTTACATAAGCCCTGCATGCAGCAGGAGGAGCAGGGAGGGGAAGGGCAGTGTGCTGAGAATCCAGGCAGCCTCCAGCGAGGGCTCCCCAGGAGCAGCTCTGCACTGACACATGGCCATGGATTCCTGGCCCTGGCCATCCACCTGTCATCCGTGTTCCCCACTGCCCTTCCTGGGGTGACATGGAGAGGCTGCAGGACTGAAGCACTGGCATGGAGGGGATGTGGCCCTGGGGTACTCTGGCTGTCACTGTCCTGCCCACCCTGCATTTTGCACTGCGGTGCTGGGAATCCCTTGGTGGCATGGATGGGCTCCATGAGTGCAGATGGGTGCCGTCTGTGTGTCTGCACATGCTTGGGGCATGTTGGCAGCTCCATCTCCCGGAGCACCTTGGATGTTCCCCTGCATCTCAGCCACGGTTCTCAACCAGGGAGGTAAGCATTGGTTCCTTCCCAAAAGCAGGGAAGGACAGAGGCTTCTGAGCAGGGGATTATTTTGTGCCCAGGTAGGATTGGGCGCCCACAGCTCTGTCACCCCTTCCAAGATGTCTGCTGTTAATTCCTTCCATCTCTCCACAGCATCAGCAATCCCTGCCAAGCTGGGCCATTTGAAGGGGGACCACAGCAGGCAGCTTGCAGGCTCTGAGAAGCAGTGACAAGTCGCTCCAGGTCAGCATCCCTGAGTCGCTGGGTTCTCCTGACACACAGATCTGGCTGCTCCTTCTGGACAAACCGGAGGCTTACTGTCATGGGGATGCACTGAATCCTCACCCCAGGAGCTTCAGGCCTGGATGTTGGTGCTGCTCCTCCCGGACGATGTGGCTGATACTCTGGAGAAGTCCTTTCTTGCCCCCTGTTCTCCAAGTGCCTGAGCTGGTGGCCGGCTGGGACCTGCGTCTCACCCTCTGGGTCCTGAGCTTTGCCTCGGCAGTCGTGCGCATGGAGGGCCAGGTCTACTCTCCCACTGTCAACACTCACTATGGGAAGCTACGGGGGGTGCGTGTGCCACTACCCAGTGAGATTTTGGGACCCGTGGATCAGTACCTGGGGGTGCCTTACGCCGCCCCCCCAGTTGGGGAGAAGCGGTTCATGCCTCCAGAGCCACCTCCCTCCTGGTCAGGCATCAGGAACGCTACCCACTTCTCGCCGGTCTGCCCCCAGAACATCCACAACGCTGTCCCTGAGATCATGCTGCCCATCTGGTTTACCTCCAACTTGGATATCGTGGCAACCTACATCCAGGACCCCAACGAGGACTGTCTGTACCTCAACATCTACATCCCCACGGAGGATGGTGAGTCCCCAGCGGGGCACCTGCAGGAGCGAGCGCTCTGGGAGGGTAAGGGGGGCTGCCCTGCCCCTACCCCTTCCCAGCAGCGGTTGGTCTCACTTGGGTGTTGTGTTTGAAGCATGTGGTTGTGGACCCTGCAGCATGCTGTCTGTTCGTGGAAAGCTTCTTCTGGCCACTCAGCTTGCCCTCAGCTGCCATCTTTGTCTCGCGTGCTCCTGCCTCTCCACGCCTCTCGGTTTCCCCCTCTTTCTTCCTCCACCTCCATGGCATCGTCACGGGTTCCTTTCTTGTGTTGCTAAATCTGAATCAGACTCTCTGACCGCAGATCCACAGAGCGACAAGCTGGTTTGTGCTCCCCAGGTGCCAAGTGCCAGGTTCTGTCTTGAGTTGGTTCGGGTTTGTCCTTCCTCCCTTTTCCCACTCCCAGGTCCATGTGCTAGCCGTGGGCACGGGCTGCGGCTGCTGCTGGGAGGAACACTCTGCCTCTCATGGGGCTGGGCTGCTCATGCCAGGAAGGGAACACAGAGCCCTTCTGGGGGACACAGAAGCCCTTTCTGGGGGGTTCTGGTGAAGGCAGGGGGCTGGGGAACATTGCAAAGTAGCTGCAGCCTAGTGCGTCACGGCTAGGCCTTGTGCAATGTCCTGCAGCCTAGAGCAGTGTGCTGCAGCCTAATGCAGTGTGCTGCGGCCTAATGCAGTGTGCTGCAGCCTAATGCAGTGTGCTGCGGCCTAATGCAGTGTGCTGCAGCCTAGTGCAGTGTGCTGTGGCCTAGAGCAGTGTGCTGCAGCCTAGTGCAGTGTGCCAAAGCCTAGTGCAACGTGCTGCAGCCTAGTGCAGTGTGCTGAGGCCTAGTGCAACGTGCTGCGGCCTAGTGCAGTGTGCTGCGGCCTAGTGCAATGTGCCAACACCTAATGCAATGTGCTGTGGCCTAGCACAGGGTGCCACAGCCTAGAGCAGGCCCGGTCCCGTGGTGGTGAGGCCGAGCAGCACTGGCTGCCTCCCGTCTAACCTTTTCCTTCACAGGACATCCAACCTGAACCGTAAGTAGAGGGCAGAGGAGGCAACACTCAGCCCATGCGCCTGCCACAGCCTCACCACCGCGGGAGGCCCAGGGTGCACAGTGTAGGACACCCAGAGCAGGCCCTGCCTCACCGGCTCCACTCCTCCATCCCGGAGGGGTCTCAGCTGCGCCTTCCCAGCATGGCAGGCCCAGAGTTTTCCTCCCACAGTGCCGCTCCCCACCCACCTCCTGCGGTCCCTGGGGCGGTGGGCGGGTGGCAGCGTGGTTGTGATTGCATGCCCACTCCCAGCCGGTGGAGCCTCCTGTTATTTTGTAGTCTTTTATTCATTTTACAGTAAAACGGATTTCCAAGGAATGCACCCGAAAGCCCAACAAGAAAATATGTAGGAAAGGAGGTATGTAGCAAGCCGACCGGCAGAGAGGCACAGAGAGGAAAGAGAGAGAGAGTGAGAGAGTGCGAGGGTGCCTGTCGGTTCTCTCTGGCCCCGCGGCGTGCTCCTCTCTGTGCTGCGACTGCCCACGGGCCCTGAGCAGCCCTGCCTGCTGCCGCCCGCTTCCCACTTGCCTCCGCCCTGGGCAGCAGCTGGGCTTGGGGTCAGGGCACAGCAGGATGCTCCTGTTGCTCCAGGCCTTTCAGAACAGCTGAGCCCATGCTCCCCAGGCTTCTGGGCATGAAGAGCTCCTAAAGAAACCTATCCTGTTCGGGCTGGAGGGGCTGTGCCTCTCACCTCTCTGCCCAGAGGAGGCAAGGGTCTTCCTCCCATCCCCAGATTCTGACCCACTCAGGGGAGCACCTGGGTTTAGAATAAGATCAAGCTCATACCCTTCTGCTGTTAGAGCATCACTCCTCACCCGACTGGGTAATGACTGCCATGTTCTGCCCCAGTCTCTTCTCTGCCCTCTCTGCTGTGCTGATGGGGCTACATATACACATACATACACACACACATGCACATGCTCACAGACAGGGCTGTGCAAGCTCAGGATCTGCTCTCCACCCCCTCACATTGCACTCTTCCTGAGCTGCAGCCTCCCGGAGGCGGCAGAGCATCTCCAGAGCAGACACAGCTCTGCTTTGTCTCGCCACTGTCTCCAGGGCCATGCAGGGCTCCTCCTGCTGCACTGCAGCTTGGGTCCCTGGAATGATCCAGATCCATCCCCAGTGCCACGGACTGGGGAGCAGAGACCTGCAAACCAGATCCTCCCAAGTCTGCCTCAGGCCGTGATCAGACAGGATGCTCCCTCGGTCCCGGTGCCCACCCTGCACAAGCAGGCAGAGCCCAGGCTGCTCCCTGCATCGCTCCATCCTCCCTGCTGCCCTGAAATGCCCATGGCCAGGCCAACCAGCTCTTCTGAAAGGTGCAGGAGGGGGTGTCCTGCCGGGCTGGAGCTGCCCTCCCTACCTCCCCACTGCCATCCTGGGTGTCCTACACAGCGGGTCCTACGCTCCCACTGCTTTTCTCTTCATGCCCCCATGTTTGGTGGGTCTGACACAGCCGGGCTCGGAGGTTTGGGGAGCTCTCTCCTTCCAGAGACTCTATTTTTTTTTTCCTTCCCCCCCTGAGTTCTGTCGTTTGGTTTCTTTGCTTTGCTTTTCCTGTTGCTGTCCTGGCTATTCACACGCCATCTCTCTGAGTGCCAAGGCTGCCTCTGAAAGGGCTGGCACATTAGGGAGTCTCTGCACGCTGCCTCCGGCGCAGGCTGTGCCAGCGACACCGAGCCACTTCAAAGTGCTTCCTTCCCTGGCCCCTCTGGGGCTGGAGTCCCCATGGGAGCTCCTGAGGACCAGGGTTAAGGCAGGAGAAGGGGTGGCACAAGACACGATGGGGCACCTCAGGCACCTTCTCCTCCTGGTTTTGCCCCGCAGCATCTCTGCTCTCTGGCACTTCCTTTGCAGTCTCTCTGCGGATGGATGCATTTGGTGGCCCAACTGCAGATCCCCACGCAGCAGAGGCTTTTGGGGAGCTGGCGGGGATGTGCCTCCTGCCCCGCTGACTCATGGATGGGCAGAGCCAGCAATTTGGGCATCCAGGCGTGACACGCAGAGGATTAAAGTACCCAGACGCTGCCGCTGCCCTTCAGCTCCGGCCACTGCACTGGTGTCTGTTGACTCGAATTAATTGAATAACTTGTGAAGAGGCACTGAGGCTTTCCCCCTACTCCCCCCCCCCCAACCCTGCTTCTGCTTAGCTCTGAATGTCCTGGGTATGTAGTGCTTAGGGCGAGGATAACACACCCGCAGTGCTTGTTTGTTCAGACTTGGTGCCATTTGAACATCGACTTGTTCAGGAATACTCCTGATTATTATTTCTAAGACCATTCTGTGTGTGACCGGTCAATAAGCTCTCCTCTCACAGAGCAGGAGGCCATGTAGTATGTCGGTGGTTTGAAATGCCTCAGTTCCCACCTTGCCATTGCTGTCATTTCATAGCAGCCAAAGGGCTGAACATTTGTTAGCATTTATCTCTGCCTCCACAGGACAAAAAATGTCCCTGTCTCCCATTCGGGTGCATATTGGCCCCTCTCTTGGGCAGGGTAGCAGTGCCTTAGGAATAACTAGCTGTGTGCTCAGCTAGCTCAGCTGCTGCTCATGTTTTGCTGTGAAAATGAAGCTCTGCCCACCGGAGGAGCGCATACGTGCACACAGCGTAGGGTCTATGGATGCTTCTCCAGCATGGCTGGGGACTCACTGCCACCTCTGTGCTACTGTTACTCTGCTACTTCAGAGTGTGATGCTCAGAAGTGAGACTCGCCATTTGTGCCAGCCCTGGTGCTTTTGTGGAGCTCCTGGAGGATGGAAATGGCTCCTGCACATTGCTCAGGTCTGGGGAGGGACGGGGCAGCACTGAGGAAAGGCTCCTGCTTGGCCACTGGATGCAGCTCCTGCTCCTCTCTTATCCGCGCTGTGCCAAGCACGAAAGCTGCAAGGAGCTGAGATCCCTGCCCTCTTTATCTCTGTTTGCACTGGCGTCAGTGCTATTGCAACAGTTTGCTTAAGATAGTGTAAGTCTGGTGCAGATGCTCCTGTTTAAGGAAAACTGATTTTATTTTATTTTTTACTAAACTTGAGCTTAAATCTTCCTAGGGACTTCAGATAAGAGCATACATCCTTCCTATCTGCCCAAACAATGTCACTCCGCAGTCAGCTCTCAGTTAAACAGCGTAACAGGCACTCACATGAGGTGAGCAGAATGAATTTTTGATGGGCGAGGAGAGCAGGAAACACAAGAGCTTTGTTTTTCTCCAGCATCAAGAAGCTCAAACTAAGGCGGCCCCCTGGGAGTGGCCAGGAGGGCAGCACTTGGCTGGGGGCTGCAGCCCCCGGCAATGCAGAGAACCATCTCACAGCAGTGGCCTTGAGTGCTGCAACAGCAGACATAGGGAGGTGACAGAGCAAAGTGCAAGGAAGGCGTGGGAGCACTTAATCTGTAATTCCTCTTATGAGCTGTGGGGCAATGGTGGGTAGTTGTAGAGGTGAGTGACAGAGCTGGACTTGTTACAGCTGCATTATCAGCTGCTGGCACAGCATGGCTGCAAGGCAGAAAGGCTGCTCGGCTGCAGAAACCACCGCTGGCACGAGCAGGACCCCAAAGATACGGCCACCCTGGCACCTTGCTGCCAGTGGGGATGATTCTGGGTTTGTGCTCGCCATGCAGAGATCCCGTCTCTTCTCACTATCCCCAAATGCATCACTCTCGCCCCATTTCCCATTGTTGCTTTCCATTGTTCTCTGAAGTTGCCTCCTCCACGGAAAGCTCAGGTTCTTTCAGCCTCATTATCCCTGTCTTCACTGATCCCCAGGCTGCCTGGGTGGCTGCCCTCTTCCAGATCCATCCCCACGCTGCACTCCCATCAGAGGGTGCCTACTGCCCTCCCACAGCTTGGAAGCACAGGGCGGATGAAGGATTGCTGCCTGCAGCATTCATTAGAGAAAATCCTTCTCTCTGTGCATTAGCAGGGAGGCAGGAGCAATGCTGCACAGGTTCATTGTTTAAGTGCTTTCTGGGCTCACAGCTCTCCAACAAAGATGCACTCGGTCAAGCCTGCAGCCTCCGCTCTGGCTCCTGCCTGCAGTCAGGCTGGGGGCTGCGTGTGTTGGGGGGGAGGCGTATCAGGATGGGCATTGAGTTTGTGTGGGCTGAGGCTGGAGGAGGCAGGAGCGCTGCGTTGGAAGAACCTGAATAACATCAGGTGTCCCTGGAGACATCCCTGCCCTGGCGCAGGCTGCTCTCCCTGACCTGTGGCCAGCATTTGTCGTGCCTCTCCTTAACCTCCTCCCCAGACCATCTTCCACTGTTTTTCTGCCCTTTCTGCCAGAAAACTTTTCTCAACTGGCTTATGCTTGCCTTGTGTGGCTCTGCCAGCCACTGCCCAGTGGAGCAGGAGTCGCTCTCTGTGTCCCTTCCTGGGGCCTGCCCTGCCTGGAGAGGCTGCAATCACAGCTCCCTGCTTTCAGCGTTTGGATGGCCTCGTCTTCCTCAAACTTTGCTCGCCTGATGGATTTCCCAAACATCTGGTCCTTGCTCCTCTGGTCATGGAATGGAGCACTGTGCTCCCCTCTTGCACCCAAGTCTGTGCTCTGAGCAGGACAAGGCTTTCGGGTTCTCTCTCTACAACAAAAGGCATTTGCACTTGCCCTGATGGAGATGCCCTATGGGCAAGTCAGGCAGAGCTGTGCAGATAGGAACAGGGCTCTGGGGTCGTGCTCGTGCCCGGTGCAATCCACAAAGGCATTCAGGACATTACAGAAACTGAAGATTTTTGCGGCAAAGGGAAGCCGGCAATTTTCAGCACAGAGCAATGGGCAGGGCTGTGGGGTGACCTGGCACTTCAGCTGTGCTGGTGGCAGATGAGGACACCGCTTTGAGATGCTCCTGGCCCCTGAAGCCTGGGGAGGAGCTGGGAAGGGCCCGGGGAGCAGCAGCACAGCACTGTGGCACCGGGGCAGCCTTGCCCCCTCCATGCCGTGGCTCTGGGAGAGGTGCAGTGTGAGTAGCCAGCAGTGCTGTGGGGCACAGGCCTGGCCCCACCGTCTCTGCTATCATGCTATTTTTGAATTCTCTTTTGTGGTTTTTTTTTTTTCTTTTTTTTTGTTTGTTTGTTTGTTTTGTTTTTTCTCCTTCTTTTTTTTTTTTTTTTTTTTTTTTTTTTTTCTTTTTCTTTTTTCTTTTTCTTTTCTGTCTCCTCGTGTTTGGTCCCTAGGAGCCAGCGCTAAGAAACAGGGAGAGGACTTAGCGGATAATGACGGGGATGAAGACGAAGGTATTTCTGTGCTCGAGGCTGCCACTGCATGACACGCAAAGCAACTCCGTATGCCCGCCATCCGCTGCCATCCCCAGGGAGCCCCGTGTGTGTCTGTCTCGGCGCTGGGCAGCTGCGCGGGGCGGGGGGCAGGGGGGCCGGCTGTGCAGGGCTCAGCCCCATCCTCTCCTCCTGGGGAAGCTTGTGGGGTCGTGCTGCAGGAGAAGTTTGCTGGCTGCCCCGCTCCGCTCGAGCGAGGGCCGGGAGGAAGCATGGCAGCTTGGGAGCAGAGGAGCCCTCGGGCACCTGGGCCCATTTCACCCCGAGCCCGGTCATATTTCACCTCCAGCCTCATCCCTCCAGACTTAGCTATGCACGACGGGAGCCTGCACTCTCCCCTCCCGCCTGCTCCCTGTATGGGACAGAAGCATGGACACTCGTGCCACCGATCTGTGCCTGGTCCCAGCTGGGTGTGCTGCACCCATTTTTTTTCCCAATGCAAGGCGTTGCTTGCGCCACTGTGTCTGTGCCAGATGAGGCAGTGAGTGCGATGTCAAACGGGTGTGTTTCATTGCCACCAGGTTAAGAAAGCTGCAGAACAGGCGGGTTTTGGTAATACAGAGCCGCAGGGTCTGGACTTTGTCTGCTTTGTCACAGGGATGTGAGGAGGAGGTCAGCCAGGACGCAGCTGTAACACAGTGAGGGCAGTGCGACCTCGTGGGCTGCAGAGTGCTTGGGCAGCCTAGAGCCCGTCCTGGCAGATGGCATTTGGGTTCTGGGAAGCAGATGAAAAGCCAGTTCATTGGCAGCAGCAAAACCTGTTGTTTTCTCCCAATAACCTGTGCCCCAGGATCTCTTGTACCAGGGCGTAAACTGGCATCCATCGTAAGTGATTTGACTGCAGAAAATTCCTGCATGCTGAATTGTGCCAAAAAGATTAGGAGCCATTTTTTTCCCTGCTCTGCCGATGCGTTTTAATGCCGATCTGATACAGGGATGGCCCTTCACATTTTGGTGGTGACATAATGGCAGTGGGGAGAGGACAGAGCTAAAAGAATGAGTGCTGGAGCTCTTGGGGTGTCACCCAGGAAGAGGTTTTCATGGCAGAGTGCTGCAGGTTGGCCACCACTGTGGGGTGCGTGGGGAGGTGGGGATGGAGCTGTGATCGGGGCAGCTGAGGAGGCTAAGAGCTGTGCCTGGTGCCAGCCAGTGCCCACCAATGCACAGCACTGTGTGCAGGTGAGCGCAAAGGAGAGCAAAGTCCATCAGTGCTGGAGAGGCCTGGGCATGCAGGAGCTGGCACTGCCACTGCGATCTGTGCAGCTGCTTCCTTGCAACATGGGTGAGATGTGCCTGGGGCCCGGCATGGGTAGGGATGTCCACGGGACAAGGATAGTGAGGAGAGAGAGCACACAGCTGCTCCTCACCCTAGGCTCCTCCAGTGCTCTCTCCCTGGTCCTCAGGTCCCATTCCCCATCTTCACTCCATGCCTCATGACCTGTCCTCACCCAGCCTCGGCGCTCACCTCCCCGACACGCACACGTGCACGCACTGTCTGCTCATCGTCATGTCTGTGTCCGGGCACTGGGGTGCCATGGGTTCACACCCAGGCAGCCGGCGGGTTTCTGCCTCCCTGGGCAATTGGGAAGATGGGGAGGCGGGTGAGTGAGAAGTGGGAGCACCCACCAGTGCCCCCCCGCCCTCCAGGTCCTGCACACCCCATCCCTGCCCCTCTTCAATGCCAGCTGCCAGCACGCCCGGAGATGAGGGCTTGGAGCCACGGGGGCACAGGGACAAACTCGGTGAGCACCCCCAGTCTGTTGGTGCCCTACAGCCAGTGCCACCATCGAGGTCCTAGCTCCTGCCTGCAGCCAGAGCCCGGCCCCAGGGAAGAGCAGCTGGGTCCAGTCGGTGCCTTTCTTGCATGTACTGAGTCTCTGGGCAGCTCCTGCCCAGGGGACAACAGTGCTGGGATGGTGACAGTGGCTGCCTACCACGGGGAGGCTGGCAGGGTTAGGGTGATTGGCAGGACTGTGCCATGGCTTTGGGCTCTGGGCTTGGCTGCTGCAGCCCCCTCCCTGGTCCTGGCAGCTGGCATTGCCCTCCTCTCTCTGTGGTCTGCCTCTTGGCAGGGTGCTGCGGTCACCAGCGGGGTGGTTCCGTGTTTAACCTCCTCTCCTTCCAGACATCCGGGACAGCGGGGCCAAGCCGGTGATGGTGTACATCCACGGTGGCTCATACATGGAGGGCACAGGGAACATGATCGACGGCAGCGTCCTGGCCAGCTACGGGAACGTGATTGTCATCACACTCAACTACCGCGTCGGAGTGCTCGGTATGGGCTGTGCTACGGGACAGGGGACGGGGAGAGGTGGGCCAAGTGCCATGCCACGTGGCGGTGCCCAAAGCAGTGTGGTCAAGTTCCTGGCTCCGGTCACCCAGGCTTTTTTACACAACCTGTCTCAGCTGAAAGCAAATATTGGTCTGTGGCTAAATAAATAAAAAATATGTTTACGCAGCATCACCTCCTGAGAGTGCTCACAGCTCCGAGCTGCCAGAGGGTGCTGCCTCACTGCCCTGTGGATGCCGTCAGAGCCAACAGCAGTGCCTGTGCTCCAGCAGCCTGTGCTCAGGGCTTGGGCCAGTCCAGGAGCTCCTCTTACCCTACATGGGCAGTGCATGAGCCCAGATGCATTCCCTGGGAAAGGAAACAGGAGGGCTGTAAGGTTGATTTTGCTCTCTCCGTGGTTTCCTGTGAGACGCACGGAACCGTGCTCAGCCCTCCAAGGGCTTTGTTGGGGAAGAGTCCATCCAAGCCATCCCGGAGGCTTTGCTGCTCACACTCAGCTGAGTCAGGGGCTCAGTGCCCCACACCTGGGCACCACATCCCTCCATCAGCCCCCGTGCCCAGCCTCCTCTTGGAGATGACAGTCACAGCTCAGCAGTCTTACTCAGATTCACCTGGTAGAAAATAACCTTTTCTGTAAAGACAAACATACCTGAGACCATTCGGTATTAAAACTCCGGCCTTTCAGGCTGATAGTGCAAATTTAAGAGATCTGAAATACAATCTGAGATCTGATTTTAAAGGTGCCATTGGTGTCTCCACTGAGGTGCCGCACTGTGCAGGCAGGTGCACCCCAGTGCCGGAGCAGCACCACTCCCTGCTGCCAGGTTACCCTCAGCACCATGGCTTTGGCTTCCTGCTTTGAGTCAAGGCAAACAAAACACTGATAGCTTATCTTGGGTGTTACCTTTACTACTGAAAGCATTTCTCAGCATCCTCCTCACTGAACGTTTTTGTATTTTAAGCTGCAGTCGGTTCCGCTCTGCCCAGCCCACCTCCTTACATTTATAGAGCCTCCTCCAGACCATGCTATTCCATGGGAAGCATTGGCTGTGCACATGCACTGCTCAGTGGTGCTCTCAGCTTTCCTTGGAGCATGTGGGAGACATCCTGACATGTTGTTAGTGTGGGTGGTGGTCGGGGTAGGGCAAAGCTCATGCCCATAGCCCTATCTCTGCCCAGAGTGGCTCCATCTCACCCCTCAGCCCCTCACCCACATGTGAGCAGCACTGTAATATCCCCACTCCAACCACAGCACCAATAGGACCCTACTGGTCATGGTGGGACGGGATCCCATAGGCTCTCCTCCAGGCTCAGGGAAGGGTGGGAGGGCATCCTGTTTCCCCCACCACTAATAGGGCTCTGCTTCGCCCTTAGGATTCCTGAGCACAGGGGACCAGGCTGCCAAAGGCAACTATGGGCTGCTGGACCAGATCCAGGCACTGCGTTGGGTCAGTGAGAACATCGCCTTCTTCGGCGGCGATCCTTTGCGCATCACCGTCTTCGGTTCTGGCATCGGCGCCTCCTGTGTCAGCCTGCTCACCCTCTCCCACCACTCAGAAGGTAGGTGCCAGGGGTGCCAAGGAATTCATGCTGGAGTGGGGGCAAAGGTGGATGTGAGCCTGCAGAGGGAATGAGGCCCCATGGTACCGGAACCGAGGTCTGGGAGTGCTGAAATTTGCACAGCGCAGATGGAGGTGATGGGGTTGATATCATATTGTAAATACAGTGGAGTGTTTGCTCTAGATAAAAAAAGGGAATTGTTTATGCTACAAGATTGTGCTGGTGTAAGAGCAAATGCATATAGAACACCTGTGAATATATTTACATTGAGAACTGGAAAAAAGATTTTCAGCCAACTGAGAAAAGTTGTTCTGCCTTTAACTTCATAAAGAAAATGGCAGGAGGAAAACCTGAACTGAGTGTGGTCCGCAGGGCACCAGACTACCAGGGAGCAGTTCCATGGGGTACATGCAATAGATCGCTAACCTCATGCAGTACCACATCCCTGTGTGTGAGCACAGGATACATAGGGGCAATGGGCACAGCTGCCCCTCAGAAACGCAGGCAGGCACAACAAAATGACACCTCACACTGAAGAGCTGCAGCCATGCTAGAGAGCTTGGGAACAGTGCACAAAGAAAGGAAACCTTCAGAAAGTCAGCACGTGGCAGGGGAGCTGCTCAGCCTTAGGTCCAGGCCTTGGGAGGATGAAGGATGGGCTGATCATCTCAGTCTTTAAAGCAGCAGTGATCTCAGCCCAGACAGCTACAAAGATGTCTGCACCAGATCCAGCAGCACCATCTGTTTTGTAGAGGTTTGAAGGGTGCATCTTGGAGGTGCCACGTCCAGCATGAGGCTGGTGCTGGCTGCTGGGAGATGTGGCAGATGCTGAGCACATGTTAATGGTGGGAACAAAGTGCTTCATACTGTCTTGTCCAGCTTGGCCATTTTAGTATAGGATTCAAGGAGTTTAAAGTCAGTCTGCCTCTAAGCCTGCATTGCTCTGCTGTCATCATCACCTGCACCCTGCAAGTGTGGAGTAAAGCATAGCAAAGGTGGGTTTGCAAAGAGGTGAAAGGTTTTGGAAAGAAGAGGAAAGGTGAAGCTGCAGTGGCCCAGAACAGGTCTGCTCTGGGTAAACTGCTTTCCCTGCTGCCCCAGAATCTCAGGACATGCTGAGGATGTTTGTGATCAGTCCAAGTTCTTCCATGAGTGCTCAGTGCCCAAAGTCAGTGCCTCTGCTCTGCATAGTCCTCCATCCTCCTGCTGACACTGAGCAGGATGCTGCTGGGGATGTCATCCCATCTTCTTCAGGTCATTTGTACAAGCATGATTGGGTATGAGGAGGAGACACTTTCTATGGTAAAATCAGGAAATGCTGTGCATGTGTGGGCTGGGAAACCTGGTGTTGTGTGATTTGGGAGCAAGGGCAGATCTCTGCAGATTCCTGAGCAGCAGGATGGGCTCCACCTGCATACAGGGTACTCTCTGTGGCTCAAGGACTCATGTGTGGCCATGCTGTCCTCATGGATGTGTACCTGGGGCTCCACAAGCCCTTCTGCACATGCATAGGGTAGTATATGCACCAATCTTCACAGCCTGAAACCTCCTACACAGAGAGAAGGGTTTTCTCTGACCAAACTGAGTTGGAGATGCAGCTGGCAGCATGAAGAGAGGCTGGGTGGACTGGGGAACCCAGCAATTACTTCCCCAGAACAACTGCAGCTGCTCGCTGTCTTTCCCTCCATGGTTGAAGAGCCCAGCACAGCACTTTCTGGGTGACACCGGGCTTTCTGCCACTAAACCCTGTGTCTGCATGCCGTGTCCTTTGCATCATGTTGGTGCTGGGTACCCAGATCCCTCACCGCCTTGGCTATGAACACAGTGAAGAGGGAGGGGAGATTGCTGATGCTGCAGCCAGCACTGCATCAGAACAAACGGACACAGAACGCCCTCATCCAGCCCCGCTCCAGGGCGCCCATCTCCCCAGGGCCATCTCTGCAGCACAGCAGGGAAGCCACACTGAGACACAGCCTGGAGACCAGGCGGGTTTGTTTTTATCGGATCAAAATAAAACACGTAGTGATCAAGAGCTATTAATGAAGCAGCTAATTTGTGCCTGCTCTGCCAGGCGCGGCGAGAGGCAGGCATAGGAGGCTGGTGCTGCACACACTGCGTCTGGCTGCCAGGAAGACCCGCAGCTCCCCTGCCAGCCCTGTTGCTTGCTAGCAGGTGGATTCCTTGCCAAGAAGCAAAGTGCTGCTTCTCTCCCCCAACAAAGGTGTGGGGAGGGTCTATTGCTTTGGTGGTAAATGGCTGGTGCTCAGTGAGCAGCACACTGACGGCGGGGTCAATAGCTGCTGCTGTAGGGAGTGTTTGTAAGGAGGATTCTCACCTTAGAAGCACCCAGCATGGTTCAGGGAACCCCCAGATCAGCTGCTCAATGGTGGGTGATGGTGCAGAGCATGCAAGCCCATAGCGAGACTCAGGCTTGTAGGCTGGGCACTGCTTTCTAGGGCACTGGGAGGTGACAAACAGAGCTTGTGACTTCTCTTTGTCCCAGCGCATGGGACTGCACGTCAGGTACTTGGCAGAGCAGGGACTGTGCGTGCAGACAGCTATGGGCACTGTGGCTGGTAGCCAGGATCCTCCCAGCACTGCTGCTGCAGGAAGGGACATGCTCCCTGCAAAGCTGCACAGGTTCAGGTGTGCAGCCGGCTCTCCTGCAGCACCCTGTGAGCTCAGCCATGCCCCATGCTGTGATGCTCCACCATGCAACACACATGAAATGGAATCTGGCAGTCATCGAGTGCCAGGGTCCAGAGAGGCACAGGGGTGCAGGAGAGGGCTGGCCAGAGAGCAGAGACCGCAGGGTGCACCCTGAGCTCGGCCGCCTTGCACCGCCCCGGAGGCTCCGCTTCCTCGCAGCCCTTTGTATTCCGAGCACAAGCGCCATTGACATGGGGCTGGAGCCCAGCCACACATTCCTCTGCCTGGGCCAGGGCCTTTGTGGCCCCGCTTTCCAGGGCGAAAGTCCACTCCCTCTGTGTTCCCAGTGGCAGAAAGGCCCTCTTTGTGCATCTGGCAGCGTGCTCCCGCAGGGCCGGATTGGCACCAAGCAGCCCCAGCTGGGCAGGAAGTGGCAGGGAGGGGGGTGAGGGGGACCCTGACAAAGCAGCGGGTGGGACACGCAGGGTTAAGTGTCCTCAAGCAGGGATTAACCCTCCCGCTGCTGCCGCCTGGTCCCACCCCAGGCTGAAGGATGATGGCAGCGCGTGATGGTGGGGATGGAGCGTGATGCTCAGCAAACCCTGGCTGTGATACAGCCATGAATGTCCCTGTGAGATGCTGGGACATCCCCATGAGATGCCTGCCATGGGAGCACAGCACCCCATTGCAGCATCAGGGCATTGGAGCGTCTCTGAGCTCCTTGCTTCTCTTGCAGGTCTCTTCCAGAGAGCCATCATCCAGAGTGGCTCCGCGCTCTCCAGCTGGGCAGTGAACTACCAGCCTGTCAAGTACACCAGCATGCTGGCAGACAAGGTGGGCTGCAACGTGCTGGACACGGTGGACATGGTGGACTGCCTGCGGCAGAAGAGTGCTAAGGAGTTGGTGGAACAAGACATCCAGCCAGCCCGCTACCACGTGGCCTTTGGGCCGGTCATTGATGGGGATGTGATCCCAGATGACCCTGAGATCCTGATGGAGCAGGGCGAGTTCCTGAATTACGACATCATGCTGGGTGTCAACCAAGGCGAGGGGCTGAAGTTTGTGGAGGGCGTGGTGGACCCCGAGGATGGCGTTTCGGGCAGCGACTTTGACTACTCGGTCTCCAACTTTGTAGACAATCTGTATGGCTACCCCGAGGGCAAGGACACCCTGCGAGAAACCATCAAGTTCATGTACACAGACTGGGCTGACAGGGACAACCCCGAGACGCGCCGCAAGACCCTGGTGGCCCTCTTCACTGACCACCAGTGGGTGGAGCCGTCGGTGGTGACGGCTGACCTGCACGCCCGCTATGGCTCCCCAACCTACTTCTACGCCTTCTACCACCACTGCCAGAGCCTGATGAAGCCTGCGTGGTCCGACGCGGCCCACGGGGATGAGGTGCCTTACGTGTTCGGGATCCCCATGATTGGCCCCACAGACCTCTTTCCCTGCAACTTCTCCAAGAACGATGTCATGCTCAGTGCTGTGGTGATGACCTACTGGACCAACTTTGCCAAGACGGGGTGAGCAGGGCAGGGTGGGGAGTGGTCTGCATTTGAGCGAGGGGTGGCAGGGTGGCACTGAATCCCCTCTACCTGGAGATCCATGGGCTCCTGCCTTGGGCAGGGTGATCATGTCCTGTCATGGCTGTAGCCAGCGTCAGCCCAGGACGGGGCTCCAGACACAGCCGAGGGCAGGGGTGTGGGAGCAACTTGGTCATAGTTATCATGGGTGAGGCTTGACTCAGGGTTTGGGATGATGCCCATCTGTGCCTCCCTTTGTTTATCCGGAGGTAGCTGGCTCTTTCACCTCGCCTCTCCAGCTCTGCCTGGTGCTAGCTCTGTTTTATCTGTGTCTCACAGGGACCCCAACAAACCCGTCCCCCAGGACACCAAGTTCATCCACACCAAGGCCAACAGGTTTGAGGAGGTGGCCTGGTCCAAGTACAACCCCCGTGACCAGCTGTACCTGCACATCGGGCTGAAGCCGCGGGTGCGCGATCACTACCGAGCCACCAAGGTGGCTTTCTGGAAGCACCTGGTCCCCCACCTGTACAACCTGCATGACATGTTCCACTACACCTCCACCACCACCAAAGTGCCACCTCCCGACACCACTCAGAACTCACACATCACCCGCCGGCCCAACGGCAAGATCTGGACCACCAAGCGCCCCGCCATCTCACCCGCCTACAACAGCGAGAACGGGAAGGAGAAGTGGAGCCCGGAGCAGGAGGCGGGCACCCTGCTCGAGAGCCCCCGCGACTACTCCACCGAGCTGAGCGTCACCATCGCCGTGGGCGCCTCGCTCCTCTTCCTCAACGTGTTGGCCTTTGCTGCCCTCTACTACCGCAAGGACAAGCGGCGGCAGGACACACACCGGCAGCCCAGCCCGCAGCGCGGCGCCGCCAACGACATCGCCCACGCACCCGATGAGGAGATGCCGTCCCTGCAGGCCGGCCAGGCGCACCACGAGTGCGAGGCCGTGCCACCCCATGACACGCTGCGCCTCGCCGCCCTGCCCGACTACACACTGACGCTGCGCCGCTCCCCGGATGACATCCCGCTCATGACACCCAACACCATCACCATGATCCCCAACTCGCTGGTGGGGCTGCAGACCCTGCACCCTTACAACACCTTCGCCGCCGGTTTCAACAGCACGGGGCTCCCGCACTCACACTCCACCACCAGGGTATAGCTGCCCGCGGCCGGCGCACACCCACGCACGCACGCACACGCACTCGGCAGACACTGGCAGAGGGACCGGCGGGAGCCCCGGATGGACGGACAGACGGACGGGTGGCACACACGGATGGTGTGACACCGAGCCCAAACCTGCGGGCACTGCTTCCCTCGGCGCTTTCTTTCATTCCTTTCTAACTTTGAGAAGTGCTTCAACTCTCCGGCTCCCGACAGGAGGGCCCCACTGGTGCACTGGGGCTGTGCCCCCCAATGGGGACACGGCATCCCCCGCGCCCGCCGAGCACCCCAAGACAGGCGAGCAGTGGTGCCGGGCATCCCTCTTGGAGGAGGTTTGGCATCCAGAGCGCCGTGGATAAGGCTCCGTCACTGTGCCATGGTGCTAAGGGCAGAGGCAGTGGGCAGGGGCCCGGCCTCGCGCTGGGTGCGGGCGCTGGGAGCCGGGGAGCCGCCCCACGATGGGGACGTGGCACCTCTGCCCCCTCTTTGCGCTGCAGAGAATCTCTTTTGTGTCAGTCGTTTCTCTTTGCAGAGACGTTTTTTAAAGCAGATCTTTAGTTCTTTACACACTAACGGAGTCGCCGCGTTTTGTCCTTTGTAAAGATTTTAAACCAAGTGTTCTTGATATAAAATAAAAGCCAGTTAGAAGAACCCCAGCGTGTGTGCGCGGTGCCGGCCCTGACACGGCCCCACGGCCCCACTACCCGCGCATGGGGCTGGCGGGCAGCAGGCACCAGGCAGGGCCCTGCCTCCCACGCTGCAAGGCCGCGCTCTTTTGTATTTTTGATATTCTCCCTCCTCTGTCACCCGTGCCCACGGATCTCAGCCAAAAAGCCACTCCAGGACCCGGCCATGGGCGCCCCGCAGCCCCTCAGCCCCATCCCAGCCCTTCAGTCCGGTGTCACCCTCAGCGCCCTGCAGGGTCATCCAATGGGGCTGGATGCCCGCTGCCAAAACGCAGCCACTCACATCCACCCCGCCCCGCTCCCCACCTCGCCACCACCCCACGCCAGGGTGTGCCACTGGGTGCAGGGCACCTGCCCCAGGGCTGGGGCACCCGCAGAGCTGGTGACAGCTGCAGGTAGTGGGGAGCTAAGGGCTGGACGTGGGGAAGGAGCTACCTGGGAGCAGTGCGGGCAGGGGTTGGCTTGGCCCCCAGCGTGGTCACCCTGGGCACAGGAGGAGGGGCCGGGTCCCGTGTCCCCACAGGGATGCCACCCTCAGCTCCGGACCGGCTGGCAGACGCTGCCCGCACTGGCAGCCGTGACGCACCGGTGCCGGCTGGCCCCACACAGCCCCACACGGCCCCACACAGCCCTGGTTTGGGGTGAGGGTGCTGGTTGGAGAATGTATTTATACCCTGTCACCCGCTCAGAGTAACAAATTCCAAATAAAACAGAAGTGATATTTTTAATAGCGGTGTGTCTTGCCTCTCCTTGGAACATGCAGGGGATGGAGCACAGGGATGTCCCAACCTGGGGGTCCCCATGGTCCCGGAGCCCACCTGGGCAGGAGTGCCACCTGTCCCCAGCACTGCTGACACTGGGGGCACGGTGGGGTCCCCAGATGTCCCAGCACTGCTGGGTCCCTATGGCATTGAGGCCCCTGTGCAGGACCTCACCCACTCCATAGGTGCCCCACAGTGCCCCTCCCGCCCTGCCCAGCCCCGCTCCCCTCCCCCTGCTTGCCGATCAGAAATCTGCCGGTTTCATTGCTTTTTAATGTAATTTCCACTGGAGTTGCCATGGCAACCAGGCATGGGGGCCTGAATCGCCTCCAGGCAGCACAGCAGCAGAGCCCGGCCAAAGGCTGGGGCTGGGAGGGGCCAGGGGGAGGCAGGCGGTGCTGTATGGGGGGTCCTCATCCTGCAGCCAGCACGAGGTGGGGGGCACCCAGGGGCAGCCGACCCTTTGCCATGGGGTTGATGGAGGGATGCAACAGCTGGTACCCTTCCCCCCCCAAATCCTGACCCCTCAGCCCCATTCAGTACTGCCTGGAGCTCAGTGCCCTCTGCTCAGACCCACCCAGCACTCCCATCGGACGCCGCCTTCAATGCCAGCTGCAGAACTGGGATGGATGGAAACCCTGGAAACCCACATTGGTCCACGGGGGACGGGTTGCCATGGTGATGCCATCGCTCCGCAGCGCAGCTCCGGCACAGCCCACTCACTGCAGTGCAGGCAGTGGGGGGCCAGCACTGCCCAGGGGATGGCAGCCCACCCCAAAGACTCCGGGGACACTGCCAGCTGCCCACCCTGCAGTCCCCTCCACGGGGTGGGGAGGTGGGTTCCTGCCCCACAACAGGAGCTCCCCCTGTGTGCCCCATTCCTTGCCATCCCCACGCACCAGCACAGCCACCCCAGCAGAACCCTGGGTGCAAGCTGGTGACAGGCGACACGCTGCTATTAAGATCCTGCTTCTGCCATCCTCCCCAGGCTGCTGCCATTTGCTCTGAGTGTCCCCACCATCAGCAGAGAGCTGACACTACATCCCTGACACCGCACGTGGTCAACATCTGTGTGAGGACACGGGATATCCCCGGCTCCAGGGATGTGGTTGGAGCCGAGGGCAAGGAGAAGCAGAAGGGAACTGAACTGTGTGAGCGGCCACTGCGTGTCCGTGATGCTCCAGGAGCCACCACCAGTGGGAGCGCAGCAGCAATGCCGTGTCCTGGGCCTTGTCCATGTCCTGGTCTGTGTGCTGGTCCTGGTTCTGGTCCGGGTCCCCGCCCCCCCGGCTCAGGGCCCAGCCACAGCCATTGCTCCACGGCTGCTGCGCTCCCCTGACCTCGCTCTGCAGCACAAAGCGTTTCTGTGCTGTCTGCGCCCTTCCCGGCAGAGCAGACTTCAGCGAGGGGGATCTGCCTCTTCGGGACGCCCGTGATGCCATCACTTCATCCTGGGCAACCGCAGCTCAGACAGCACTGCCCGGCACCGCTGTGCGTCGGCGATGGTTGGACATCGATCCCCTCCGCGACTCTCTGACCCCGCGGCCGCAGCGTTGCGTCAGCCCGGTCCTGCAGCCGGATGCCGTCCCGGCACAACGCCTCTCCCGTCCCCACAGCCTCACGCATCGCCACCCCGCTGCCAGCCTCCAGATTGGCGTCACCACCCGTGAGCCCTCGTCTGCTCCTGGCGGCCAAGGGCCGGTCCTGCCCTCGGAGTACAGCCTGTCCCCTGCACGAGGGCTTTGCACAATGTTTTTGCTGCTGTACAAAGGGCAGCAGCTGCTGATGGCACCAACGTGTCCCCATTTAACGCACTCCGTCCTGGGGTCACTGCTCGCAGTTCTCCACCCCCACCGCAAGCCTCATCCCCACCCTCACCTCCATCCCCATTCCCATCTTCATCCCCAACCCCATCCCATCCCCATTCCTATTCTAGACCTCACCTCATTCCATTCCCATCTCCGTTCCCATCCCCATCCTCGTTTCCATTCCCGTTTCCATTCCCATTCCCATTTCCATTCCCATTCTCATTTCCATTCCCATTCCTATTCCCATCCCATCTCCATTACTATTCTCATCCTCACCCTCATTCCCATTCCTTTCTCCACCCCCACTCCATCCCATCCTCATCCCCATCCCCAGCCCGACCCAGCCCGGCCCCGCAGCGCCCTCTGCCGCCGCAGTTCCTCCTCCCATGGCGGTGCGGTGCTGGGGGCAGCGCTGACTCAGCCCCTTATCGGGGACTGCCGCCCCTCCCCGCCCACAGCCCCATCCCGGGCCCCGCAGCCCCGCGCTGCCCCCACCCCAGTGTCCCTCCGGCCCCACCGCCGAGTCCCATCTCCTCGACGGGACCTTGGAGCGGCCGCAGCGCGGTTAATGGTTGACAGGGGCTGTTTGTTTTTCCCTTCTGCACTTTTTCCCATTAAATTTGGGTGTCGGGAACGACCGACGACGCTCGGAGCTTCTCCGTGGGGGTGCGCGAGGCCGCGTGTCCCCTGCCCGGCAGCGCACGGCAGGCGGAGGGAACGAGAGGATGGGACGGGGCCGTGGGGCGGTGCGGAGACCCCGGGCACGGCGAGGGGTGCGGGGACACACCTGTGGCGCTGGGAAGGAGCAGCGGGGCGGTTTGGGAGGGGTGGGCGGCGTCCGGGGCGGTATAAAGTCCAGGGTGCAGCTCCGGAGGTTGCGTCGGGAGGTGCGCGGGGCTGAGAGCTGCGGCCGGCCCCTCGGCGAGGTGGGTACCGGCAGGGGGAGAGCCGGGGTGGGCGCAGGGAGGACGACGCGCGGCGCGGTTCGCCCAGCGCCCGATCCGAGCGCTCGCCTCGGGGCTGCGGCGTTGGCACACGGGGGGCATCGCCGCGCCGTCCCTTCCTTCGTCCCCACCGTGCCGCGTCCGTGCCAGGCCATGAGCTGGAGCCGTGCCGCGCGTGCTGCTCCGTGCCCGGGGCTGGTGGCAGGACACGGGGACCCCTCTGAGCACGAGAAGGCGCGGATGGCACCGGCCCCGCCATGCCGTCGCTGCCGCGCGGAGACGCGGCTCAACTCGGCCGCTTGTCCCCCGCACGTGGCCGCGCTCGGTGCTCGCCGCCCCGGGAGGGGACCCGTCCGCGCTGCCACGTCCCGCCCGCCGGACCCAGGTGGCTGCCGACCCGGAGCCCCCCCCGGTGGCGGCGGAGGGTCCACATCCGTGCTGGGCGCGGGGCGAGGTGGGAGCGGGGACGCAGCACACAGGGACTTTGTTTGGCCGGGGTGGGCGGAAGTCGGGGCGTTGGATCTGAATGCTAAAGTGTGTTGTTCAGGAGCCCATAAAGGCCCCTTTGTATGCAAATAGTTTATAAAGCAGCATATGACTTCCAGTGCAGGGCAGTGGTGGACAGAGACGAGGGCAGGCGGAGCAGAGCTCTCCTGCGGGAGACATGAGACCTTAGAGGGTGCCTTTGGGGGCAGCTCAGCGGGACTCTTCCTCACCTCCAGGTACAAACCAGGGGCATCTCCCAGCTCCCAGCCCCGTGTCTGGGTGCACAGCAGCCCCCAGTGCTGCTCGGTGCTGGCACTGGGGGCGTGTAGGGCCCCGCAGGGCAGGGATGGGGCTGGAGGAGGGTGGTACTGCAGGGCTGCACTCCCCGGGCTGGGGATCCCCAGCTCAACTCTGGGGGTGTTTGTAGGGCTGCACAGGGAGTGCGCAGAGCTCAGTGCTGGGTGCGGGTGGGGGTCTGGGAGCATCACCCCCCCCCCTGCAGCACCTGCCCGTGGGGAGGAGGACAGAAGGATGGCACTGAGCCACCCTGGGACGGAAAGGGTCAGCTGTGCTCCTGTGTGGGGGGAAGGCAGAGGCCCCACAGCAGCTCCCGTCTGCACGCTGGGAGCCCTTTGACCCTCTGCTATGGGGCTGGGCTGGGGGCAGGGGAACAGCAGAGCCACGGGGCAGAGTGCTGCCCTGAGCTGTGTCAGCAGCTCCCGTCCTGCTGTCCGTCTGTTCTGCTGTCACGCTGTCTGTCCATCCATCCCTCCTGCTATCTATCTGTCCTGCCCACCACCCTGCTGTGCTGCAGTGGCCAATGGCTCCCATGCCCCCTGCCACCATGGTAGCTCTCAGTTGGGGACCATCCCCCTCCTAACGCCGCCTCTCGTTGCTCCCTGGCAGGCGTGAGGAGCCATGAACTGGGCCGGCCTCTACGCGGTGCTGAGCGGGGTGAACCGCCACTCCACAGCAATCGGGCGCATCTGGCTCTCCGTCATCTTCATCTTCAGGATCATGGTGCTGGTGGTGGCGGCCGAGAGTGTCTGGGGGGACGAGAAGTCCGCCTTCACCTGCAACACGCAGCAGCCGGGCTGCAACAGCGTCTGCTACGACCACTTCTTCCCCATCTCACACATCCGCCTGTGGGCCCTGCAGCTCATCCTGGTCACCACGCCGGCCCTGCTCGTGGCCATGCACGTGGCCTACCAGCAGCACCAGGAGAAGAAGCTGCTGATGATGACGGGCCACGGGGACGCCAAGCACCTGGAGGAGGTGAAGAAGCACAAGATACGCATTGCTGGGTCGCTGTGGTGGACGTACGTCTGCAGCGTGGTCTTCAGGCTGCTCTTCGAGGCCGTCTTCATGTACCTCTTCTACATGATCTACCCCGGCTACCAGATGGTGCGGCTGGTCAAGTGTGAGGCCTACCCCTGCCCCAACACCGTCGATTGCTTCGTCTCGCGACCCACCGAGAAGACCATCTTCACCGTCTTCATGCTGGTCACCTCCAGCATCTGCATCGTGCTCAACATGGCCGAGTTGGTCTACCTGGTGGTGCGGGCCTGCGCGCGCCGCGGCCGCCACAACTCCAACCCTTCCTCAGCGAAAAGCTCCTTCTACGGGCACAAGATCTCTGAGTACAAGCAGAACGAGATCAACCAGCTGCTGACCGAGCAGGACGGATCCCTTAAGGACATGCTGCGCCGCAACCCCAGCCTGCAGGAGAAGGGCGACCGCTGCTCCGCCTGTTGAGCCCCACGCCGCCCCGCAGCCCTGGGCAGGGCACACGCTGCCCTCATTCCACATATGGCACACCCAGTGCCGGCCCTCCTGGACAGCAGGGATGGGGAGGGCAGGGCTGCCGCTGCACGCTCAGGCCATTAAATGTCCATTCTCAGGTGCTGCCTCCCTGCTTTGTGCTCCGGGTGGGGATGCGGTGCTAGCATTGGGGTGCCTATTCCTGAGCAGAGAGGAGCAGCTCTGGGTGCACCCAGGCTACCACTGCCCCCCACGTGCAGGGCTGCCCACCCCTATAGCTGGGGGTCTGGAGTGCTGCCCAGCTCCATACCCAGGGGTTTGGAGGGCCACAGTCCCTGGGTACGGTTGCGGTTGATGTCACGGTGCCCCAGCAGCATGCGTGCGGGAGCGGTGACCCTCTGGTGGCATTGAGCACCAGCCCCTGCAGCCCCACAGTATATTTAGAAAAGTGCCCAGACCAAAAATAGAGGGGAAAATTTTCCCCCAGTGGCTGCTTCATCTGCCAGTCACAAAAAAAAAAGCCAATGGAGCCCGCAGCTGCATCACAACCCGCCAACCCTCTGCCCACCAGTGGGTGGACGGGTGGACAGACGGAGCCGGGTAGACCTGTCCGCTCTGTGATCACTGGGGAAGCGGCCTCGGAGCATCCCACACCGCCCTGCTGACAGCGTGGGAGCACCCACACACCCACGACGGTGAGGGGTCCCCGTGCTGGCGGTGTCCCCATAGCTCACCCCACCGCTGGGGCTGCTCCTGCTGGAAGCTCCCCACACCAGGTTAGGGGGTTTGGGATATATGAGGTGGGGGCAGCCCCAGTGCAGGTCCCTGCTTGCCCACCCTGGGGATGGGGCAGTGGTTGGGCACGTGTCTGTGTGTCTGGAATGTGGCTGTCTTGCAGCGCCATGGGGGACTGGAGCCTGCTGGGGCGGCTGCTGGAGAACGCCCAGGAGCACTCCACAGTGGTGGGGAAGGTTTGGCTCACCGTCCTCTTCGTCTTCCGCATCCTGGTGCTGGGGGCGGCCGCAGAACGGGTGTGGGGTGACGAGCTGGCCGGCTTCTCCTGCGACACGCAGCAGCCCGGCTGCCAGAACGCCTGCTACGACAGCACCTTCCCCATCTCCCACCTGCGCTTCTGGGTCCTGCAGATCATCTTCGTCTCCACCCCCAGCCTGGTGTACCTGGGCCACATCCTGCACCTGGTGCACCTGGAGGACAAGGCACGGCAGCAGGCGGCAGCACGGGGTGGCAGTGGGGCCCGGAAGCAGCAGAGACAGCCCCGGATCCCAACACGGGACACTTGGGGCCGGGTCCACATGCGTGGGGCCATCCTGAGGACGTACGTCTGCAGCGTCGTCTTCAAGGCTCTCTTCGAGATGGGCTTCATCGCAGGGCAGTACGCCTTGTATGGGCTTGAGCTGAAGCCCCTCTACACCTGCAGCCGCTGGCCCTGCCCCAACACTGTCAACTGCTACATCTCCCGGCCCACCGAGAAGACCATCTTCATCCTCTTCATGCTGGGGGTGGCCTGCGTGTCTCTGCTGCTCAACCTGGTGGAGATCTACCACCTGGGCCTCACCAAGTGCCGGCAGCGGCCAGGTCCAAGATCCCGCATCCTGCCAGGCCCTGATGGCCTTGCGGGGTCCCACAGCGCCCGCTTCACCTTGCCTGCTGGTGGCAACCCCACGGATGCCAGCAGACCACACCTGGCACCCCTGGGGAAGGCTGGTGTGTGGCTGGGGGGGACCGGCGGGTCCCGTGGGAAGGCACGAGCGGGGGACCTGGCAGTGTGAATGCAGCTGGTGCCTGCCAGGATGCTCGGGGATGGACGATGCGTGGGCTGCTGTGCTGTGCTGTGGTGGCCACAGTTGTGGTTCCCATCTCCAGGACCTGCCAGGCCCGTAGCACAGACCCTGCGTCCAGCATGAGAGCTGAGCATGGCCTGGGAGCAGCAGGGCCAAGCTGGAGCAGAGGCAAACCCCACTACCCCAACCATCAGCCCCGAGGAGCAAATAAACACCCACTACACCTCACTTGACTCCTGCTCTGCCCACGGGCACCGTGGCACTTCTATCTGAACATCCATCTCAAGCGTGACCTCAAAGGCTGGGGAAGGACCACTACCATGCTGGGCTGCAGTCCCATGGGTGGGGAGTGGGCAGGCAGCCCAGCAAGGGAGGGTTGGAGAGGAGATGCGTGGTGGCAGCTCGTCCTGCTCTCCTCTCCCTGGGCCATCTTCTGGCTGCAGGGCCATGCTGAGCTGGGATCACCCTCTGCTAAGGGGACAAATGCCCTTATGCCCAACAGAGCACCTCTGGGAGAGGCCAAGCCCAGGGAATGGAGGGTCCCAGCCCCACAGGCAAGATCCCCACTGAGGGAGCTGAGCAAGGGGCTGCATGCCAGCACCCACCTCCTGCTTGGGGAAAGCAGGGGCAGCCAGCAACTTTCGGCAACTTTATTTTGAAATGAATGGTTTCCAGAGACACAGGGTTAGTCCTAACACCCTGTTATCACTACAACAAGACTGGTGAGTGGCTCACTCTCCACATGGACACAGAACAGAGGGCCCCAGGCCAAGGCCCTGAACAATATATACAGGCTCAACAGACAGTGCTGAGACCCATGTACAGCTCAGGAAAACCAACCAGAACACGAGGAGGGGCAGGAGGCAGAAGGGAACAGCACAGCAGGAGCCCAGCCCGCTCTGGGCAGGGCGCTGGGGTCCTGCAAGTCTGGGGGGGAGGAGAGGCCAAGCAGATCCCCTCGCTTCTGCCAGCGGCTGCCTGAGCCTGGAGCAGGAGCAGAGGGACCCGCCACTGCCACCAGCACCCCAGCCAGCTTGCAATGCTGGTGGCACCTCACCCTGCAGAAGGGGGCTACACCAGGAATGGGGACAGTGGGGAGGGAAGGGCAGCACTGGCACAGACCCGTGTCAGTCAGTTTTCTGCCAACTCAGAAAACATTGACAAAATTGAGGGACACAGCCCAGCTGGGTCTCTGACCCCATGTTCCAGCACCAACTTATCTGCTCCCAACAGCCAGCCCTGGCCACCCCCACCCCTGGAAACAACTCTTCCCCTACCCAACAGCTCACGCTCTGCCTGCGGTCCTTCCCTGCTGCCCTGCAAACACTGTCCCACTGCAGCAGAGCTACTGTTCCTGCCGTGCCACGTGCAGCTTCTGTGAGCTGATGCCGAGGGAAGGGGGGAATTTAAAAGCCTCAGAGCCTGCTGGTCCCAGGCAGCGCTCTGCCATATTGTGCGGTTCCTGCCTCGGGGCAGAGGGAGAAGGGGTTAACGTCAGAGTTGGGGGTAGGGGCTGCAGCCCTGGGGAACGGGAGGATGGGGTGGAAAAGGGGCCACCACCCTGGTGGCTTTGCCACCTCTGTGCTGCAGGGGCTGACCCCAGGGAAGATGGCCCACCTGGCACTGGGACAGGGCTGAGCGCAGGTGCCACGTAGGTAGGAAAGGCCTGTTACGAGCAGGATGAGATGTCTTTAACAATGTGGGGACAGCACTGCTGCAGTCCATGCCCCACACTGTGCTGCACGGCTCCCAGAACAGGAGTCATGGAGATGAGGTGTCCAAGGCTGGAACAGAAAGAGCCCAGCAGCACCTTGTGCTTAGTCCATATCATCCTCCAGGCTGCTGAGCCGGCTGTGCTCCTCGTAGATCTCCCTCACCACCAGGATGCGGTTCAGCATGCTTTCCAGCATGCTCCTGTCCATGGGGATGACTGAATACCAAAGTGGGGATTCGGCGATGCACGACCTCTCAGGCTGCAGGTAGAAGATGTCGTTGCGGTTCCGCATACTCTCAGGACTGTAAGAAGAAAGGAAAGTGAGACCTAGGACATCAATAGCAGAAGCTCAGAAAGCCTGGCTTGCCCTCTCAATTATTAAGGAGGGCTCAACTCTCTCATCTTCTGGGCAAGACCAGGCCATGCACTGTAGTCCTCACTCCGAAGTAAAGTCCCTAACCAATAAAGCAGACATGCCATGCACCCCTCCACGTCTTTCAAGAAATAAGGAATGAAAGCAGACAGAGAAGTGTTCTCAGCCACAGTCTACGAGCAGAGCAAACCCTGGTCAAGGCTTAACGCTCATGGAAGAACATGCAGAGAGCAGCAGCTACTCCACTGGGTCTCCCTAAAACTGAGAGGTGCCCCAAAGCAACACAAGCCTCTGATCCAGAAAAGCCTCACCATTTAGAGAGATAAAACTCATAGAACTTGACAGGGCATCGAAGCGGGTTCATCTTGTTCTCCCGCTGCTCCAGCATTGGCATCTCCTCCTCACGCTTCCTCTTTCCAGTGCTACCATCTGTAAAGGGGGGGGGATAGAGTAGGATCACAGCTGGGACATGACGGAGAAGGCAGGAAGAGGGACAAAGAGATGTTCTGTCAGACCCTACCTCGGCCTTTCTTTTGCTTGGCAGGAGCACAGTAGCGGATGCTCACCATCTTCGTGACGCCACGGGCTGTGGTGCACTTGCGGGACTGCCGTACTACGTTGGTGAAGGAGAGCTGCATGTGCTCCTCTGCTGTCTGCAGCCCAAAGAACTTAGTGTTGAAGAACATAAGGGTGTTAAGGAGCACAAAGGGTGAGTAAACACCCAGCTGCTTGCACTCCCATAGGTGCTCCTCCTCGACACGTGAGAAGACTGTGTCTGTAATACAGAGGAAGAAACCAGGTCAACACCCACAGTGGTCTTGTGTTCTTTCAGGGGGGAACTAGAACAACGTGCCAGCCAGCAGTGGCTGGGTGCCAGCCCCAGGCATCTGAAGAACGTGGGCCTGGAGCAATCCCTTCTCCTCCAAGTTAAACTCAGTGCTGACACTTCACAATGCCTGCTTTCCCATGAGGTTCCTCCTTCAGAGCCATCAGTGGACCCTAACCTTGCCCATTGCACGGCACAGGCAAATCTCAGCCCAGAATCCCAGTAAATCCTAACAGATCATATCTATAAACAGCCATGAAGTGGACTCCGGGTCAGTGCTCCACCTCACCATGGGAGAGCTCCTCTCTGGACACACAGATCTGGAGCTGAAGGCCTCTGCCTGGAACAGCCATCATGCAGAGGAGAGGCTACAGCAACTACAAGACACCACAGGGAAGGAAGCCCAGATTGTGGCATCATGCAAAGCCTCTGCAAAGCTCTAAGGCAGCCTGTTCACAAGGTAGCATGACAGCAACCATGGCCAACATTCAGAACAGCATGCAGGGCTTTCCCACAGACTGGGAAGGGAAAGACATGGGCCGCCACACCTGTTGGTTTGGTATCCTCCTTACCAAAGGGTTCAGACACCAGTGAAATTCACTGTTGTAAAGGTTAGAACTGCTCCAAGAAACAAAGCAGCCATGCTCTGCTCCCAGCCAGCCTGACTCTGGGAAACAAAGTTGCTGAGGCATAAACCAGACCAGCTCTGCTGTCAGTATGGGTCAGGATGACCCTAAAATGCAGTGGAACAGCACTGCCTGTGCCAAAAGAGAAGACTGAGGCTGGAGGAACACAAACAGACTGGAGGATCCAATGCAAGAAGCATAAATGGGTTATGTGTGCATGCTAAGTTAAGGTAATATGGAGACACATACTGTTTGGTAAGACTGTGGGTTGCCAGCCACTCAGCGACTTGTTCAGCTCCTGCACGAAGGTCAGGTAGTAAAGGTCTGTAAATATATTCACCATACGATTGTTCTCAAGCAGGTACTAGAAAGAACAGAACACACAGTCAAGAGATACAGCAGTACCTGGAATGCAAGCCCTTCCCATAAAGCCCAGGACACACGCAGAACCCAGGTTTGCACAGGCAGAGTTGCAGAGCAGATGCTCAGCTAAAAGCAACCATTCCTGAAAGCTGTGAGAAACTGCAGGACATCACAAAGCAGAACTGATGAATGAGAAGGGATTGAGAATGAATTTGGAGAATCCTTCCTCTAGGATATGCTCCTTGGATGCAAGGACAGGGAATGCCTGTCACCTCCCACTGGGCTCAGGAACAAAGACTAAACCAGGTAGGTTGCTGTCATAGGTCTCCAGAAGGCAAAATAAAGGCTAAGAGCTCTCCCTCACCAGATGTGACCCCCGGGTCTGGCTGGGAAGGAAGTGAGGACAACAAGCCTTCCCTCACCTGCTGGATGCCAAGGCAAAGGTAATAGATGCTGTCTGGTTCGTAGCGCTCTCCATTGGGCCGCGTTATTTCCTTGACAAACTGAGCCAGGCCATAGTTGAGTTCAGCTGCCGTGCAGGCCAGGATGTCTTCTTTGATCCTTATGGGCTTGGCTGTGGAAACAAACACTGTAGCCTCAGACAATATCCTTCAAGGTGAGAAGCAGCTGGATGGGCTGGGATTCAGCTGCTGGGAGGTTGTCTGCCACTCCACCCCATACAGACAGGACACTTACGGCCAAAGCGCAGCTCCTCTCCCTTGCTGGTCTCTCCCCCTGCGTACTTGGCTTGCACCCAGGACTTCCAAGCATTCACACCATATGAGTAGTTCAGTGCTGTGCAGCTGGGCTGACTGCTCATTGAGTCCCGGGAACAGCTTTCAGAGAGCACCAGACGTTTCTGTCCCTGCAGAGAGGTGTACTGTGAGATTAGGCACGTACCTGGGACAGATGCAAGATTCCCAGCTGCTCCTCAGACCTGCTGGCAGCTAGTTCCCTCCCAGTGTGCCTGTGCCAATGCCAGCAGGCATCCTTCTGCTGACAGCCAAGCTAACAAGACCCATTAGTTATGAGAACCACAGGCAGAGAAGAGGCCAGCTCTCACATGGCGTGCTGCATTCAGGGCTGCTCCATAGTAACAGGCACATATTTCCATTCAGAGAATGGCCTACAGGCCAGGTATGCCCTGAAGGAAGGGAGTACAACCTCCTCAGCACACCTCACCTCAGACCGTATCCCAGATGGCAGCTCCCACTCCAAATCCACGAGGCTTTGAGCAGGCAGTACCCACTAAGAGCTCACCTTTCGGACAGCACGAGGCAGCTCTTGTTCTGTGGACACATCTTCTGGGCCCACCAGCCCACAGTCAAAGAGGAAATCCACACTGGGGTTGATATATAGAGGGTCTGAAAGGAAACACACAAATAAGAGATCAGCTGAGACGCCACATCCTGTCCCCAACAGGGAAAACAGGCAGGCATCTAAGACAAGTTGCCATTCTGGCCTGGTTCTTACAGCCAGCTGTAGAGGGAACTCGCAGCCCAAAACCTCGTACCCTCCACTTCTGCCTGGCACAAAAATTTATCCACAGCCCAACAAAGGAAACACTATCACCTGCCAGAGTTGCAACATTTCTCAGGCTAACCAGAACCCAAAAATGTGTTTAAAACAGCTGGAACATCTCTCATCCCTTCATTCCAGGCCAGCAGTGGTGACAGCCTGGCACAAGGGCCTCAGCTCTCTGTCCTCTGTTGCTACTGTACTGCCTCAGCACTGCTGTGCATGTCTGTCCCTTCTTCCCAACCTTCTGCCCTCTGACAGACATACACACAGCAATTCTGCCATTTCCCAATATGTCATGCACTGTCCAAGCCTCTCCTGGGCTTAGCTGGATTCTCTGGAATCATTATCTGTAAGCACACAGTCACCTTTGCCCTACACTTTGTGCTGTTAAAATCAGCTTCTCATTCTCTGCAGACCTACGGCCTCGGGAGGTCAGTTAGCCAAAAAACCACAGACTTGTTCCAAAGTGGTGGTCTCACCCCTGCTGCAAGCAGTCATCTGTAAGACCCTCAGCTCCTGGCCTCAAGCAGGGTCAGTCAGAGGGCATGGGGAGGTAAGTTCACACAAGTCTTAATGCTGCTGGCAAAGGTGGGCTGAGGGCAACAGGAGGACCCTGCTGCAGCAGAGCAGCCCCGCATGCCTGCTTCACCCAGCTCTTACTCTTAGGGAAGTCAGCCTCCAGGTCCTGGCCTGGCTCATCGAGGACGTTTGCCATCTTGACAGCCATAGCCAACACATCGTCCCTCGCTGGTCCAAACAGATCACAGTCCTCCAGGAGACCTTCTGCACTCTGGTTGCTCACCAGGTCTGCAATGCAAAAGCAGAAACATAACTTGCAAAAAAACTGCTTTGTCTCTTTTCCTCACGACGGGTGGAAAATGAAGTCAGGCTCCCTGGAGTACAGTCCTGTGCTCAGATCAGCCCCACAACAAGTGCTCGAAATTAGATCTTTGTCCTCACCCCAACACAGCCCCAGTCACTGGGGATTGAGGAACGCAGCCCCCAGCTAAAAGGACCTGTGAGGTCAGGGCTGCTCGTCTTCTGTCTGGGGAGTTACTTTAGGTAAGAGCCTGAACAGCCATATGAATAAATTAGTGGATGTGTGCCAAGACCGGCACTCCCAAAGCAGACAGCGGCAGACTCTGCTCCTTGCTGCAGCTCTCCCCTCCTGCTACCTCCTCAGCAGCAGCTGAGGGCTTGCTCTACTCTGCTCCTTCTCAAAGGCTTTGGAGGAGCTGCAATCCGGGCAGACGTTCTGGTTTCAGGAGCAGGTAAATCACTGAGCCAGCCTGAGCCACGGCAGAACCTACCGCACAGGTCCGAGGAGGCTTTGTCCAGTTCCTCAGCCTCCGCAATCATCTCTGCCATGGCCAGGATGTCAGCCTCCAGAGGATTGGAGGGGATCTTCACCTTCAGCTCCTCAATTGTCTCCACAATCTTATCCGCGCTCTCCAGCGTGGTGGGTAGAAACATTGGCACAGGCACCTGTTGACGGCAGCACAGCAGGCAGAGATCAGACGTGCTGTGCCCACACAGGGTTCTGGTTCAGCCAACTGCTGTAAAAGCAGAGGCAGGAGAAGAGGACAGAGAAGCAGGAAAACTACAGCGAGGCAGGGCTGAGACAGAGAACACAAGCAGGTGAAGTGTGTTGCTTACCGGGACAGGCATGGAGAAAGGCACAGGTACTTTCTGGCAGTACATATGCATAGGCACAGGCACGAAGATCGGGACTGGGATTGGCAACACAATCACCTGGGGCTTCCAGTCAGCCTCTGACAAGAGCAAAAGTACATCAGTGAGCTGGCTCCTAGCAGCTCCTCCACCCAGCCTAGCTGTGCACTGCCATGCCCACACAGCCAACCAGCACCACAGCCCTTCCAGGCATCGCCATCTGTCTTACAGGCAGAGCTGAAGCAGCGGCAAGCCAGACAGCCCTGCAGCAGGAGAGGCTTGCCTTAGCAAGAAGTGCAAGCCCTGCTCTTACGTGGCCCCTTACGTGAGAGATGTAGATACACTTTGTATACGCTAGAGACCACATACATGCACCCAATGGCAGCTTCACAGCGGATCCTGCTCGACAGCCTCTCGGGCAAGATGAAGATCTCCAGAGGAAAAGGAGCTGCCTCAGGTATTGTAAGAGAGGAGGAATCGCACTGCAGTGCTTCTTTTGTTGCTGATGGAAATGGACTCCCTACCTCCATCCAAGGCTGTGCATGCCTTGCACATCCCTGACACTCCCTCAGCATGATGCCAAACACTCAGCTGTTCTATAGAGTATTTCAAGCTGGATTCACATCCAGCCTGGAGCAGAGGCGTGCTACCTTCCTTTCCGAAATGCCCCTTTAATGCTGCAGTTAGTTGTGCCTTACTGTCCTACCTGTCTGACATCCTTTGGACTTCATTTCTACTTTGCAGGAAACACCCCGGTTCTGCATCAGTGGTTTGCACATGGCAGCTTTGTTCTTTCGAGGGGTGGCTGGAACTGGAGGAGGCGGGGGAGGCGGCGCGGCTGGAGACATGTGGGCTGAGGTCTTTGATGACAACTGAGGAAATGCAGAAAGCACGAGGTTGGTGTCCACTGAAAGCAGCAGCACTATCTCTTTCCAACCACTGGTACAGCCTCCTGGAGCCTGCCAGTCCACAGCACACATAGACGTGCTCCCACAGTTACATCTGGCCAACAGGCTGCCAAGCTGATGGTGGCAGGGAACAAACCTGCATGGGATCTCTGCAGTCGGCAGGAAGTTTGGCACTGGCGAGCAGCAGGGAGTGCAGTGGGGCTGTGACTATGCCCAGGCACAGATGAGCACCGTGCAAAGAGGAGGCAGCAGTACAGTGACAGACTGCTGTGGTGTCCATGCTTCATTCCTGGGCAACAGTTACCCATCCCCCTCTCAGGAGATGTGCTGATGTTGCCCTGCCCAGAAGCTCATATCAGCTCCCACTGCTCAGGCCACTACCATTAAAATGCACTGGTTACAGGAGAATGAGATCTCCACATCTATTGCAGATCTGCGATCTGAGTGAGGACAGCCCCCTCGTGCTATCTAGCAAACTGCTATCTCCAGCAGACCTTACCATGTTAGTCTCTGCCTTCTGATGGGAAGAAGCGGGTGGTTTTGTTTCTGAAGATTGACCTGTAAGAGAAAGCAACGCCTTTTAGTTCAAGAGCTCTCCAGCTAACAGGTCCCATTGCTGGGACTGGAGGTGGCAGCAGCCACAGGCAGGAGGGCAGTGACGGGCTCCCCAGGAACCACTCCTGGCCACTCCAGGAACAGTCAGTCATTCCAACAATCTCTAGCCCTAGCACCTTTGAAGACACTACAGCTCCACAATCAAGTCACTGCTGTGTCAATCTGTGTTCCCTTGTATTCCAGCCCATCCCCATCACAGCAGGTCAGGAGAAATCCCAGCCCCTTGTAGAGAGAGGACACCAGGGCTCTATTCCCAGCTCTGCCTACCGGCTTGCTGTACCGAGCCATGGCCCCTCCCTGTGCCTCCATCTCCCTGCCATAATATCTTGGCAAAGTGCTTCGAGATCCCTGGGAAGAAGGTGACAGAGCTAACAGCAGTGTTATGAGGTATCCCAGAAAGTACAGAGACAGCTTTGCCCAGCATTAGAGATGCAAAAGAGAAGGGATCACCGGCAGATAAGAGGCGTGCGTGGCAGACACTGCTCTCAGATGGTGACAGTACCATCCTTGCTGGGATGATAATTCCAGCTCAGCTGCTTTGCAGAGCACCTGCACCCATCTCAAAGGCTGCTGAGTTAAAAGAGCACCTTCATCCAAGCCTCCCGTGAACCCCGGTTACCCTTGTGACTGAGAAAAAGAACTGCCTTCTACAGCACTGACCCACCATGGGCCGTGTGTGAAGGAGATGCCTGCAAGGAAAGCAGCAGGGCAGAGCACCCAAACAGAGCAGCGGGTCCACTTGCACCTCCTACAGATAGGTCCCCAGGAAAGACCCAGACTCCTCTAGCACCGACACACAGGCACTTGCACTGTGTAGCTCCCTGTGTCCCAAGGAAATCCCAGGGACTTTGCTCTTCAGTAAACAGAGGAGCAGCAAAGCCCGTTTGGTGACTGCTGCAGGGGGGACAGCTAAGTTCCCATTCAAGGAAGCTCTCCAGCCTACAGCTGGGCATTCAGCCACAGGATGTGCAACCATCTCAGTGGGTCCAAGAGTTCCCCATGACCCACCCAAAGCGGGCAGCAAGTTTAGGTGGGAGACGTGGATGGCTTGGATGGAGAAAGACAAGCTGCGGAGTAGAGTAAAAGCAGAGTCTTTGCTATAGCACAATCAAAGCAAAGGTCCCACAGGCCAGAGATTTAGGACTGTGGGAAACAAGAAAATCCTCCCACCACAAAGCTCCACACGCTGCATGTCCAGGCTCTCAAGAAAGCCGTGGCTTGGTCTTTACTCTCAGAACTCAGCAAGGTGCATAAACTGCACCAAGCACGACTTCTAGCCCTCTCTCCTCTGCAACTGGATGGCTCTATACAGAACCAGTTCCCTTTGGAAGCCTCTGGGCACAGTTCTGTGGCAGGAGCTCCTCAATCACTTGTTACACACACACTGTTCCAAGCAAAGGAGAGGCCACTCTTACTGGTAGCAAGCTCCCCGAGGATCACGGGCAGACAGAAGCTGCTGGAATTAATGGTTTTAGGCAACCACTGGCTGCAAAAAAAAAGCAAGCGGTCAGCAGCAATGCCCAAGATGGGCCTAAAATCCAAGCAGTCCCTTGCAAGCTTGCAACACTGCTGCCAGGTGCACAGAAGAGCCTGGCTGGACCAGGCAGAAGCTGTTCCTCACCAGCACTGACAAGCTGCTCCTCCTGAAACACCCTGCACAGCCCGCTGGGCTGGAAAGCTCTGTGTAAGCACATAGCAGCTCTGGTTCCAGCACCCTTCCAATGCAAACTGACCAGTACACCACAGTCCCAGGACAAAGCCGTCCACACCTTTCCCACAGCTGGCAGAGGACAGGCGTACCAGAACACAGAAGACTCGGTGCCACCAGAGGCACTTGCACTTTGGCTTTTACCAAGCCTGGAGAACATGCTCAGCCGAGCACTCACCACTACCAAAGGGCATTTCCTTGCTTGCCCTCAGAGTCTCCTGCCTCGCAAGCACACAGAAAGGCAGAAGGGGAAGGGCACCGCACCAAGTGCCAAACAGCAAAACTCCTGGGGGCCTCCAGAGACAGGACAGAGGGTGGTGGTCAGGTCCTGGCAGTTGGTGGTGGTGGAGAGAGTACTTAAAGAGTCTTGTGGTCCATGTCTCCATGAGGCAAGGGCCAAATGGCGTGGAATAGATGCTTCCCTTGGTAGGCAGTGGCTTGCTTGCTGTGCCTGTGTTCCCACAGCAGTGTTACTGATGCCTCACAGGTAAGATGCCTTGAAAGCAGGGGACAAATCAAACGACAAGGTTAAGGCTGTAAAATCACGCAGTGAGCTACAAGAGATGGCAAGGTCAACACCTCTTCCTCCACCGGGGCAGCAGCTCAGTGCCCCATCAAGCAGTCTCTCTCTGGACACTCCAGTGCCAGCTGAAACCAACAGTTTTTTGTCCAGATCACCTCAGTGCGTTGCCACTTGAGCTGTCACCTCACACGGTGCTTTACAGAGCATGGCTCTTGGAAGACAGGTTGGGACTCCCCCGGCTGGGGGAACTGTCTGCTTCTGGCAGAGCAGCTCTGCTTTGCTCTCGAAGCAGTTCTGATATCCAGGATTTCCCTCATCTTGCCATTTGCCCACTGCTGTCAGAAGAGAGGCCTCAAGAAGAGCCTGAAGATGGAGAACGAGGTCTCTCAAAGGAAGATCCTCCTCTTGGTTTCCCCTCCTCAGTGCACCCTAGTCAGGGTTCTACACCTCTTGAAATCCCAGGGGGCTGCAAAGCCCTTCGCCTGCAACACTGGTATCAGTCGAAGCCTGATGAACTGAAGGAAGTCACGTCACAAAACGCAGGCATTCTGTTAACTAGATCAAACAGATTACCTAGAAGATCATGGCCTCTGAAAAGACCAAGCGGGATGAAACTACACGAGTGTCCAAGGGCCATGCGATGTCTTGTCACTGTCACTATGAGCACCTTCCATCCTGAGGGACCCCAAAGCACTTTGCAATCTTCCGTAAGCAACTGGCTCAAGTTAACGATAGGAAATGAGGCAACAGGCAGTGAAAATCTCCTCTCCAGCTGGAACTCCACGGATGCAGAATGGGGTTATCCGGGACACGGGGTTGGCAATTCCCCAAAGCTGCAGCAACCTTTTGGTAGGACTCCAATCTAACTTCACAGGACAGAGTGCCTCCAGCGGCTCTGTGCTCCCTCAAGATCGATCTAGGTTCAGCTCTGGCTGAGGAGAGCCCACCTACAGCATCACCAGCACCACTTCCTGCAGCACCCTGTGTTTTCCTTGAATGCTTCCCATCCAAGCACTGACCTGGCCCAATCCTGATTAGCTTATGAGATCTGAGAAGGTCACAGCTGGGAGGTGGTGTGGGGCTGCAGGTGGATTATCATGCCAAGCCACGCTGTCCCCTAACCCTGCAAATCGAGCTCTCCGCTGGCAACATGAGGATGGAATCGCCCATTAAATCCCTGAGTATCCTCGCTAAGAGTGTGAGCTACAGGCAGCACGCTGGCACCGGCTCCTCCCGTCTGGGCCCTGTGTGTCATAGAACCATAGACGTTAGAGATGGAGAAGCCCCATTAGGTCCCACTCCGTCCTTTTCCCCCCCCAAGGGCCAGTGCAGGATTGTTCCCTAGCGTCTCATCCAGTCCCAGGCGGGAAGCTTCCACCCCTTGCTGTTCGGTCTTCCCTGTGTCTCTCAGACTGAGCTATGCAGGT
The DNA here is from genome assembly GCF_039878825.1 of Excalfactoria chinensis. Classification (NCBI taxonomy): domain Eukaryota; kingdom Metazoa; phylum Chordata; class Aves; order Galliformes; family Phasianidae; genus Excalfactoria; species Excalfactoria chinensis. Next base: position 82,565,453 of record NC_092828.1, on the reverse strand, counting down.
CCCCTCCCTCCCTCCTACTCACTGTTCAGCAGGCTCTCGGGCCCCTTCTGCGTGTCCAGGTTGGGCTGGTTCTGTTGGTTGTAAAATCTCAGCAGACACTGCTGGTTGCAGAAGTGTTTGATTTGCCCTCGCCAGTGGATGGTTTCCAGCAGCTTCCCCTGACGCTTGCAGGCATGGCACCGAGCTGCCTAAAGCCCGCATCAGCAGGAGAGAAACAACGAGTAACTAACCACACCCCCTCCGAGTGCAACACAACTCTCCAGTGAAAGGTGCACATGGCAAGGTGCTGTGAGCTTCCCCACAGCAGTGCCCTGCCAGTGCCAGCCGGGGTCTCCAGCGGTGCGAGCTTCTCCCTGCAGCACTAGCCGCGGATCCAGCACTGTGAGCTTCCTCAGTGCAGTGCTCTGGCAGGATCAGCTGGGGACTCCAGCTACGTGAGCTTCCCCGTAGCAGTGTCCCGTCATTGCCAGGCAGGACTCCAGCAGTGCCAGGTTCTCCGCAGCAGTGCCAGCCAGACTCCAGCAGTGCGAGCTTCCTCAGCGCAATGCCCACTTATCTGGGTGCCGTGCCCACCACAGCACTTAGCACAAGCTGCCAGTGCCAATACTGACCTTGAAGTACCAGAGCAAGTATTTGCTTTTGCAGTCTTCACTACAGAAGTCCCAGGTGCTGCCCTCCAGCTGCTCGGTGACCGCCCGCTGGCAGGTCTGAGAACAGTAGGTGCAGGTGATGCAGCACAGGCCCAGGTTCTTGGTGAAATCCTGTTTGTAAAGAAGCACACACCCTGCGGAGAAACAATAGGAGTGAAACCTTCCCAGGATGAACTGGGGGCCTCCCTGACCCAAACATGACCAGAATCCAGGTCTGCGGAGACAACAGAGCACACGCAACACACTGTAGGGAACAATCCAGCACTGGCCCCTGGGGCTGGGATAAGATGGGACCTCACGGGGACTTGCCATCTCTCACCTCCATGCTTCTAGGAAGAGTCTGACTCCAACCTCCTGTGTGCAGGAACCCAGCAGGCAGGGCAAGGCCAGGTCAGGCCAGCCCAGACGCAAGAGCGTAGAAGTGCATGATGACAGGAGGAGCGGAGCTGCCACCTGCTGTCTCCCCAGCCCCCAGAGAGAGAAAAGCTGTGAGAAAGCCCTCCCCTAGGACACAACGAATGGTAAAGATCTTGCCCTAGGGCCTGGCTGGACAGCAAGCCATCCCCACTGACAGTCCTCCCTTCACTGCACTGATGAGGCTCTCGCCCCAGGGCCTGGCTAGACAGTCTCCCCTCTGTTCCACTCCATGCTCTCTTCTCCTCCCCCAGCAAGGGCTGGCATGGGGGCTCTGCCTCTCCCGTGCCTTCCCCAAGTACCTTCGCTGCAGAAGTTCTTCTCCACCCCTGAGAAGCGGATCTTCTCATGCAGCAGCTTCTCCTGCTTGCAGTGCTCACACTGAGACACTACCCCGCGTAGCCGCTTGAAGTCCTCACAGCAATCCTTGCAGCAGAACTGATACATCTTGTCCTGCCAAAAAGACCGTCACCAGGTCAGGCAGGCTGCCAGGAGCTCCCCATGCTTCCCAAAGAAGCAAGCCTACGGGTCTGAGACAAGTCCCCTGCTCCCCTGGCAGGGTTTGGCAGAGGAGGTCTCCTCCCACCCTTCTGACATGCTGCTGAACATCAGCAGAGCAGCACTCAGGCACATCTCCAGGCACGTCTCTGTAGCCAAGGCATGCAGAGCAATGGCTCAGAAAGGACTCTCCTTTGAGCAGGGGAAGGAAGAGCTCTGTGGTCCTCATGGGGGTTGACCTCAGCCTCCACATCGCCCTGGGGAAAGTCCTCACCTGCCAGTCTAGGATCTCTGGCTTCCCGGTGAAAAGATTGTGGCAGTAATGGCAGTTCAGGTGGATCCCACCTTCCGGGCTGGTGTGCTGTAGAAGACAAAGACAGCTCATGGAGAGGGGGGCACACAGAGGGCAGCAAGCACCCGTTCTGCACTGCCACCAGTCGTCCTGCCTGCTCCACTGACCACAGCACTCCATCTGCCCCTGCTCACACCTGCGCTGGCCGCCGCTGTCAGTGACTCACAGTCAGTCCACCGGATCGCATCTTAAGCTCCTGCAGAGCAGATTCTTGAGCAATTCCACTTCGCTCCCAATGTTCTGGGTCCAGTTCTTCTCCAGAAGGCATTTTCAGGCCCCCACCTCTCTGCACTTGAGCTCACTTAGAGATGGTGGCTCCGCTACCTCTTCTGAGTCTTCCTCTGAAAGATCTTGAAGCCTGGTTTCCATTTTCAGAGTAATGCAACTTCAAAATGCAAGCAGCCATTCTCATCCCACGTTCCTCTGCTAGATTAAAGCGCCATTTAATACTTGGTGTCTTGTCCATAGGGATATCTTCATTAATAAAGCGATCTTCCAGGTTTTCATTCTGATCATCTCAGATCAGGTGCTCTATCAGTGCCCTTTTTTTTGACGCTCTGTGCAACTCTGTGGCTTTTCTTCAGCACACTTCCTATTTTTCTTCAACATTAATAATAACTTGGGCATTGGATGAACATCCTTCCTACCTGTGCAGTATTCTAGGTAGATCTTTTGCTTCCTTGCCCCCTAACTTCTCACTTCCTGCTCTTCTGCATGGTTTCACAATAACATGATCCTTCCTCTCATAGCTGTAAACTGAGGCACTCATGCTTAACGGCCTATCTGCTGCAATCAAGAGGCTTTCTTTCTAAATCCTTACTCTCCACGACTCACATCCCCGCATTACCTGACTAAGGCTGATCTTGCACTGAACTCCAAGTATACACTGGGAGGAACCAACCTTGTCAAGGAATCCAATCGCTTTCGCTGTGTATGACTGCCCCGACCTCAGCATCAGTTAGCACTTCACCAGTTTCTGTTTCATCTGCAGAATTTTAGTACGCTTACTTTGACTTTATTTCCAGATGACTGATGAAGACGTTCGACTCCTTGGGCTTAATACTGATCCCTGAGAAGCCATCTTGAAGCACTCTTTATCAAGTGCGTGCTGAGATCTGTCAGTAAGATGGATCCTAATCCAGGTTATGCATGGCTTTAACGTCACGTTACAATGCTGATTTTACATGGCTATAACTCCAACATTTGATGAAGTCTACAACTGTAAAGACACGTCAGCTACCCCTTATCCACACAACACATGATCTTAGCCAACTATTACACCACAATAAAGAATAGAGAAAGGAAACAATAACAAACAGACAAACAGACACTGCAACTGCCAGAAAATAACTTTCCTGCTCTAGATTCTCTATGTTTTCTCAGTTTCCCAAGGCATATCCTGGCCTAAGTTTCCCAGGTCTTCTCCTGTTGCTTTGTTCTTTGGCAACTGTATAGAACGAATATTCTTCTGGTTGCCTTTGAATACTATGAACACGTAATGTATGCCCAAACTCAACACCAGAAAACTCAACATCATCAGTCAAGCCCTTGAGGACTAATAGACATGAGGTATCCCAGTCTGTTGGTTGTAAATTTTTAGGCAACATGACCTAGAAGACTTCTGTTTCTTGGTGATCTCTGGCTCAGAGAGCAGCTCTGCCTCTTTCCATGCTAGCAGGTGCCCACGGTGCTTTGCTAGCTTACTTGCAGCACCCTTGTAAGGCCGCTATGTTCCAAACTACCCATGCAATTGCAGCTCTGTGCTGTACTCCTACTTGGCATAACCTAATAGACTGGAGAGAATTACAGACAGTCTTACTCCAAGTGAAGTGAGGGGAAGGTAGGGCCAAGACCAAGGAATTAAGCAACTGCAGTCATTAGAATGCCTGTGCTCCAGTAGAGATTTTCTTATGGATGCTCCCTGAGGAGCCTGAAGAAGCTGCAGCCTCTGCTAAGTGTGAAAAGAGGCAGGAGCTCTAAGGCCCAGCCCAGCATGAAGGATTTTTCAGTACCTGGAATTTGGTCCAGCAGCTGGGGCTGCAGAATTGGTAGACAACCCGGTCTGTCTTGTTGTAATAGCAGGGTTCAGATAAACTCTTTCTGCAGAAGCTGCAGGGTCTAGGGGGACCTGATGAAACAGACAGGAATTGGTGAGGGCAGCAGCACAGGACGTGGGTCTAGATTCTGAGGATGGCATGCAATCTACTCACTCATCCTCAGTCAAGCTATTACCAAAAAATGAAGGGACAAGAACACCAGGAAACAAAGAGCACCAGATTCTGCTAGGACAGAAATGTTAAACATGGATGGAAAGCAGACTGGCTCAAAGAAGCGATCCTGGCTATATGGAAATTTGGACAAAACAGCTTGCATTACTCATCAGAGACCATACCCACTCCTGAACACAGTGGTGATCTATGTAATGGGAAGGACAATGCCAGCACAGTACGGTACTACAACTGCCTCCTGCATTCTTAAGAACAGCAACAGACACTGCCCCTCAGCACTACGATGGCTACACGTTGCAATGGGTACCTCCCTCTCCAAACCTCTTTCACTTCTCTCCCTGGACTCCTCCCCAGACACCTTCCCACCTTCTTTCCAGCCTCATCCACAAGCAATAAAAAGTACAAAGAAAGGAGTTGAGTAGAAAGGTGACTGAATCACTGTATGAGGGTCCTTACCAACCAAGCCCGACTGCTTCACTTTGTGGGAGGTAGTGCAGCAAATGGAGCAGAACAGTCCCATCTTGCCACTGCGGTCCACATTGGGCAGCATGTCAAAGTTTTTGCACAGCGTCTTGCACCACATGCAAGGGTAGACTCGGGTGTTCTTCTGCAAACACAGAGCAGAACAGAGCTGTCAGGGAGCCCAACACAGCCTGTAAGGTCCTATCTTCATACTCTACTCCACTACTGCGTCCACCACAGGGCAGCTCTCCTGTAGGAAAGACCTGATGTGAAAACCAGGCTCACAGTCTGTAGGCTCGGGTTGTAGTCAGAAAACCTGCCTTTGGCACCCCCGCTTCTCACATCAAGGGTGCTCTGGAAAGAATACAAGACTTGGAAGTCCCATTAGGACAGTTAAGACAAGTCTACTCAGGCTACAGATACAACCAAGCTTTGGAGAGGCATCCTAAAGAAGCCATCTCACGCTAACTGCATCTACCTGTGGAACTGCCCTGTCCAGCTGCGTCCCAGTGTTTGACCTGTGCTTGGGTCCAAGATGGGCCCCAACCAGTAGAACTAAGTTCTGTTTCAAAGTTTCTTCACAGCAATCTCTTAAGGCATTTTGCCAGCAATAGAAGGCCAAGGAGGTTCAAGCTGCCTGCTACAGTGTAAAGCGTCCCGTGCCAAACTGGAGAAAGGAGATGAGTGCCCAGAGAGGAGCCCCCTTTCCTGCAACCCCCAGCAGCTGACTCCACACACCTTCTTGTAACTGTTGAGACAGCTAGAGTCGCAGAAGCGCTTTTGCTGGCCTTCATGGAAGAGGTACTCCACAGGCATGCCCTTATTGTATATGTAAAGTCCACAGTAGTCACAACAGTTGGTTTTCAGCCCCTTGGTGGCTCGGAACTTGGTGAAGCAGGCGTCGCTGCAAATGCGGTGAACTACATTCCCATTGCTGACCTCATGCTGGATCTGCAGAGACAAAATTGCTGTCACTCTCACAGAACACCGCAGGCCTCTCTCCCACACATGCACCCTGCTACCAACACCCCTGTGAGAATGGGCTGGTACACTAAAACTCTGACAAGTGCCACGCTGGGAGCTGCTGGGGACTCAGACTGGCCTCTGGTCAAAAGCCAGCAGAGCAAGTGGGAGAGTGGAGTGGCAGAAAGCAACAATCTGCAGGCTGGGGAGAAACAGAAGCCTTGTTTCTGGGATTAAGAGCTGCTTCACAGTAAGAAGGGAAAATGTGGGAGTGAGTCCAAGGCAGCTCTGGAGCTAAGGCTTCACACCATGGGAGAACCCAGCAAATGCCCGGTGATGAACCTAGGCAGTGCCAAGGGCCCTGGATCCAGGACAAGAGAAAGACAAGAGATGTGCTTACCTCACCAGGTTTATGGCAGACACTGCAACGGATGGTGTCTGAGGGGTCTGCAAACTGAGGTGCTGGTCTCTGTTGCTGGGCCTCATAGAGGGAGAGGCAGACAGAGGTGCAGAACTCGTGGAAAGAGCCGCCTGAACCAATCTGGGCGACCACAGAGTCCCTGGTATTCCAGATCTCCCTGGGGATCAAAAGGAGACACGTCAGCACAAGAACACACCAGACCTGCCACTAAGCAAGCTGCAGTGAAGGAACTTTCTGTTATCCCAAGGGAGTGACCGGAATGGTCCCACATCAGCTTCTGCCCCAGCCCAGAGGGGTGGTGCCTGAAAATGAAACATGCAGGAGTTTGTTTTGAGAGCACACAGGGATAAGGGGAACTAAGCCAGGCAGGGAGAGACAATAAATAACATAAAGGGAGTGGAGGGAGGATGGGATGCGTGAAGAAGACATGGGGTGACAAAGGAAGCATGGGGGTCACAGGGTTGTGGGGAAAATGCAGTGGGTCACAAGCAGGGGATGACTGAGGAGAGGGGAACGATGACACACTTTTTACAGAAGGTGCATATCTTCTTGCCATGAGGTCTTTTCGAGAAGGTGGTGAGACAGGAGCTGGAGCAGAAGAGCTGAGGGAGTCCTTTCCGTTGGTAGGCAGTCTGACCCTTCTGCAGTGGGGTCCGGCAGTTGGCACACGTCATCTTAGCAACAGAACGGGCAGCTCGCTGAGCTACCTGAGTGCGTAACGACATGCGAGTCGAGCGGCGGGTACGGAAAGGAACAAAGTCCTCATCATTGGGATCATCCACCATCGCATCAGAATCTTCGTCAGAGACCGGAACTGCAAAACAGCAAAGAGAAGATACTCTCCATTAGGAACTAAGGTAAAGTTGTGCCGTGAGAGGCACATTGGGGCTGTTCAGGGTCATCTTTCTGCAGTTTGTTTACATGCTTTCTACCTTGCTAAGCAGGATAATAAAAGGGACCCTGAAAAGATACTCTGCTGGAATTGGGGACTAACTGGGAGGTTCTTAAGCAAACTGGTCTTAAGTAAAGTTCCCATCTAAGAAAAGTCATTAGGTGGAGCAGATGCCTGAAGTGTAAACATTGCAACAGAAAGCCCTCCAAGAACCAGTAAACATTAAAGGGAACAAGCTGGATCACCAGCCGCTTCTCCAGCACAGGCAGACAATGACTGACCAACAGTAAAATGTAAGAAAATGTCAATGCAACACTTGACATAAGGGAGGACAGAGATTTCCTGTATTTCTACAGGCAAGTCCCCAAAATGCAGCCTTCCTTCAGACAGCCTGGCAGCATAGAGGCAAAGGAAGAAAGGTTCTGGCTGAGGAAATGGAAGATGGGCTTCCTGGGAACATCCCTGGAGTTTCACCCTGTTATTAGTTGGTGCTTAATGTCTATAAACCACTGTAAAGATACTGCAACTCTCTGCTCCCTCACCCCGAGACGGTAAGGCAAGTGTCCTGAAATGGAAACTCTAGGGGTGAAGGGACCTGTCCTATGTAACAGGAACATCTAAATGGAAGCTCCATGGTCCTTACTCCGTATTCACAACACAAACTGCCTGTCTGCACTGTGCCCAGGACTTGCCCTAGGGCTGAACTCAGGTGATGGCCAACGCTGATTACTCACTGCTCTCAGCAGAGTTCACAGTTTCAGGCCTGGCAGTTTCTGATCTTCTGGCTCGTTCACTTCTTTTCTCCTAGAAGAGATTGAGAAAATGTGTAGACTAACCATTTGCTAGGATAACAATGGATAAATAGCCCAGATCACCGGGCAGTTTCAGTTTCTGAGCTTTAAATTCCCACTAACTTGGCTGAAAAAAGGATAAACCTCCATAGATATCCAACAAGAGTTGGCCGCGTGGGAGGGGGAGAGGGGAAAACAGCCTTATGGGAATGATGTTCCATCTGGGGCTGGTAGGGACAGATACACTGAAGCCACATGTATAGCACAGTGACATTACACAGGGATCACTCCATCACTGCAGACATGCAAACTCCTTCCCAAAGGGCTGATAAGACAGCCAGTGTCTCAATAAGCCACCCTCAGTGCTCCCACAGCATACGTACTTGACTGTATTCTCCTCACCTTCTCAGTTTGGGGCACACTTCCCTTCCAAGACTGGCCTTCTGCAACAGAAGCACAGAAGAAACTTAAATGTGACACCTTGCTTTTCACCAACAGAAGAGCACTGAAGTTGTTCAAACGCAGCCGCCCTTTGGGCCAGTCTGCATATATATAGCCTCAGACAGAGCCAGCTATTCTGGTGGTGTTCAGACACAGGAAAGCTAAACCGACCACCTGTAGGTATAGATAAATACATGTGATCTGGGAGAAGTCCCGTACAGGAGAGACCTTCCTGCGTGCAGGGAGGAAGGCTGGGCAGCTGCCTCCAGCTGCATGACTGTGGGGACTGAGCACCTCCTGAGGATGGCCTGCTTGGACAGTGGGACTTTGCCTATTGGAAATCCTCACCTCCAACAAAGACTCCAAGGATGAGGAGAAAGAGATGTGCAGCAGCAGCTTTATCACGGAAGCTCCCAGCTGACACAAGCATTAAAAATCAAAGTTAAAGCTATGAAAACCAGAGCGAGAGCTTGTGCACACCAAAAGAACAGCTTCCAGAACATTAATCCAGGTAAGTGAGATGCTTTTCCCATATTTAGTCCTGCAGTAACATACTGATTTCCAAGGTAAAGGAAGACAGGACAAGTTAGAGCTCAGATCAACCTCCAACTTCACAGGAGTGCAACCAAGCAGCCTTCTGAGCAAGAGGAAGCCAAGTCTTGCAGAAACAACAACCTACCTGCTGGTAATGCAGCTTCCTCTGCCTTCAGTCCAGTGCTTTCTCTCAATAAGTTGTTCCCATCATCATTCCATTCCTCTGCCTTCTTCTCCTGGGCGGGTTCAGAGGGCAGAGCTGCCATACCGCTGTCTGGGCTCAGCTCCACCTCTGCATCCCCCGGCAGTCCTTCCCTCTGCACAGGTGAGCTTTTCCTTGGTGCCTTCAACCTCGTCTTTTTTGACTGTTTAAGGCTGAGTTGTGGAGGAGCTACCGGCGGACTTGAGGGTTGTGCTGTGGTTTCTTCTGTGGCTGGGGCACTGCTGAGGTCTCCAGAGTCAGGAGCAGGCTGTGGAGGTGATTCGGGGCCGTTGACATCAGACAGTGCAGGAATAGCAGCAGCACCGTCTTCCTTTAGGTCCCCAGCATTAGTTTTTGGTGCATCTTCCCCTTCTTTCTGTGTTTCTGGAACAGGGCCTTCTTTAGAGACGGCAGAGGAGTCCCCCATCCCACCCTCCCCATCCTGGGAAGGCTGTGCCTTGCACAGTTCATCCAGATCCTCTGATTTATTTAACTCCACCGAAACAGCAGTTCCATCCAGGTCACCTAAGACACCAGGTTTCTCCAGGACGTCCGAGACAGTACTGGGCTTATCTACATTGAGGTCATCTGATTTCTTTTGTTCAGACAAGCTGTCTCCTTTCTCCTGAAGGCCTAAGTCCCCATCTGCAGTCATTTGCTTGGACTGAGCCCAGTCTGGGGGCCGAAGAACCGAAGCTTCCTGGGTAGAAGCCGTTTGGGAACCCAGGAGATCCTCCCCAAACTCCATGTCAGCAGGAAGATCAGCAATGAGTGGTTTGTCAGGCAGAGAAAGGGGGTCCAGAGATCCCGACATTTCACTAGAATCCATTTAGATGATGACAACTGGAAACGAGAGAGAGAGATTTGCAAGTGAATGACAACCAATCTAACGGGGCATGAATTGCCTTCTCTTCTGAACACTGCTGGAGTGAACCAAGGCCTGGCAGGATTGGTAGCAATACCCTGCACAACAGCAAACCAGTCACAGCTCTGGTGAGGTTACAGAACTCTGAAGCCAAAAAGCAGCAGCAAGACACAGCGGTTCAGCAAAGCCAACCCTTCAGAACCCCCTCTGCCATCCGCAGCCCTCACCACGTGGCAAACAGACCTGCTTATGACAAGCTGTTCTCTGCTCAAATGATGTGGCCCCTCCTTTCTCCTGATCCATTATCACATAGATCCCCTATCTTCTAAAATGTCTTTTCTCTCGACACAGAGGCAGAAATAACTTCTTTGTATCTCTGTTGTCTCAGTCTTGAACAAGACAGAGTGTGATAAGACGCAGGAATTTTGTCAGAGGGCAGATATAAACGATGTCATAACTACAGCTAGAATGCCAGAGCTGGGGGAAATTCTGGAAGGTGGCAGAAAGGAAAGCAGAAAACCCCATAATGTTAAAAGCAGTCAAAAGAGGAAGAACAGCAAAGTATGCACGAGCATGCAATGCAGTCTGGAAGAAAGAGCAGCGTGGCTGTGCACGGCACTCGCACAGGGAGCTGCAATGCTTGCTGCTACCAGCAGACGGCCAAAGCCACAGCCCAGCTCTGCAGCCAGCAGCACCGCCAGGCAGAGAAGCCGAGATCAGGTGAGGCAAGAAAGCATTTACATTCCTATCAGCTAATAATGCACTGTGTCTCCACAAAAAGATAGAAGCTGAAGAGGGGAAGGGAGCTGGGTTCTGCAAAGTGGCGATGCAGAGGAAGAGCTGATAGAGCATCACATCCCCACAGCAGGCTGAACTCCACACTATGGGGAAGGAAGGCGATGTAATCAGAAGATATGGCAACAGCCCTTAGCAGGATCATTCTAATCCTAAATCTGGCACTGTCTTGAGCTCTGAAGCAGAAAAATCAGTATTGCTGCTTGTTTGGGGCTTAACAGTGAGCACATCTATACCAGTAAAGAAGGAAGGGTGAAATAATTTCAGTGGTGATGGCTGACCGGTTCTTCACATCCTTCCCTCTGGAAGGATCACCCACAGATGGTTCACTCACAACTAAATAGGAAATATTTGGATCGAGAGCATTCCCGACTTCTGAACCTCATTTCAGCAGGGTTTGGGGAACTCTGCTCTACAGGTCATTATCTCTTTGTTTGATCCAAAATACATGGCGATGTTTTCAGCTTCAGCAGCAGATAAGCACCGAAGTTGTCATCTCCAGCATCTCAGCAAGTTTCACCACTAAGGACTGATTATTCCATTCGTTTTCTTCAGCTACACAGGAGACAAAGCCTCCAGAACGAGCCAATCCTGCAGCAATGCAGAACGTGAGGCGTGCTTTAAGGATGACAGGAAGAAGAACAAAGCAAAACAGAAGCAGAGACATTTGAAAGGGAGGCCATGAGGATTTGAAGCAGGTGAGAATCCTCTCCGGATCAACGCGTTTTCTGCTGCTCCAGATACAACAAACAGTGTTTGCATCTGCAAGCTGTCCCCTGCCCACATCTCCAGGCTGACAGCAGACCTTACAGCAATGCAGCAGGAAGGTCGAGCCACTCAAATGAACAAAGGAAGTTGATTCACACCCTTTGCACAAGTCTGCAATGAACCACTGAGGTGATATTGCTACAGTATGGAGAGACCTTGGGAAAAAAGCTGGAGCATGAGGAACCCATTTTGGCCTTCCTGCCCAAAGGACAGCACGGGCAACAGCCTATGAACACCTACAAACCTGCCGTGCTACCCGCGTGCTCTTCAAATAGACTGACAGCACGTGGTTTCAACAGCGTACACCACAGCACTGCCTTCAGGCACTGGGCCTACTCAAATACCTCGTTTCTATTCCCACCACGAATGGATACCTGGGGAGAGAGCACAGAACAGGACCATCAGCTGCTGAAGAACTGCTTGGATTGAGCTGCGCTGAGAACACAAATCCTCTACGGATTGGCTCTGAAGCAGTTTATATTCAGATCCTCCGAAATTTCCCGTTGCAATTCGTTCTGCAATTTACCATTCTGTTCTAAAAAGAAGTTTCTGTGCTGCAGCAGAAATCCGTGACAAGGAGATAAGGAGGCAGCGAGGTGCTGACTTCTGACGTATTTATAATAGTCTGGAAAAGCTGAGGGAGTCAGCGTGGTGATGGACCCAAAACGATGCTGCAAGTAGTTGGGTGGGGAAGGAGAAACGTCTCTGCCCACCACTGAAATCCTGTCCCCTTGACAGCAGTCTTCACAGTGACTTTCAGCTGCCAGCTGCCCAGGATCAAGAAGGCAGCCCGTAGGACAGGGAAGAAGGATGCTCTGCAGCCCTGTCGGCTGCTCTGAAGCTGAACTCTACCTGAGAAAATGAGAGCTGCTGAGCTGCAGCAAGGTAAGAAACGCTGCTTCCATTTGCCCCGGGCTTTCCAATTCATCCGGACTTTCTGCTGAGCTTCACAGCGCATTATGCTGCCAACCGAACGTGAACTTCACCTCCTGGTAAGGTCTCTTCTCACTACCTCCAGCAGACAAATAATAGCTGATTGTTTCTGGCAGATGCTGAAATGATCCGCCACATTTCCACCCTCCTTTTTCATTCCGTCTGCCTGAAAGCCTCCTGCCTTCCAGCCACATGCCTGGCAACAAGGGAAGCACACTGGAGCACAACACTGCTCAGGAGAGGAGACTGCTGAAATCCTGCTCATCCGCAGAGGGTGAGACTGCAAGCTGACAGTGAAACCCTCTGCACAACAGCACAGAGCTTCCAAAGAGGCCACGGGACCCCACCAACACATGGGACTTGGCACGGGGTGTAGCTCTGACCATCAAACCCAACAGGTGTGGAAGGTTGGACCTGCCCAACCTTTCCACCAAAGAGAGGGCACAAGGGTCTTCTCTTGGACCAGGAAGCTCTATGGGGGCACCCAGGAACACCTGATGACTAGCTCATTAAAAACACGATGAGAGACACCACTGGTGCCGTAACAGCACAGATCTCCCACATCTGAGTGTCTTTATTCAGCTGACTGTTAGCAGGGGAATACGTGGCCTACCTGGAAAAAAAAAAAAAAGAGGAGCCACCATCAAATGTTTAATTAAAATCAGAGAGTGAGAAAACCATCAAAAACAGCGCCGTTATTCCCTCACGGTGCAATGAACTCCTCCAAACCTCTGCTGCATGCAGACCGCCTTCCTCCAGCGCAGGGGCACTGAGCACAGGGTGCACATCCCACACTGCTGTCACCAACCATGACCAGCACGGGCCCTGGGCAGCACATCTTCATTAGCTATTGCACCTTGAATGACACATGTGGTAAAAGCTCACTTCATCGCTGCCATTTATCTGAGTTTATCCAGGCAGTTTATAGCCCTCCAGATTGAAGCGCTGCAAACGTTTATTACAGATTGATTAACTCGTTTTAAAGCAAAATTAATTGATAAAGGATCGCCAGGGAGCCACGTGTGCTGCTACAGACAGCCTTCAGTCCAGTGTTAATCCTCCAGAAAGGAACAGAACGTCATTATTCAAAGCACACGCCACCATTGGTGCCATCCAAACCTGCTGCCATGCAGCACTACATTAAGCTATCGCCATCTCCTTGAAGACAAGGAAGAGTTGGGTTGTTAACACCTTCCAGTGGTAAACCTACTTCATTATGGAAAGAAATGGGGAGATGAAGGACTCTTCAGAGAGACAGACAAACGTACGAGAAGACTCCAAGGGCTGGAAGTCAAAGCTGGACAACCCCCACAGCCTCAAGGCACCAATAATGGCTGTCCAACAGCCCCAGACTGGGGGGCAAAGACCAAAGCCAGACTTCTCTCCATCAGGAGCTCCAGCTTAGTGGGCAGGCCTTGGGCTTACAGGGCTGGAGCAGCTCTCCTATAAAGAAAGACTGAGGGAAATGGGTTTGTTTAGCCTGGAGAAGAGAAGGCTCTGGGGAGACCTCACTTCCAGTACTTGGAGGGAGCGTATAAACAGGAGGGAGAATGGCTGTTTGTGAGGGTAGACAGTGATAGGACAAGGGGAATGGTTTTAAACTGAGACAGGGGAGGTTTAGGTTGAATCTTAGGAGGAAGTTTTTCACCCAGAGGGTGGTGACGCACTGAAGAGGTTTCCCAAGGAGGCTGTGGATGCCCCATCCCTGCAGGCATTCAAGGCCAGGCTGGATGTGGCTCTGGGCAGCCTGGGCTGCTGGATGGAGACCCTGCACATAGCAGGGGGTTGGAACTGGATGAGCATTGTGGTTCTTTTCAACCCAGGCTATTCCATGGTTCTATGACAGCAGTCATCCACAGCAGCAAGAGGGCCCAAACCTTCCAACACAGAGCAGGGGATGCTGTAAAGCACCAAAGGTTCCCTGCCGATTCCTCAAAGGCAGGACCAGCCAGATTAGATTTTGACCTCATGTTCTACACAAAGGTCATCTTAGCTTCGAGCAAGAGCAGAATGGTCTGGAATTACATTGACCAGAGGACTTCTTACAGCACTTCAAAGGTACCTGTCTGTGTTCCACTGATATCATCAGCACTTGCTACTAAGCCAACACTCCTGTAACAGCACTAAACCCTAAGACAACAAAAACAAGCACTTATCCATCAGGGATGCCATCGTGGCAGCAGTTTGAAGCTGCTCGGATGTTCTCACATCTTTTCCTGAGCCCAGCATCCCCCAGGCTGTGAGTGTCAAGGCCCTGCAACAGAGAAACGAGCAACGAGTCTCCGTGCACTCCAACACAACTTCCTTTGTTTAGCCGTGTTAAGACAGAGGCCTTAGCAGTTAACACCCGGCGTCTGGAGAGCAATCCAGCTTCAAGAACCAACTCCACTCAGAGATCAGGTCAGAGAGCACAACTCCTGCTACTTGTACTGCTGTGTGTCCGCAGAATGAACAAGCAGCGCTGTTTCCAGGACTCACCTCCTGCCTCGTGACAGCATCTGCCAAATCCCTGTAAGACACAAGGGGGTTCAAAACCTGGGTAAGCACCACCTGGTGCCCAACAGAAAAAGCAAGGAGGTGCACGGCATACCTGAGCAGCACCCGAGGAAGCTGTCTTATTGTTAAGGCAATGATTAAAGGATAGAAATGGACATGGATCCAAGAAAAAGGCCCATCTCCCTGTTGCTAAATGCTGCTGGAGGGCATCACAGCACCCAACAGTCTTGGACCTTCCCTGCAGAAGCCACAGCCGCCTGGAGAGGGGAGTCCCGTGCACAGCAAGTGATTGGGAGCCCTAATGAACATGAGGGCAGGAACAGCTCAGCCCCGGAGCTGAGGTGCAGTCAGCCCTCCCTGCAGGCCCAGGCTCCTTTGCAAGGTCCCCATCATGAGTCCCCTAGAAGCAGTGTCAGCCTGGGGCTGCTTCACCCCCCGTGCAGCTGTAACACCGACTGCAGTGATGCTGCACTGCACAGACCAATGGCTGAGTCCAAAGAGGGCTGGGAAGGACGGTCTCAAGCACTGCCCTTTCCTAACCTGCTCTGCCAGCAGGGGAAGAAGTTTGCACTTTGAACACGCTGCCAAGATTAAGACAATGATATCCTAACACAATCTCCGTTCAGATAATAAGACCGATCGTCATAGCTACAGCCAACCACATTCTTCACTCATTTTGCTTTCACCATTTTCTACACAACAGGCTTCTGGCAACACACACGTCCACCGGGGCCATGCATCCTCAATCCACTGGCCACCAAATATCCTCAGGAGCCACATGGGGCTCTTCACCCCAAGGCAGGCTGTGTGCTCGGCCTCTCTCTGTGTCAGGGCTGCTAGGAGACAAGCGTGCCTCGCTAACATGGTGTGTCAATGGGTGTGCCAAGCTGCATCCCCCAAGAGAAGGACAAGTGCAGGCAGAGGATGTGAGTGCATTGAGCAGAGCCACCAGCTGCTGGCTGAGAGGTGGCAGCCCCGGGGACGGGGGCAGAGCTGTGTTCTTATCTCAGGTTTGATCCTGGGATCAGAGGGCAGCCAGAGAGAAGGCAGATCTGAAGTCTTGGGGAATGCAGTGGCTGTTAGAGATAAATACATCACAGCCTTGAGCGAGACTAGGGCTGAAACGCTGGGGGAAGAAGGGAAGAGCACGAACGGAGCAGCCCATCCCAACAGCAGAGCCTAGACACCATTTCCGAGGATGAGGCTGAGCCTCCCATCCCCACCGGCACTCCACGCTGACCCCATCACGCGATCTGACAGCAGAGCCCCGTCCCCATGCAGCCACACGCAGCTCCCAGCAGTGTCAGTGCCCTCCTCAGCCCTGCGAGCCAGCCAGGGGCAGGGCCGCAGCACCAGCACTACCAAGCGGGTACCGAGCACGGCGCTCAGGGGCCTCCTGCACCCTCCTCGTGGACAGACAGACGCCGTGCCGAGGAACCACGCGCACCGGCCGGGCCGGGCCGCACCTCCATTAGCAGAACGCGGGCCTCGTGCGGGCACACCGGGCCTCGGCGCGGCCCACCTCCCCGTGGTGGCCGCGAGGGGGCGCCGTCGCTCCAGATCTGCCCCCGCCCCAGGGCGCCCCCCAGCGGTCACCACCTGCAGGGGCGCTTAGAGCCGCCCCCGCCCCCTCGCCCGGCGGCGACCCCGCCTCCTCCCGCGGGGCGCGCGCCCCGCCCCCCATTCTGCGGGGGGACCCCGCCCCCCGCCCGGACCCCGCTCGGCACGCGCCCGCCCCGCCCCCACGGGCGAGCAACGGCCCCTCGCGACGGGGCGCCTCGGTGCGATCGCCGCCCCCCCCCCGTGCCTTTAAGCCCTCGGTCCCGCGCTGCCCGCGTGGAGGTGCCCGCGGGCGGCGGCGCCGCTCCTACCTGGGGCTGCACAGCGCCGCGCCGCCCGCTTTGCCCAGAGCCCGGATTCGGGTCGCGGCCCCTTTAAATGGAGGCGCCGCTCGGAGCCCTCGGCGCGCTGCAGCCCGGGGTGGGGGGGAAACAGCTCCCCATTGGCTGCGCCGAGCGAGGGACGAATCCCCATTGGCTGCGGCGGGGCCGGGGCTCGCGAGACTGGCCGGTGAGCGGCGGCCTCGAAAACGCGGACCGGAACTCGAGGCAGGGAGCGGCGCGGCAGCCCCGCACTCCGCCGGGCGGACGGAAAACCCGGAGCGGAAGTTGGCGGAGGAGCGGGACCGCGCCAAGCGACAGCGCGGAGCCGAACGCGGGCAGCGGCCGCACCCCGGCGGGGGCACGGCGCGGGGCAGGGGACGCGGCGCGGGCCGGAACGGGGCGCCCGGATCCCCGCAGAGCTGCCCGCACGGCGCAGAACGTATCGCCGTCCCGCTCCCCCCCCCCGTCTCGTTAACCCTCTCGCCGCGCGGCCCTGGGTCCGCCACCGCCCTGAGGGACCCCCCGGCCACTCCGCTCCCGTCTCTACCTCCGCTCGGGAGGAGCCCCCCGGCCCGGTCCGGGCGCCGTCGCCACCGCCGCCTCCCCCGGAGCTGGAGCGTCTCCCCGGGGCGGTGAGTGACAGCGCGGCCGGGCGGGGCTTCCGCGGGGGCCCGGGACACGGCACCGCCCCCAGGAGGGGCAGCCCCCGGCCCGCGCCCGCCACCCGCGCCCCGCCCCCACCGCGACGCCCCCACCACGGACTCCCCCTCCCCCCCCCAACGACGACCACCCCCCGCCCCGCCCGGGACACCCCTCGGGCCGCTCTCCCCGCCCCGCCTCGGGACGCTCCCGCAGCCACCTGCCGTGCCCGGGGCTGCCCGCTCGCTTTTTGTCTCCCGGGAGCGGGGCCGAGCCGGGCAGCGGCGAAGATAAACCCCCCGTGAGGGCCGCGAACCGCCCGAGCGCTGCGTGTCGCCGAGGGAAGCACAGGGCTTTATTGAAGGGCAGCGGAACGAACGCGAGCACCTGCGGCCGCCCTGCGGAGCTCCGTGGCCGTCGACGGTCCCCCGAGGCCCCGCGGTTCCGCGAGGAGACCCCCAAGTTCCGCCCGGGCTGCGGCTACAGCCGTGCCGCCCCGCGCCCCTCGCGGCGTTACCGCCACCCGCCCGGGCGCGCGCACGCGGTTGCGAGGAGAGTGTGCGGGGGCGGGGGGGGGCAACGCGCGCGCACGACGCCGCACGCGCCGGTAGGAGCCGCGGTCCCTTTAAAGCGCTCGGTCCTTACTGCGCCTGCGCGGCCGTTCTGCTCACAACGCCTGCGCGGCGCCCGCCGGCCGCTCGCTCGTCTCCTTTGTCTCTCGGCTCGCCTCTCAACCCAGCCTGATGCCCGCCGCGGTGATTGGCAGCGCGCGCAGCGGGCCGCCGCCGAAACGCAGCCAATCGGCTCCTCGCAAAGAGCCGCCGGCCCGCCTCGGCCCGCCCCGCCACGATAGGCCGGTGAGTGGCGGCGCGCGCGGCCAACGGGAGCGCGGCGTTCTCGGCGGGGAGGCCAATGGGAGCGCGGGTCGGGGGGGCCGTGAGGTTAGGTTGCGCGAGTTCCGGCCGCGCGCGCGCCTCTCTCAGGGCCGCCGCGGGGCGAAAGGGGCCGCGATTCGCCTCGACGCCGCCGTCCCACGCCAGGTGAGGCCGCGGCCGGCGCGGGGTCCGTCGCTCGGCGCCGTTCCGCCGCGAGGAGGGCGCGCCCGCTCGGTCTCTGCCGCCGAGAGCCCGCCGAGGCCTTGCGCGGCCTAGCGCGGCCCGCCCCGCCCCGCAGCCGCACGAGGCCGCCGAGGCTGGCTGAGGCGCGGCCGGAGGAATCGGGGGCCGCGGGCGTGGAGCCCCGGAGCCGCGGCCGACCGGAGCGTGTCCCCCCGCAGGTGGGGAAGATGCAGGGCAACAAGGGCTTCAACATGGAGAAACAGAACCACGCGCCGCGGAAGCAGCACCAGCACCAACACCAGCAGCACCCGCCGCCCGCCATCCCCGCCAACGGGCAGCAGGCCAACAGCCAGAGTGAGTCCCGGCCGCGCCGCGCGTTCCCTTCGTGCCGCCGGGACTCGGCGCCGCCGCTGCCGTGTTTGTGTCTGCGGGGCGGCGGGCCGAGATCCTTTTTGTGCGGGAGTTGTCGAGGGAAACCGCGCCGAGTTCGGAAGGTTCCGAGTTGGCGGCGGCGTTTCCGTCACCGCGGGTGGGACGGGGCGGCTCTCAGCGCGTTCCGTTCGTTTCCCCTCTGCCACAGGAGGGTTTGATCAACGCGCTCTTTGTCGAGTGTGAGGGAAACAGAGCAAGGTGTAGGTTGTCCAGCCATCACTCGTGCCCACTAAGCCGTGTCCCTCTCAGCACTGTTAGCTACAGCCACCTAACACTCACTTTTACCGTGGAAAGCCCCCAAGATGCTCAGGAGCACATAGGAGTACCTCGCTGTGCATAAACAGCTGCTATCAGTGCTGCCTTTCTCTACTTGAGGGTGTTTCCGAGTTTGTTCTTAATCAGCGTGAGCTGCTGCTCTGTCAGTTGGTGTTCAAAGAGTGGTTCTGAGCTGAAGCACTGTGTGCTAATGGAGCCCTGTCCAACCCGACCCTGTGGGCTACAAGTGAGCTTTGCTTTCTCAGAAGCGTTTCCTGAGCTCAGTGCCCCTTCAGTTGTGTTCCCCTGTTTTTCTGTCCTGGTTGCAGGTTGAATTGAACCCCGCTCGCTCCCACGCATGCAGACAGTCAGGGTAATATGAAATGCATGGGTTTTTTTATGCAGAGATCCTGTTAAGCAGGTCTGTGGGAGATGATAGAACAGGGTGGCCGACTGTTGTGCTTCCAGTTAATCTGGAAACACTACAACACAAAGACTGCATCAGTGTGTTCCTTGGAGTCCAACTCAGAGGGGCAGCCTGCATCTGTCCTAGGCATCAGCCTGGAGAAGTTCACAGAGCAAAGCACTTCACCTGATGTGACTTTTGCATGAATAACTTACTGTCCTCTATGGTTACACTGTCAGGCTTGCTTTCTTTAGGATTAGCTGTAGAGGAGTGTTCGTACTCATAAAAACATGGTCCTTAGTCACTGTTTGCATGAGCAGCCTGTTCTGGTCAGTATCACACTCTGTAGTCTGAATCAAACCACTCGGCTTTATTTCATGTGGCGTATCCTTAGCAAAGCAACTTGGGGAGGGCTTGATGTGCAAAGTGCTCCTGTCAAATAAATAGAAGGGAGAAAGAAAACCAAAAAGAGTGAAATATCTTCCTACAGCTTGTAGAGAGCTCCTGTATGCCTTTAAGAAAGGGGGTAGGGTAAGGTAATCAGACTGTACATCTTCACATGGGATCTGTAGCTCCCAGGGTCATGCTGGATTCTTGCTGAACTGAGTGCTAAAGAAGTTTATGTGGATGTGGGGATGGAGGATGTTCATAGGAACACTCCTGTTTATTAATGTTAAATGTAGCATTACTTAGTAAATACAGATTTTGTGTAATGAACTTGGTAATTTTTCTGAGGTCTCATCTAAGGGGCTGTTTATATATACATACACATATATATATATACAAACACATATACATACATATATATATATATTTGTTATTTTCACCACTCCAGCCTTCTCTTCAGCTTGGACCCCAAATTCCACCCTGTACAAGTACCAGCTATCTAAAATGTCACCTGTCCGGGCAAAATTAACTCCAAAGTTATCCAAGCTGTTTTGCTTCTGGATTTTTGACTGCATTTCACTGCTGTTAATGAGGTTCAGGCATGTTTTCTTTAAGAAAAACCTGTGTGCCCAATGTGAAATAAAATCCTCCTATTGCTGAAGAGGTGGCTGGGGGGGTTTGAGACCGAAGTGAGGGGGTGGTATTGCCTGTATTTGTCTCTGTGTTCACTGTGATGAAACCTAATAGAGTTTATCCCCCCCAACTGTAGAGCAGCTGTGTACCTTATTCCCCTCAGATGAAGGCCTGACCATCGACCTGAAGAACTTCCGGAAACCTGGTGAAAAAACCTTCACCCAAAGAAGCCGCCTCTTTGTGGGGAATCTGCCCCCAGATATTACAGAGGAAGAGATGAGAAAGTTATTTGAGAAGTATGGCAAGGCAGGCGAAGTCTTCATACACAAGGACAAAGGCTTTGGCTTTATCAGGCTGGTGAGTGACCTGCTGCCCTAGGGGTGTTTTGGTGGCAGTGAGCACTAGAATGGAAGAGTGTTCTTAACTGCAGCTCTGCAGGTATCTTGTTAATTGGGCCTGCTGTTAATTTTTAGTGACCTGGATTAGCTTCTACAAGTGATTTGTCTAGAGCATGGCTTAAGAAGGAATGTGAATTCAGGCAGCCTGTGGCAGGATGTGTGAGATACCTAGCAGAGTTATTCTGGAATCAGCTGATAGAAGGAAACCTTGAACACGACGCTGTTACAGACTAGGTAGACTTCTGTCTCCTGGAAGAGACCATCAGACAACATTACTGGGGTGACAAATGCTTTAGAGGTGGGAGAGAGTCACCAGATAATCGCATTGAAATATGTCTGGGAGGGAGGGGAGTCAGCTGCAGGCACAACAGAATGGTTCTCAGAGCTGTGGGCTCAGGTGCTGTCTGTCTGAAAGCCCCACTAGGAGTGCATAGAGTGGGGAGTTCCAGAGTCTGGGGGCATTTTACTGTAGCCCAAACTTCTTGGCAGCGATGTAAATGAATCAGGGTGTGAAACTGAAGTGGGATGTCTTTCCTGGATGCTCATACAGCAAACATTTTCTTGAATAATATGTGAAACATTAGTTATTACTGTTTAAAACAAATTATTAAGTGCATTTATTAGAAGACTCTGTTGCTCTGGTTATGTTATATCTGATAGATAATGATCACGTGTTTGCTTTGTTACTACTGGTTACTGGATAAGGCTTTCACCTAATGTTTCTTTTTCCCCTCCAAACTCTACGTGTGTCTTCAGAGCCATCGATAGCAGAGAATGGCTATTAGGGCATGTCTTGAAATGCTGTCTTCTCAATAAAATACTTGTTCAGGGGAGATGTCTGTGCCAGTTGTGTGCATAGCTGATTCCACACTACTCTGAGAGTTTCAATGGTGACTTTTTATCTTCAGGAAACTCGCACTCTGGCAGAGATTGCAAAAGTGGAACTAGACAACATGCCTCTCCGTGGGAAGCAGCTCAGAGTGCGTTTTGCGTGCCACAGCGCATCGCTGACGGTCAGGAACCTGCCTCAGTTCGTGTCCAATGAGCTCCTGGAGGAAGCTTTCTCAGTGTTTGGCCAGGTGGAAAGGGCTGTGGTGATTGTGGATGACAGAGGGCGATCCTCTGGAAAAGGCATTGTGGAGTTCTCAGGGAAGCCTGCGGCTAGGAAAGCCCTGGACAGATGTAGTGATGGCTCTTTCCTGCTGACAACGTAAGTGTGGAAGGCAAGGGGTGCTGTATGGATGTGTGCAGGCTGATGAGTGGTGTTGGCTTGTGAGCAGTATTTTTTAGCAGTGGAGTGGGGGCAGATGAGCTATGGGGCAGGAGATAATTTGCACAGACAGAATTTTACTTAGCTTCTTTTCCAGCAAGATTTGAACATATGTTGGAACTCAAGTCTCAGAGCTTCCTTTTGGGGAGCTGCTGGCAGGGGCAGTGTACAAAGCTGCCCAATAAACTCTTTGTAGGTAAAGGTGCCTTAGAGCAATTGGAGCACCTTGTAACAAACAGGAGGTGCTTCAGAGACCACTGGCTGGAAACAAAGCTCAAGGTGTTAATTGTGCATGCTGAGTCTGGGGGTGGGACCCTACGCAGTGAGTGCTGCTGAGATGGAATGCTGGTGTGCTGCACGGGATCTGTCTGAGGTGCTGATCAGATGGATTGGGTTGTTTGGGGTTTTAACTGTAATAACATCATTTTCCTAGTGCTTAAATATCATAAGATGACAAAGGACATCATGAGTAATTATGTGAATGTGCACAAGTGAATGACTGACTAGATATCTTCTGTGAGCACTCCTTATTGCTTTAACAAGGGGGGGGTGGCTGTTTTTGATATATTGAGAGTAAAAACTGTTTCTTCTATGCGTGCCCCTAGAATGTGATAATGAACCACTGCCTGAAATTGAGCAGATTGATAATTTCAGAAGTAATTTTGTAAGCTTTGTGCTCTCCCTGTTCTCGGGGTGGCTGTGTATGGCACAGCAGCATTCACTGCAGTTTCAAAAAGCAGTTTTGGGGGTGTTGGTTTCTGTTTTTTCTTTCCACATTGCTGTTTCCTGCCTGAGACTCTTTGGGAACAACCATTAGAGTGTGTAGTTCCCAGCAGCAGGGTTGCTGCCAGGGTACTCTTGGGCTCTCTTGGTTCATTTGCATTATTTACTCTCTGCCTTCTTGCTGCTTCAGAAGCCTGTAGTCTGAAAGGACCATGAAAACAAATTGAGCACTACCAGTATATAACAGAGAGCACCTGGGGGGCAACGTTTGCTCTTTTTCTTGCTGGTTGTTATTATGTGGGGATGGGGAACCAATATGTTGCTTACTTCTACATACGGTTTGATTTTGATTGGAGTTATTCTGCTGTCATGAACTAGGACTAAGCAGCAGCTACATGAGCTGGCTGGAATAGATGAGTTCACATTGGAAAATAAGGCCGTTGACACTGGCATGTATCACCTTAAACTGAAGAGCTGTGCTGTGGACCTTTAGCCTCTCATGTCCTGTCTTTCTGATGAAGTCTGAGCACTGCTTGCTCCTCAGCATTGCATGACTGTTTCTTCCATTTCCAAAGCTCTGGCAAATGGGCTAAGCAGCCCAAGAGAAGCTGAGGATGTGAGCGGTGTCGGTGCTGCAGTGGGAAGCTGATTGTGAGATAATTGTTGTTATTAATTAATTTTCTTCTTCACACAGAGATGAGGAGGGCAGAAGCTCTCAAGTGCTGTGTCTGTTGTGAAAGCATGCCAGTGGATTTCTAGGGAGATTAAGGCAAGGCCCAACAGGAGCTGGCAGAGCTCTGCTGTTTGGCAGCAACAAACAGCCCATGGTGATCTCTCCAAGAGAGCATGAGTGATACAGCCAGTGATCTCCAGCAAGGAGCGGTGTTACTCCTCACCGTTAACAGCTCTGAGCATAAAGGGAGGGAAGGGGAGAAAATTCTTGTTTCACTTTAGTTCAGATCCATGACTGCTCTGAATTTCATTGAGCAGCACTAAAAGCAATATTTTATAGGTTCTGACGTAGTATACAGGGTTTT
Source organism: Excalfactoria chinensis (assembly GCF_039878825.1). Lineage (NCBI taxonomy): Eukaryota > Metazoa > Chordata > Aves > Galliformes > Phasianidae > Excalfactoria > Excalfactoria chinensis. The sequence goes on along the minus strand of NC_092828.1, from coordinate 82,541,627 downwards.
CTGTAATGCAGGCTTATTCTGGAGTTGTCCTCAAAGCATCTCTTCTTTATAGATTCCCTCGGCCTGTGACTGTGGAGCCCATGGATCAATATGATGATGAAGAGGGACTACCAGAAAAACTTGTCATCAAAAACCAGCAATACCACAAGTATGTGCTTTCCATAAGAGACAAGGTGACACTCTCTGTGGGCTCCAGGGCATTGTCCTGCTTGAGCCGTAGGAGGGTGCTCGTCAGTGCTTCCTTTTTCTGTCAGTGTGACCTGGTGCTGGAAAGAGGATTGCATGCACTGTTCCCTTGCCCTGGTTAGCTGAAAGGGAGCGGTGTTTCTGGATCCACTCTGCTGGATAAGACTGGCAGCCTCCACATACTTTTTCATAAGTGTTTGTCTGCTTCTATTCTTGGAATAAAACATGATGTCCATTTGGGGTGTGTTCCCCTTGGTTGGATGAGAAGCTGAAACAGACTTAAATTATTTACTGTAACTGTTATGGACGGTCTGTAGGGGGAAAAAAGGAGACTTAAAGTCACAGTGAAAATAGGAGTATGAGTGTGAACAGCATTAACAGATTATAGAGCTGTCCAGGAGGAAGGCCATTGTCTTTGGAGGCTTCCTGGTATGAGCAGGTATTGTGTGGTCGCAGCAGTGAGAATTAGTAAACCATGTGAGGTCATACATTTTTCAAGTAAGGAGAATGAGAGCTGCAGGAGCCCTGAGGATGCATGAGGAATAGATGTGTGCTCTAGGTGCAGGGGTGCAGAAATTTGCAAGGGAAACACGCATGTTTGGGCTTTGTGTGTTTCTGGAGTAAACCCGTTCATAAGATGTGCAGCAGAAGCAAAGCCTGTTTCAAGAGAACGTCTAAATTCTTTCACCCAGTATCTTGGTGTCTTAGGATCACAGTGTCATTACTTGGCATGGGAGATGACAGGATACTTGTTTTCTGCCTAAGTTTCTTCTTCCAATAACAGCAGTTTCTTGAGGGGGGGGGGAAAAGTGGTATCTAAAGCACAGCTATTTGTGCAAAAACAGAGAGTGCAGTGGTTTCTTATTTGTTGCAGTGAGACACGTTTCTCACTGACAAAAGGATCTGCCATTGCATTTGCACACAAACAGTTATTTTTTCTGAGTTCTTCTTTGCTCTATTGAAGCATTCACTAGCTCTTCTTTGCTTGACAGGGAGCGTGAGCAACCACCTCGATTTGCACAGCCTGGCAGCTTCGAGTATGAGTATGCCATGCGTTGGAAGGCTCTAATAGAAATGGAGAAGCAGCAGCAAGAACAGGTAGACCGTAACATCAAGGAAGCTCGAGAGAAGCTGGAAATGGAAATGGAAGCAGCTCGCCATGAGCACCAAGTTATGCTCATGAGGCAAGGTACCTGTCCAAGATAAATACAATAGCATAACAAGGCTCTCCAGCATCTCAGGATGAGTGGCTCAGTAGACTGATGGAGCCTGCTGAAGCTGAGCTGTGTGTATAGCTGCTCAACTTTAACCAACTGTGGAACTGTCATCTTTTATTACAGATTTAATGAGACGCCAGGAAGAACTGAGGAGGATGGAGGAATTGCATAACCAGGAAGTACAAAAACGTAAACAGTTGGAAATCAGGTGAGGAGGCAGTTCTGAAACTGTGAATCTGGTATGATACGGAACAAAGCACAGCTCCAGTTCACTAATTGTTCAGGCCGACAACTTAATAGCCACTCTTTATGTAGCAGTTGTTTCTGGCCTTTTCTGCTCATAGGGACAGTGTACATCTGGTTTAGGATGGAAGAGTTCCTTCTGAAGTTGAAGGACACTGAGCAGTATTAGGTTGGATTGTTTGTTTGTTTTTAATTCCCTATCTCAGTTTAGCTCCTTGACCAAAGCAGATTCAAAAAATGAGACTCTGTGCAGCAGCTTTAGTGCTGCAGGTTGGAAAACCCCATCTGGTATCTGCCTTCTCATTTAGGAGGTAACAGCCTCAGAGATTTCTCTCTGTTCCAGCTCTTCCTTGTCTCAGGGTCATTGTAAGAAGCTCCATGTGGTCCTCCAGTTTACTTCTGTAATCCAAGGAGCTTGAGAACCATCTGGCTTTCATGCATTATATTGCACACAGTTAGCATGTACTTGGGAACTGCTGTATACATGGGTGTGCTCGGGTCTGTTTTTATAATGAATTCCTTAAAACTGAGCGTGGTGAGAATGTCTCGCTCACGGATGTTTGTTTTCATCACAAGGTGCCTAATATTTTACAGCTTCAGCAGAATCATGTTTTTAAAGCTGCGTGTTTCCAAAACAAGAGCTTGCTAGGGAGCACTGCAACTCTGTGATGCGAATGCTGGGTGTGTGTTGTGCTGAATATCTTTACCTCTTTTTTCCAGGCAAGAGGAAGAACGCAGGCGCCGTGAGGAGGAAATGAGAAGGCAGCAGGAAGATATGATGAGACGCCAGCAGGAAGGCTTCAAGGGGAACTTTGCTGATGCGGTACGAATAGTTCACTTCCCCACTGCATCCAGACACGTTAGAATTTTGCCCTTCCCAGCATGGGTCTTTCTGTGATTGCTTAAGATGGTTGAGAGACTCTATATTCACTCCATCCTACGCTTGTTTGTTGATTCCCTTTAATCTTAATAGTTTTGTCTGGATGTACTGAATGCAGTTACTGTCCCACTGCTGTTTGTGTAGGTCCAGGCTTTGCAGTGAGGTGGATCTGTGGTGTGTGTGTGCGCCCTAAGCTCACTAGCTGGCATTTTGTGGAAGTGGCCCAGTGCTGCATATTGGTTATGTAAGCCTGCGTTCCTTCCAACAGGAAAAGCTGCTTAGTTATGCTGAGGAACTAGCAACACTGATTCTTTACAATGTGTTACTGCTGCTCAGCAGATCCCACCAGGCAGGTCTTGGGTATCTCTTTGTGCTGCAGTTTGGTACAGTCCCTACATGCAGCTTTGCTTTGCTGCTCGATGTTGTACCACGATAGAATAGATCTACTCTTGAAATATATGTATGGGAATGACTTTTCTAGGCAGTAGCAAAAAGCCCAAAACACAATGGATTTATGTAACTTCATTAAGAAATATTCCATCTTCTTTATGGTTTGAAATGAGTCTCTCTTTTTCCAGAGGGAGCCACCAGACATGCGAATGGGACAGATGGGGATGGGAGGTAAGTGTGGTGCGATGAGGTGGGTTTTTTTTTTTGCGGCCCTCTTCATTTCTATGCATGTTTATTCCCTTCTCTACAAAGTCCCTGATTTTTTTTGAGTGGCTTTGTTTTATTTGCTCCCTATTTGGAGAGAATTACTATGACAGTTTCTAAGTGTAGTGACAGGAAGCAATCGTATTACAGGAGATACAGCAAAAACTGCGTGTGAGGCAGTACTGTGTATATGTGAAAGCTCAGGAAGCAGGAGAGTTGATTGAAATTGCTGTCAGACCCATATATGAATATGAAATCTGTACTGATGAGGTGTTAACAATGCATGGCAGCTTGCCCTTGATCCCGGCAGTAATCTCAGTAATGTCTTTCAATATTTTGACTACATGACCTGGAGTTTCAGGCCATGTACATAAGAGTGAGAAGACCATGGAGCAGCACTTGATGGAAATGGTGGCTGTTGGAATTTGCTGTCATTTCAGATAACAGTGGAATGCAGAACCAGTTTGTCTTGACCTAATAGTGCAATGCTCGTCAATAAAACCGGACTCTGTCCCTGCATCTAACACTGCAGGAAGCTTACCTGCTGCTTTGTGGGTTTGGAGCTATGAGGAGACCTCAGCTGCTTCTGTATTTGCTATGAATATTCTTTGGCTTTCTTTTCCAGGCACCATTGGCATGAACAATAGAGGAGCTATGGGTGGTACCAATGTCCCGGCTGCTGCGCCTCCTGCAGCTGGTCCTGGAGCTATGATACCTGACGGAGCCATGGGAATGGTAATGCATCTCCAGCTGCTTCTTGTGCACACCTTTTAAACGTACATGATGTTGTTTCACTTGTGAGGCACTGTGCTGTTTAGGGAGTTCCCATGCTAATAAGCTGAGATGATTATGGTAATAATGAAGATGCAAAAGTGAGTTCGGATAATTTGCTTAGAAAGTAGGAGCAAAGAATCAGCGGAGGCTGTGCTCATGTATCTGCTTTTTTCAGTTTTTATATAGAGTTTATTTTGAAGCTGTATATATTTGCTAAAGGCCTTTGTGACTGTTCTTGGAGGGCAAAGAAAGTTTTAAGTGCTTGACTAGCCAAAGCGAAGGCTGAATCTCCAAATCTCAGTGAGCACAGGTTGGGTTTACGCCCTGTTTGCCTCCAGTTGACCTCACTCATACAGACCTTAAACGATTGGAAACCTCAGGCATTCTCACAGCTGAGGATTTGTCACTGCTGAGTTATAAAGAGAAAAGCCCTAGGGAGAATTCTGAATGCAAATGTAAAGTTTAAGTACAGCTAATGGAAATCTCAGAAGCTCCATTCATTACAAATCCTGTGTGAGAGGTGATCAAAGTTGGATTGTTTTTTCCTGCATAGGAAACCCACAACCTGTCTGCTTCAGTAACAGTGATGAGAGAAATGAACTGATGAAGGGATGTAATGCCAGTGCTGATATGAACTGAAATCTCTTGCTCTGAAGCATACAGACTTGTCACTCTGCATGTTGCAGCTAGCTTGTAAAGAGTCTGTTTGCTAATAGGAGCAGAGGAAAATGCTACTAAGAATAATTTCTGATCCTAAGGGACATTGAGATACTACTGAGAGAACACGGAAAAGCAGGATATTGAGACAGGAATAATGGTTGCTGCATTAGTGATTTCAGTGGTGAATGGTAACTGTGCACGTTCTGGCTTGTTACAAATGTGAGGTAAAGCTACAGTGTTGTGTAGGAGTTGTTGGGGGTGTCAGGTTTAATTCAGGAACCAGTGAGCTCGGAGTCTGCACGCAGTTATTGTGGTGAGGGCTGCCTTGGCACGGTGAAGGAATTGAACTGCTTGCAGTGATTTGGTTGTTACTGTTTCTATGAATATAATGCTGTGGTGGTCAATGTGTCCAGCTTGCAACTTTAGGAGCTTCCTTATTTTGCAAGTGAAGCTTAGTCTATTAGAGCCAATAGTGTGGGTGTGGGAAGAGCTGGTAGCTGTACTGGGAAGGAGAACTGCTGCTCAGGAATTGGAGCTTTGGTGGCATGCACCGAGGGCTTTGCTGCAGAGCTTTACAACAGATAATTGCTTTGGTGGCATCTGTCATTCCTGTCCTTCAGACAGAGGATTGATCCTCTCACAGGGCAGCTCTTCCAGTCAGCTGCTGAAACAGCAGCAGGTTTGTTCATCTTGAGCAGCTCCTAATATTCGTTCTAAACAAAAAAGAGAAAAGCAATGGGAAATGTGTGGAAATCAGTATGATGGAATAAGTCCTCCTAGACCAAAAGCAATAGGCTGTTTCTTCAATGGCCAGAAAGATGTATCATTTCTTAGGACACTGTCCTGGCCAGGTGCTTAGTTTGAGTTACTGAGTCAGTGCATTCCAGTCCTTGGGTGCTTTTTAGACCAGATGGGCTGAAGCTGTGTCTGACCTGATCTGCCCTCCCAGCTTGGAGCAGGAGGTTGGACTGAGGACTTCGTGAGGTATCTTCCAAGCTGAGCAATCCTTTGCTCTTCTGCCTGCTGGAAGGAAGAGGCTGTGCAGGAGCACTGCCTTAACTGGGAGATGGGAGAGCTTGAGGAATGGAAACGGAGGGATACGGCCAGGCCACGGGATCAGTATTTCAGACTTGTCTTGTATTCGTAGTATTGTCTGTGTCTGGATTGTGATAGTGCTGCATTATCAGTGTGCTGCTCCTCATTTACATTCAGTTTGGGTGAGGAAAATATGATGGAAATGTAAATTCCTCTCCCAGACTGTTGCTCGCAGGTTCTGCAGCAGGGCTGTAGGCTGGGGATGGTGTATGAGCTGCTTCCCAATATGCTTGACTCCAGGCTGTGTGGGGAAGGGACCTGTGATATTTAACTGTAGTTAGAGCCCTCTGGGTCCAGTTGTGGGGTTAGTTTTGGTGGGTTAGGGTACTTTAATGGCAAGGTAGAAAGGATTTGAATCAATTAGAATGGCTTCTCATTCTAATGTTGTCTGCTCTTTGTTTTCCTCCTTGCTTCTTATTACAGACTCCACCACCTCCTGCAGATCGCTTTGGGCAGGGCGGCTCGATGGAAGGCCTGGGAGCGATGGGAGGGAACCCTCCTGCCTTCAACCGAGGAAACCCAGGGGGTGAATTTGGCCCTAACAAACGTCGCAGATACTAACAGGATTAAGCTGCCCCCTGCACTTGCCTCAAAGAGGAAAGGAATCTTGGCAGGCCGTACAGGGTTCTACTCAGGGGGTGGGTATCAGAATAGTGGATTAGGGCCTGCTTTGGTTAAGCCACTCTAGGACGAGGGGAGTGCAGTCTGACTGATAAACGTTTTTAGAGAATTTCATGTGGTGCATTCCTATAATTTCAATGTGAAAATGGATTCAGGGAGGCTGCTGTGGTTGTTCTCTAACGGTAAAATCTGGCAAGGGCCGCAATGCCTTGACCATTCCGGGTGTCCTGTTTGCAGCCACAGTCCTGAGGCAGAGCTTGATTTAAAACTGCAGTAAGTCTTGGCTTTTTTGTTTAGTTTTCTTAGCGTAGCACAGGGAAGGAGGCTCTGGAGAACTAGGGCAGCATCTGGGTACTTTGCAGCTCCCGTCATTCTGTACATTTCTATTGCTCCAAATGATCCATCAGATACGAATCAGAGAGATTTTTCATGTTCCTTTTTTCCTGTTGTTTTTTTTTCCCCCCCCTCCTAACTTGTAGCTCCCCTTTTTATCCGGACCATCTGTTTCTTTCAAGTAGTTGACCGTCGTGTGCAGCCCGAGTGGCTGGGAGGATCTGCTTGGGATGAGCTTTTTGGATAATGTGTTGTATCGCTGTTTCTTATTTCTACCGGTAGGAAAGTACAATCTATTGGACAAAGATACTGTATCTCATGCTGAAGATTGAATTGAAACAAACGTTTGTATAATCATAACCTTGCCTGTCTTTTGTGTAGAAGTACTACAGGATTATTATTATTTTTTCATTTAGTGTAAACTGTTTGGACACAAGCTGTAATTGTCCCACTAACAAGTTTGAGTTTGTCTGAGGAATGTTACAGGAATGCATTATTAAAGTGGGTTTTAAGCCTTTTTTATCTGCTGTGCTGCCTCTTCTGTTTGTGGGGTATTCTTTGTTACTATGTATGGAGACGATGGAGCGAAATCTTGTGTTGGTCAATAAAGAGGGTTTTAAGCCCTGCAAATTTTCTAACAGTTCCCCTCGTCACCCAGTGAGTTTTGTTTGTGTTTTGGAATGAGAACCTCAGCACTGAAGAGTAAAAGAAGAGAAGCTGCGATGCGTGTGGGTTATGGCTGCGGTGCAGACGCAGAAGCTCAATGTGAGCCTTGTTTGTGCATCACTGGGACTGCCGTGTTCGGTTGGTGTCTGACAGCAACGTGCTGCTGTTTGTGCCATGTCGGAGTCTGAGCAGCATGCAGGGCCTTCCTGTAGGGCTCTGACCTCTGCTTGGGGCAGGAAGCTGAGGACATGTCGCTGTCAGTGGCGACAGTGGGTTTAATGTTGTGTAATGCATGAGGGAATCTGCAGGGCCAGGAGGCCTCTGCGCCTCGTGTTCTTGTGTTAGAGCTCTTCAGTTGAGACTGGGGGTGGGGGGGGAGCAGAAAGAGGAGCTTATGAAAAGGCTTAGATGAGGACGTATGGGAGAGACGCAGCCTTGGAGCACGAGGAGCTGCCTTACAGACTTACAGATAATAGGAAAGACGAAAGCATTTGTCAGATGACAGGCGGTACCAAGGCAACAGCTTTTAAAAACCATGGTTTGGCCTGTAGGAACCCTGCTGAAATAGGGGTGAGGTGGTTGTGCAGGAGGCGTTCATTGGTTTACACCTGTCACTCGATTAATTGTAATTAGCCTGTAATTGCATGATTGATAAACGATTGGAGAGAGACTACAGCTGCTGCTCTTGTTTCCATTGCTTATTTCCATGTTTGACAGCAGCAGCACGAGCATCTGGCATGCTCAGGTAATACAGCATTTAGTGGCACTTCTGAGAGGGGTTACGATTTACCTGTCACTGCAGTGTGAGGGGTTGGGCGATGCTTTTCACCTGCAGTGTTTGCTCCAATAGCTTCACATGCAGCAAGATAGCCAGAAATCTGGCTAGAATGGCTCTCCTTGTGGAGGCTCTGCCTCTGCTCTTTGCCTCCTGTTTGGAAGGTCGCTGGCAGGCTTTCCCTAAGGCAGAGTGGCTGATAAGTAGGTATTTTGATTTCAAAATGTGGAATGCTAGAAAGAAGCTGTGAAGTTACACCCAGCTGTGTCGGTCTCAATCTTCTGTCTGTTGTTCTGATGGTTTGTTGGTGAGTAATGCAAGAAGTCCCTGCCTTGGTTGGATATCAGGGGAAGTTCTTCACTATGAGAACAGTGAGGTGCTGGAACAGCTGCCCAGAGAGGCTGTGGATGCCCCGTCCGTTCATGGAGGTGTTCAAGGCCAGGTTGGATGGGGCCTTGGGCAGCCTGGGCTGGTATTCAATGTGGAGGTTGGCAGCCTGGCCTGCAGCAGGGGAGTTGGAGTCTTATGAGGTCCCTTCCAACCCAGGCCATTCTATGATTCTTAGGAGAGGCACAGAGCTCAAGTATGCGGGTGCTCCAGCCACTGCCTCAGTCCTATTCTAGTGTCAGGTAAGGATGGGCAGGTTACTAAGGCGGTAAGCTTTGGGAGCAAATGGCTGTAACAGGAAGGGGGGATTTAGCACCGCTCAAGGTTCATCTAACGAAAACAGGTTTAAGGTGAAAATGGAGGATCTGTTGACAGCAAAGGAAGAAACTGAAGCTGCGCCCTGGGGTGAGTGCTAGAAAGAGCTGCACTCATTTATGAAGGAGGAAACTGAAAACCTGCGCTGAGGATCTGGGAAGGCAATCATAAAGGAATCCCTTATCGCCACTTCCAGAGGCAGGAAGGAATGACACAGACTGCTTGGAGCGCAGACAGGGTGCACTGGGTGGGTGTAGGAACAAGAAGGGCCGCATCACCCCAGAGCACTCCCAGGCCCTGGAGCAGCTGCCATTGCTTGGATAAGGCAGCTGGTGCTGCTGTGCAGTGCAGGTTCTGTATGAGCACTGTTCAGATGTGCTGAAATTCAGCCAGTGAGCAGAGGAGCGTGTCTGACTGCGTGCTTTTGGAGACCATTGGTGTTATGTATCTGCAGACAGAAAGTATCACAACTGTCATAGGAGATTCCACCGCCTTTTGCTGTCGTTGCTGATCAGCGTGGTTAAAACTCACTCGTACAGTGCGAGTTCATGATGGACTGAGGCATGATGAGCAGCCTGGCTCGCAGCAGTTTGCTCCTTAGCTTTAAATCCCCGCCTTTGTGAGCTGCACAGATTGTGATTTATGCTACTTCCCTTTAAACAGTGCCTGCATTTACAGGAATCAAAGTGGATCTGGGAAACCCAGCTGGAACCCAAGGAATTTTGTCACATCAAATAACAGCAATTTCCTTTTGGTTTTCCTTTTTCCTGACACGCAGGAGCTCACCAGAAGCTGCCTTTTATTACAGAAAGCCCCAAATGGTGGCTTTATCTAACGAACTGCCTTCAGAACTCCAAAGAAGGTGTTTGCTGTGGCCGTGCTGAAAGGAGCCACCACTATTTCTTTCCCCATGTTTGATGGCTCGTGTACCCTGTGAGAGCCAGAGCTGATTGCAAGGAGAGCAAGCGAGCAGGGCAGCTCAGCCCCTCACAGAGCTGTACCTTTGGGACCTCCTTCCATCACTGCACCTGGCCTCCCTGCTCTGTGCGATCCTTGTAGGGACTGCTTCAAGGCAACAGCACCCTCCAAAGGAAGGTTTTCATGCTTGGTGCCAACTGAAGGTAGGAAAACAGAATCTTCAGAGCGGGCTGCACTCACTTCTTTTGGGACCAGTTCCTATTAAGGAGGATTGTCTGCTCTCCGGTGGGGAATGCTGTGTGTGTGAGTGAGCGCTGAAGTAAAGCAGCAGCTCATCTCTGAGGAGGGAGAGCTACCCTGGGGAGTGAGAATCAGCCTGAAGTACAGCAAGGTCTGCACCGGTTGGTATTTGTGCATGCTCATCTGCTGAGACCAGAGCACTGTTGTGACAGCCCCGCTGCAGGAGGACAGCGTTCATGGTTGGAGATGAACCTGTTGCAAAAGTTATAAGCTTTTATCTTCTTTAGCTTCCCAAACGATGCAAATCACTGTCTGTAGTCGATGTTGTTGCTCCAGCATGCACAGCACCTTTGGTTCTCTGTGTGCTTGGTGATCACTGGTAGCAGTGGTGCATGAGGGCAAACTGTTCTTTTGGTGATTAAAAAGAAAGAAAGAAATAGAAGGATTTTGAAAGCGATTTGCTCAGTTTCTCTATCTCCTTTTTGTTCCCTGTTCTATCAAATGAATTGCACATAAGCTATAGGCGCTTTATTCGTAATCCCCAGCTGGCCACTCCTTGCACGCTGCTTCCAAGGCACAGTGCATGGCCGGCCCAGGGACCTGTGCTGTGCTTGGAGCTGTGCCCCAGAGCATGGTGGGCTGCACCACAGGGCTGCAACTGCTGGCAGCCCCAGCTCTGAGCTGGATGAGCCATGAGGGCCGTGCAGCCTTGCCATCATCTGAACTCATCTCCTTCCTTCCCTCATCCATAAAGCACACTGAAGGCACCAGCTCTGTTACAGACCTCTGTGGCACATCCTTGCTTAGCAGGGGGTGTCTTCAGCCTGTCCCCACGCTGCACCTTTTGACCTTATCCTTGCTGGGCTGGGAGCTGCAGGCACAGCAACTCATTGGTGTCGCTGCACACGTGTGGTTTCCGGCTGCCTCGCTCCCCCCGCTGACCCACAGCTGTGCACTGGGGATGGAGCAGTGCGGTGGTTTGCTCCTGGCTTCCTGCAGGCACACGGGGACTCTGCTGGTGCTGGGGAGCTCTGCTTGCCCACTGCCAGGCCCTCCAATGTGCTCAGCTCCAGCATCGCCCCAGCATTTCCTCCATGAAGTAACCCGAGTTCCAGCTCTTTGCTGGCACAGGATGGCAACAGCTGCGACCACGCTGACGGCTCGTGGAAAGGACAAGGAGATCTGAAACCCTATAGCAGCACACAGCCCCCTGGCTGGGCATTCCCTGTCACGGGGCTCTGCCTGGCTTCCTGGGAACAAAGTGAGCCCTTCAGCTTTTCTATGTGCCCCTCAGGTCGTTGTGCCTCAGGGCGCTGTGTTCCTCAGAGGGTGAGAACGCTGTGCTGTACATAGGGCACGCTTTGGGGCCGTGGTGGTGCCAAGGGCTTCTTTCAGAGCCAGTTCCACAGCAGAAGTGCTGGGTGGCTGCTGTGCGCCCTGAAGCACCCAGGAAATGTCTGTGTCTACAAACAGGAACAACAAAAATACACTTTTCTTTCAGAAGTTCATAGGAACTAAGTAAAATCTTTCAGCTCAAGGGGACTTCCTGCCCATAGGAGGAAATCCCAGGTCCCAGGATGGGAGCACGGAGCCCAAGCAAACCTCCCTGGGTGTGGGGATGATGATGGAGTGGGCAGAGACAGCAGATTCCATCCCTGGGTTGCACAGGGTCCTGCACTGAGGATGTTTGGGCCGTATGCACTGTGTCCAGCAGATGGTCATGGAGACCAGTATGGGTTTCACCCTAGAAAACCTCTCCCTTTGCAGGAAACTTTCAGCTGCATCTCTGAACGATAAATGGATGGAGAGCCATCCCTGCAGCAGCTCAGTTGTTGGAACCATATGCAACTGAGCACCAGCAGCGTGGTGGCGTGGATGCCCTGTGCCAGATGCAGGTGGGATGTGGACAGCGGCAGAACTCAGCCCACCCATGGGGAGCCCCACAGCTCACATCCCCTCTGCTGGGCGCCTGCGTGTGCTGGAACACAGGGGCAGGACACAAATGCCTCTGCAGATAACGGCGGTGCCCCGTCAGCTGCTCTGTCCATCTTTGGCTGGCTCTCAGGTTACCAACCACCTCCTCCAGCTGCCTCCAAAGATAGGCAAAGCCACCTCCCAGCCCCTGTGCTGGAAACTACGGGGAAACAGAGGGGAAACTGCCGACAGGGATGAGATTGATGGGGTTTGTGTTGGAGTGAAGGGCGCTGCGTGCCTGCCTGAGCCATGGCGCTGCTGTGCTACAACAAGGGCTGTGGGCAGAGGTTTGATCCTGAGCACAACTCTGAGGGTAAGTACGTTCCTCTGCCTCACACCGAGGTGTGCTGGGGTGCCTGTTGTGTTCCTGCTCTGCGGGCTCAGCTGCTGCTGCGTGCTGGCTCCATGCCGGCCAGGGGACAGGAGGCGGTTCAGGAGCTGCCGGGCAGCACGGGCAGCTCGCAGGCAGGGCAGCCCTTCACAAAAGGCTCCGCATGTTTTTCTCTCTTCAGATTCCTGCCTGTATCACCCGGGCGTCCCCATCTTCCACGATGCCCTGAAGGTGAGCAGGACTGCAGCTGCAGGTTGGGACTTTGCATCCGGTGGGATCATCCACCCCAACCATTTTGTCTTCTCCCGGTGCCCAGGGCTGGTCTTGCTGCAAGAAGCGCACGACAGACTTCTCCGAGTTCCTCTCCATTAAGGTGAGTGACTCGCACCGGATGGCTCCTGCCTGGGGGTTTCTTGCCTGTTCCTGGGTGCTGCCTTCTGGAGAGTGGTGTCACAGCAGCTGGGACCCTCCCTCCATGCAGCTCTTCCCCCACATGCCAGCACAGCTGTGGTGTCTGAGCAGTGCTGGGAGCAAAAGGAGGCCCAGGGAGGGGCAGGAGGCTCCTGCTGCCTCTTGGCTGCAGTGTGGCAGAGCTGAGACCTTCCTGTTGAGGTCCTGCTGAAACTGCACGTGGGATTGTCACCAGGAATCCCCGCAGGCACCCCTGCCCTCATGTAGGGTCTCTGCAAGACACAGAGCCACTGGGTCACAGAGATAGGATTTGGGAGCAGGTTAGAAAGGGAAAAGCAGACATCAGGTTTGTCTCTGCTGCTCAGGGATGCACGAAGGGATTTCACAGCAAGGAGAAGCCTCCTGAGCCCTCCCAAGAGGAGACCTCAGACAAGCCAAAGGCCAAGCCAATGGAGGAGATCATCGTCCAAGGACCAAAATCAGCTGAGAAGATGCAGCGGGAAAGACCAAGGTGAGGGAGGCTCAGTAGGCAGTACAGCCTGGCCTTGCTGCTGCTTGTGCATGTGCCTTGCCCTGCCTGCTTCCTGGGGAAAGGCAGCAACACTCGCATTGCAAAAAACAAACACCCACTCGTCCTTTGTTGCTGTTGTTTTTCCAGCTCTGATGAGCCACGACAACTGCTGCCGATCAAAGTATCTCGATCTCTTGAGCAAGCACTGGAGAAACTGAGCCTGTCTCCCAACAAGGAGCCCAAGGGCGACTGTGCAGGTAGCAATAAGCTGATGGCCATCAGCAGGTCTTGCCTGGCAAGCCTAGAGCAGGGCCTGCAGGGAGGGCTCGGGGCATGCTGTATGTCCATGAGCAAAGCTGTGCTGTCCTCACAGGGGAGGCAGCTGCCCAGGTGAGAGCTGGCACCACCTGCAAGAACGCAGCCTGCAAGGCAGTGAGTATCCAGCATTGCTGTGCTGTGCTGCTCCCCTTCCCTGTGTGCCGGGCAGGGTGCTGGGCAGGAGGAAGTGTCTGCCCCTGCTGAGCTCAGCCCACGTTCCTCCAAGAGGCTTCTGAATTCCTGGATTAGTGGTACCCCCCTGTTCCATTTCTGCTAATTGCTTGCAGTGATGTACAGCACGTCCTCAGGACCTTTGCTCTGAAAACGGGGATGGAATAATTGCTGCCTGCTTTTAATTCCTGAAGCATAGCCCACGTCCTGTCTTGCCCTAAAGCCGTCCCACGTGGGATGGTCTGACAGCATCAAAGCTTGTGCTAGAGGGAGGCCAGCATGCTTGGAAAGAAGCAGAGAAGGGAGCAAGGAAAGGACGTGGGACTGACACACCCTGGGAAGGAGGAGAAGGGGCAGGAAGGATGAGCATTACTCTCATTTTTAGGGGTGATGAGAGCAGTGTTCTGCAGTGCCCAAAGCACCCAGCTGCTGGGCAGCCCTGTGCTGTGTGGAGAGGTGGCAGGTGGGGGTGTTGCAGTGGGGATGTTGTTGCAGAAGCAGGGTGCTATTGGCACAGAGCAGGGACTGGCACCAGCCACGGTCCTCTCAGACGCTGCACTCTGGTGAAGGGGTGACAGTGGGCACCACCACAGGAATGGGCAGAAGCCCAGCTGTACTGCCGTGCCGTGCTGGAGGCACAGCCAAGGGCTGCCTCTGCTTTTTGCCCACAGATCTACCAGGGCCCAGAGAGCAACACAGAGGTTTGTACTTTCCACCCTGGTGTTCCTGTCTTCCATGAGGGGTAAGAAACCATCCTTTACTGGGGAGCAAGCTCACCCTGCCACAGGCCAGGAGTGGTCTGTGCGGTCCCGTCCCTGAGGGCTCCAGCTCCTTGCTCAGGCAGCCCTGCCGTCCCCCAGGATGAAGTACTGGAGCTGCTGCGGGATCAGAACGACGGACTTCAGTGCCTTCCTGGAGCAGCCGGGCTGTAGCACGGGGCGGCACTGCTGGATGGGAAAGGCGGTAAGGGATGGGAAAGCAGTAGGGGAGCTCTCGGGCAGATGGCTGCCATAGAGAGAGCCCTTAATTGGCACTTCAGGTGTGATCTTTCCCCCGTTCTGCATTAACATCTAATTCTCTTAATTAACATAATTGCCCACGGATGACTGGATCGGGGCTTGAATGCGTAATCTTCACTCATCTGTTGTTTAAAACACTGCCTCTTCATTCACACAACCTGTCAGCTCTCACGCCCGCGGCACGCGTGCAATAGGAAGCCGGAGGAGGGTTGACTCTGCCTTTGCTTTAGTGCAGCCTACAGAGCTGCTGCACAGGAACAGGCAGCTGAGCACAGGAAAAGCCCTGCAAAAATCCCCCAAAAGTTTTGGCGGATGTCTGCAAACGGCTGCAGTTGTTTATTGTAAAGCCTTCTCTCTGCAGCTGCTTTGCAGGAGGGGGACCTCATCCACGCAGCGATTTGGTGCTGTGGCAGGGCGATGGGGGGAAGGAGCTTCTCTTGGCTGGCAACAGGCTGGAGCTGGGAGAATTGCAACAAAACAGCCAAGGATATCTCTGAAAGTGCACCATATTCCTCTGAGCCCCCCTCTCAGAGCTCAGGATGTTTCTGTCCCGGGCAGAAAACATGCTGGGGATAAAAGGGAGGTTGCTTTAACAGGGAGTCATTTGTTGTCCCCACGCAGTGAATTAATTGTGATGTTGTAGTGCAAATGGTCTGTGCAAACTGTTACCTGAGTAAGGGGCTGGGATTCCTCCCTGCTGTTTCTTTGGCTGCCGTGGTGGTGGCTGCAGTAGGGTCTGTCTCCTGGTGATGCTCAGAAATGCCTGGTGGGGCCAAAGCTCCTGTGGGAGAAAGGTGAGCAGTTGGGCCACAAACTCAGTGTGCTGGTATCATCCATATCCAATGATGTTACCCGCTTGTTGCCCCCCAGACCAAGCTTCCTGGATGTGCACTGTGCCTGCTCCTGACGTGAGCCTGGGCACTGCAGAGTGACTCTAGAACAAAGGGATGTCTCTGGTCTTTACGCTTTTGAAGCAACCCCAAGCACAGCACAGATGCTTTGTGTTCACGGTGCAGTCTGGCAGGGTCTGCCCACCCTCACATGAACCACCTCCCCTTGAAAACATGCACCAGAGGCACAATTTGCTTGTGCTCTGACACCACCCTCAGCCAGCGCTCTGCAAAAGAGAGTCACTGACTGAGCATCCTTCGGCACAAACATCACCTCTGCTGTCTGTGCACCATCAGCTTCTCTCCCTGGCAGGACAAGAAGGCGGTGTCATGCAGGCAGGACTGGCACCAAACCGGCAGCCAAGTGGTGGTGACAATCTACGGCAAGAACCCTCTGCCCACCCTCAGCAGCGTGAAGGCCAACCGCACTGTGGTGAGTGAGGCTGGGAGAGCTGGCTGGGGCATGCAGCACCCATGTTGATGAGCCAAGAGCCGGCTGGGTTGCTGGCACCCTTCAGTACCTGGGGTTGGCAGCAGGGTGGACCCACACCATAGGGACGGCGGTGATAGACAGCTGTGGAAGGGATCAGCAGGCTGTTAGACTGCAGCTGGGATGTAGGAGGCATTACGGTGCTGGAAGGCAGTTGCACTGTCCGGAGAACAGCTCTGGAAGTGCTGTGCTGCCCACTAAGATCATTTCTTGTTGATCTTTCAGCTCGAAGTTCACGTCATCTTCGAAGGGAATAAGGTTTTCCAGGCAGAACTTGATCTCTGGGGGGTAAGATCCTGTTTACTTTGATTTCCCTGTTCAGAAATCTGCAGCCTGTGCTGCTGGAGATTTGCAGCCCCAAACGCAGGCTCTCAGTAAAGAAAATGATTCCCTGTGCCGTCTCAGACCTCTGCAAAAGCAGCAAAATGGTTGCTGCTACAATTTCTTCACAGTCCTTCCTGTGCGTGCAGCGTGAGGAAGACTTTAATTGCATTATCATGCAGAAACGCCGCGACCCGCGGGACTCTGCTGTTTGCTGAGCACAGGCTGGCGTATCTGTGGAACAAACAGCCATTTCACAGTCCCTCCCTTGGCGTTATTTGCTGCCAGCTCCTGAAGCCCTGCAGAGAACACAGACCCATCGCTGCTGTTGCAGCAGAGAGGATTCGTTTATCTCCAGAGCTGCAGTTTTCTATAACAGCAAAGGCTGATGGGGAAATTATGCTTTTTTCTCTATTGATCCTGTATGGGTAGCGATCCCCATGAGCCACGTCAGAGCTGCGCCTGGCTGCTCTGTACTACCTCAAGCACTGTGGCTGCTCTTTTAAACACTGCCTCAGTGCTGGCTCATTGCTGGGATCATCCGGGAGCCACAATGCTGAGCTATGGGCACTTGTAGCCAGCTCTGCTAGGGGCTGTGAGCAGAGCTTTGCTGATGTTTGAGCCACCCAATCCTTGCCTGAGAGCAGAGTGTTGCTGCTGGCTCTGCAAGCATTCTGGATTTGCTTCTCCTCGAGTCTGGCTCAGTCCCTGTGTTTTCAGAAGCCACACAAAGGGCAAACCCCACTCTCCAATTTCTCAGCCTCTCGCTGGCTGCAGAGGAGCAGCAAGGCTCAGCAGTTTGCACGTACTCTTCTTACTTTTATTCCTGGTGCTCGCTGCCCGTGTCCCCTCTGCAGAAGATTGTCCTGCTGGCTGCAGAGCTGCCTGTGAGGGAGCCTGGCACCCACACTACTGAGGTCGAGGCTCACCTCCTGCTCTGCCTGCCCAGCAGCAGAGGGCTGTTCCCTTTGCTGGTGTGTCAGGGCTCACGCCATGAAGGGAGGATCATCTCCACACCCTCTGCTCTCTCTCCAGGTCATCGAAACAGAGAAGAGCTTTGTGAGCATGGTCCCCACCAAGGTGGAGATCACGCTCTATAAGGCCAACCCCGGGACCTGGGCCAGGCTGGAGCACCCCCAGAGCAAGGCCTGCGCTCAGGGCGAGCCGGACCAGGCGGCAGTGAGCACAGAGGAGCCCGAGGACGATTCGGATGACAGCCTGAGCTGGTCAGAGGAGGAGGATGAAGAGCCGGAGGCAGCCAGCGGCACGGGGCTGCAGAGCGGCTTTGGAGAGAGCTCTGCGAGAGCGGACGGAGCCCGGAGCGGCCCGTAGCATTGCCCCGCTGACGGGGACAAGTAATAAAAGCACCAAGCGAAGGCTACGCGGACACATTGCTGACATTTACGGCCGTCTCCCTCCCCCCTCCTGCCCGCGCACCCAGGCGGAGCCGTCGAGACGCCGTCCCTCAGCCGGAGCGTCGCCTTCCCTCATCGAGCGCCCCCTCGCGGACCCGCCGGCGTAACGTTGCGCGTGCGCGTTGCGCATGCGCGCGGTGGGGTGCGGCCGGTTCGCGGGTTCGCCGCCCCGGGAGCAGCGGCAGCCGGCGGCGCGTGAGGTGAGCGGGGGGCGGCGGCGGCCGCGCGGGGCTTTCGCTCGTCCGTTCCCCGCTTCGGGGCTCTGAAGGTGCGGACCGCGAGGGGAGCGAGGCCGTCCCGTCGCCCCGAGGGGGTTTCACGGCGGTTTTACCTCATGGCCGTGGGGAAGGGAGGCGGGAGGCGGCCGCTGTCACGGCGGGGGCGGCCGTTCCCTCAGGGCGCGGGGCGGCCGTGCTGCGTGGGGCAGCGCCGCCCGAGGGGCGCGGGGGCGGCGGGAGCGGCTCGGAAAAGCGCGTCCCGGGGCGGTACGTGCCCCGAGGGGGGATCGGGCTGCGGGCCCGGAGGTGAAGCGCTTTATGCGGGGGTTGCGCGCAGGGGAAGCGGACGGGAGCTGCGGCGCTTCGGAGCGCGCTCGCCTCCGGCCCGGTTTCCTGCCGAGAGATGTACAGGAAGTGCGGACGGCCCCGCGCGCTGCTCCGCCGCGTTCCCCTTCCGCAGGGCCGGGCCGGGCCGCGCTCGTCGGTACGAACTGCGGGCTGTTCCTTCGCAGGGCCGCGGAGCGGCGGGGACGGGCGGTCCCTTCGCACCAACCGGCGGCGTTACGGCCCCGTGGAGAGCGCGGAGCGGGAGGGAAGCGCGGCCTCAAGGCGCCCTGCCGGCCCTCGGCAGCGGAGTGCTCGCCGGTTTCAGGTATTGTCTCAACAAAGGGCCGCTGCGGAGCTCTGTCGTGAGTGTGCCTCTTCTCAACGTATATCAACTCTCAGTGTGTTCTGCAGCGAGGAATTGCGAGCTCGGGCTGCCAGAGGAAAGTCTACCTGTTATCTCCGGTTTGATGCGGTTCCCCTTTGTTCTTTTCGAAAGAACCGCCTTGTTTTTTTAGTTTAAGTTCTCTGCTATGCAATTAGTGCTGGGCACGAAGACCGTTGTTGCCTGGTTTGTCACCGGTTGCTTGTGATCAGCTTTCCATAGGGAACTTATGGCTGGGAGACATCATTTGTCATTTTGGCTTTCGAGCTGTTTCCATTCAAAAAAGGAGCTTTGAAGTATTCCCCATCAGTGGAACCGTATGGAGATGTTGGAATGAAGTCTGTGGTTTGCAGTTAGTAGGAAGGAAGTGAGCGCTCAGTTTGATTTGCTTATGTGATGAGGTGGTGATTCTTCTACAGCGCTAAATGTTTTTGTGCTGTTTGAGGCTGTGTGTTAGAGAAGTTTGGCGTCTGTAAGAGGAGTCTTTTATGTCTTTGCTTTACAGTCCTATGTGCACAGGTCTGATGGATGGCTGAGAGGCTCCTTTGTAGTGAGAGGGACTTGTGCTGACTTTTTAGAAGCGCAGCAGCTGATGCAAACAAGAGTGGCAGATATTGCAATAATGTAGCCATGAGCAAATACATGCTTACTGTATGCTTTAACTTGTGACTTGGTTGTATCAAGGCTATTTAAAGGGACTTCTGAAGGCTACTGCTGATCGAGCAAGGCCATTTTGTTTGTTTGTTTTACTTCCCTGTGAAATTTGAGCGTGGAGGAGGAGAAAGAAAGAAAACAAAAAAGAATCAAGGAGGCGTGAGTGCCTTTTTCTAAGGAAGTAGGCCAGGTTTTCCCTGTGGACACGTTTCCCCTCTAATACAGCAGTGGCTTTCTTCCAGCTTTCCTTCAGAATAAAATGTTTATAGTGTCATTAAACACCAGGTGACAAAAGATGATGGGAAAGCAGACACAGCGTTGCTGTTGTTTGCTTGTTTTTCCCCCCACCTCAAATCCAAATGAGGGAGGCTGTAACTGGATGTGTTATTTACCCAGCAGCGTGGTTGGTTCTCCTCACTTAGTTGGTCTCCGAGGCTCTGCCTTGTTTTATACCACCTGTAATGAATAAATCTACAGAGGTTAGAAAGGACTGTCAACTGCTCACTTTTCCTGAGCTGTGTGAAGCCAGCAGTCCTGGTCTGGCACCTTTATTGTGATTATCTTTGAAGCACATCACTTGTGTGCTTAAATACCTTCTGAAAGGCACTTGTGACAAATCCATGCTTTTGTGTTTGGCTGTAGGAAGAAAACCATTTTTCTGCAGCTTCTGATTATGGCAGGATACATTTTGTTTTCATGTAGTGGGCCTTTAGATGTCTGCAGATGTTCTAGTTTGTAGTTCCTGTTCAGCTGCACCTCAGCACAGCGTTATTTCACAGCTGTGCAGCTGTTTTACTGGCTTGTTTCTAATGAACTGCAATCTTGGCTTTGTAGAACTTAAACTCATTGACGTTTGGTTGCTCATGTCGTATGCCCATCAAATTTGTATTGTAAGGGTACTGATGATGTATTGCCATTTGTGTGGTTGAGGTGCCCAAACAGCTCGTGTGGAACAAAGCTACAAAGTTTACTCCACTGTTCCCTAAGAAATACTGATTGCAAAGCTTATATCTCATCCCTGGAAAACAAACAGACGAAATAGCAGATAAACCAATCCCAGCCTAATTTGACAGCGGTATCGGCCTTCAAAATGTTACATGGAAGGTTTTGAGCAGTTTCTTTTGGTTTTGAAATCTCCTTGTGTGTGTAAAGAAGAGGAAGGCCTTTACAGTGTCTGCACTGAATGAAGAAGCAGTGATAGTTGTGCTCGTGTTAGATGTCAGCAATGTGTGCATGGAACTGAACCTGAAAGTGGAGAGCTGCAGAAAGCAAGCTCCTCCCTTGGTTCTGCTGTTCACAGAACAGGCCCGTGGGCTGCAGGCTCTTGCTGCACTGCTGAAATCCTCGCCTGGTTAATGTTTCCCCCTCTGTGTTTCTGCTCTGGCTGCTGTGCTGTGTGTGCAGGTAAATGGGAGGACAGAAAGCAGCATGAAAACTTTGAAAGGCATTCAGGAGTCCAAGTAGGTCATTCATTGCTGAAGCAATGGTCAGGGCATTAGGGATGAGATCTCCTATTTAGCCTCTTTTTCACTCTTTCTTGGCACGCATGCTGAAAGTTTGGCACTTGTCCACTTGTTTGGCGCTTGCCTAAAACAATGGAGAGTAAACTGAGCTGTTATGGAATAGGAACACAGCCTTGATTAGGCTGCTGAAAGCCTCTTTATCCCCCCTGTTAGGGCGGGTGGTTAAGTCACACAGACCAGGAATCTTAGAAACTCCTTTGCTTGGGTGAGGATGGTAGGATATAGTTTCAAGCTGCCTTGTCTTCCCAGTTCACTGCCGAAGGGTTCTCCCTGATTTCTCCTATGGACAGCATGAATCATCTCCGATGTAGTTTGTGTTACTGGAAGATGAGCTATTAAGTTGTTTAGATTTCTGGACTTCTGCTTGCTCCTGATAACAGCGTATCAGGCTTGTGTGGCTGCAAAACAGGGAGGGATTGATCAAAGGTGATGACTGAATAGAACAAAGCAGCTCAGTACAGACGACTTTTGCTGTACTCCAGGGGCTTTTTCTGCATGTGCTTTGGCCAAAATGGGGCCCCATCCAAACTGGAAAGAGGAGTTGAAGACCTGACAAGCTTTATGAAAATGAGGTTATCAAAGGGCAATGATCAAAGTTAAAATCCACCCAGAAGAGGCATTTAGCGTTAAGGCAGTGAGGGCAGAGACATCCTGCTAAGAAATAGTTCCCCATTCCGAGAATTTTTCAAAGTGCAGGAAGTATTAAAAAAAGACACCTCTAAGGAAGCCCCAAAAGTTCTTATGTACTCTCTTTTGACATTATTTTTTTTCCTCCCTTCTCTCAACAGAGAGGGAATTTCTTTCAGAAGCACTGAAGAGAAGGTCTAGAAGTTGCTTCTTTCCCTCAGCAGCATTTTGATGTAGCATGGAGGAGCTGAGAGATGTTGCTGTGGGGACATTGTAGCCCAGGGAGTGAATTTCCCCAGCCGGTGTCCCACGTTACAGGAGCTCGAGCTGTCCGAGCTGAGGATAGCAGAGCATGTGGAATGAGGTCAGAACAGCTCTGCAGACAATGCCTCAACACGCAGATTGAGATCTTGCGCATTCCAAAGGAGGCACCAGGTGTGCAGACGCAGCCTGCTTTGCAGTATCCTCTGAGAAGAGAACTACCCTGAACTGGAATGCCAGTTTGGAAAGTCAGAGACACTGATGAAGAAAGAATTCATCTGTGTGGTTTCATACAGCACTGCTTTGTGGGATGGTGGATTTCATGTTTGTTTTCTCGATTCCTTCAAAATGATTCCCATTCTGCCCTAGCTGTTAGAACTCTTCGTGTTCTGATGATCTCCTGCCTAAGCTGTAATCAAAGTGTGTTCTCTGGCATGGTGAAGCAACCAGAATTACTTCTCTCACTACTTTGGACTTTCTGTTGACTCCTTTCCCTTGCCAAGTAACCTTTAAACTTCACTTTGAAGCTCGTGCCTAACTTTCTGTTTCTGTATTCTGAACCTTCCTTTTGATGTGTTCATCTGTATTTTTCCCCTCTTTTTTTTTTCTGGTTCAGTTCTCCTTTTTTACCCGCTGTATGTGGAATTTCACTCTCACTCACCTGCTCACAGCCTGCAGGTTTCTCTATGGCATCAGCTTCCTTCTACATTTTCTTTTAGTTTCTCTGAATTCGGTATTTCGCTGCTAACTCCTGTACCTTGGTCTACGTTTGTTTCTCTGTCTGCAAATGCCACACATGATTCCTTCCAGCTAAGAGGACCTACTTGAAAGGTGCCCTGCAGGGACGCATACTTAAGAGCCCACAGGCTCTTTAATCATCTCTGGGTAATTTATACTTAGCTTGATGCTTTGGCACATTTGCATGGAGTTGCTTCCTGTTTCGACTGTTGCTCTCCTAAAATTGAAGCTCTACTCAGGTGTTTCAAGATATTAATGCAGTAAGAGCATTAATCCTCCCAGCTTTTTTGTTACCTTATGAGTGTGTTCCAAACTGAAAGCCTTTCAAACAAAGACCCAACAGAAATAATCTTTGAATAGAGAACATTTTAAATGGGGTTGAATTGAGCTTTTCTGTCTAGTGATTGCATGAGGTGATGTGACGTTATAGTGCACCCTCTGGAGAATCAGCCTATGCTGCGGGCAGATAATGATGCAATTCTGGGCTACTTTGCCTTCCTGTGAGACATTCTGTTTGGAAATTAATGAGTGAGCCCTTGGGGGAGCTCGTGGTTTGTGTTTCATAAAGAGCAATAACTGCAATGGGGTTCCTGTGCTCTGTGGTTCATTCCTACCATTCCACCACTGCCTTGGTCGCACCAGAGCTGCTGGTACCACTCGGTGCAGTGGATGACAGGACTGGTAAGCCTTCCTGGGTCACTTAAGAGGGTGTCATGCTACCTGCTGGGCAGGGTTGCGGCCCTGGGGGTGTCTGAGGGCTGTGATGGGGACCAGTGTGTCAGAGCAGGTTGTGGCCTGCCCTGCAGGGAAGCAGAATTAAGGAGAGTGGGCTATAGCTGCATCGTTAGATACAGCAGTGTTATGGTAAAATGCTAAAGATGTTTAATTTCTAATGCTTTTGGCAGTTTTGTTTTTAATAGAGTTTTAACCTCGGGTTCTGCAAAATGCATCTCATGTTTTTAAGCCTTGAATTTGACAGATTTTACTTTTGTTTTTTTTCTTCTAGCCCCGTTAAATGAAAATCTTGGTGCAACTGATTGGGAGTAATATATGCAGTCCTGCTGTTGGCTCTTGCTGGTCAGTGCTGTTCTTCTTACTGATTACCTTTACCATTTCAAATTGTGTGCATATTTCTTTACTTTTGACTGTAGCCTCGAAGCGAGGTGACCAATGTTTTGGATGTATGTTGAAATACACGTGTAGGCTTTTCTTCCAAAGCTCAGAAGTCGCTGCCAGATTGCATCTCAGGTCATTCATGATGTCTTAGGAATTTCATTCCTGCCATTTTCAAAAAGGAAAAAGTTCTTCTGTGTCTTGTTCCTTCCAATCCCATCACATATCCTGCCCAGCCTTTCTAGTGCAAAGCTTTTATGCTGCTTCCCACAGCCAATTGTTTTTTGAATAGCAAGGATGTACGTATCGATACCTCCCTAAGCACTGGGTGTTGTGGTACCAGAGTCAGGATCACTCTCCAGAGCTGCCTGTTGCAGTGCCAAAGCATAAGGCACTTTATTTCCAGCTAGCACAGAGGAATCATGTGTGCTCCCAGTGGGAAGATAGCAGTATATAGATACAGACTGTCTCAGAAAGGACAAAGCAAGATTTAATAGTAACAAGCTGTTGATTTGTTTGGATGGTGTTGAAGGAGAGGTTGGAGGGAAGGAATTTTGTGATTATTTTTTTTTATTAGTGAAGTACTTGACTTGCTTATTTTCACATGTTCCCTGCACAGTTTGGATGCTGTCGGAGCTGTGATTCTTCTGGAATGCACGATATATTTCCTCCCACCGTTTGTTTGTTTGAAGCAGCATATTTAGTGCTGGTTGTGAGTCGGGGATTACTGATAGTACCCCAAAGGCATTTGGGTGAGAAGGCAGATGCAAGTTCTTTCTTGCTCAGGCAAGCAGTGGAAGCTCCAGCACAGAAATGTGCAGCAAATGACTGTGCTTGTAGATGTTCCACAGTGCTAATGAACAAGTACATGAAGGTTCCTGTATTAAATGCTTAGAATGAATTGATTTTTAGGCTGCATGCATTTAATGGTGAACCCTACTCTTTACTTATCAGAAACAGGATAAGAAAGCCTTGAAGGGACATGTATCCTGAGTAACGTTTTTCACAGCCTGCCCAGAAAGGCTATTTGATCGCTGATCTTTTGCACCATGTGTTTCTTCTAACACTCTATATAAGCTTTCTTTATTTTACTTCAAGCTTATTAAGTTCTGCTTGTTCTGTCACCAATTAGAGAGAATAATCTGTTCTTGGCTTCTTTAGAAAAATCCTTTATGTATACTAATCTGGATACCACTTCTTGTTATATTTCAAACAATAGCTTTTCTTGTCTATGCTACTGTCTCAACTTCTCATCCTGAATAACGTAGTTACTCGAGGTCTGATTGATTGTGAGTTGAGTGAATTATTGTAGCAAACAGTAACAGTGCAGCCCAGCAACTGATGTCTTGGCTTATTCCATCGTTTTCTTTGTGATAAACTGACTGGAAGTAGAGTATGTAGGCAATAAGTGTCAACTTAGAGTGCGTGTGGATGGACTTACCAACAACAAGAGAGTATGTTGTTACAAGGCCTGAGGCCATGCTCCTTTTCTGCTTGCAGGTACTTCCCAAGGACTTGTCCATTTTGCCTGTGGGAAACTGTCTGCTCCTGAGGCAGGACTGTGGGAATTTGGCTAATTTGTACTTCTGTGGTTGGAAGGCAGCCAGTTGTCACAGAGCTTTCAACTTGTTGCATCTCTGTTTCACTATTGTCTTCCTAGCCTCTGAGCTCTTCATTGTGGCTTCCAAGGCACCGAGCGTGTCTGGCTGCGATAAGAAATTGTTAGTGATGTTAAAAAACACTTGCAAAAGCATCTATTTAAAATGACTTTCATTGAGTGTGCTTTTCCTAACTTGTTTTCTTGCTTTGTGCAGGACTTTGTATCTGGGTGAAGAATGCAGACTATAAAGTGCGTAGTTGTTGGAGATGGCGCTGTGGGAAAAACTTGTCTTCTCATCAGCTACACCACCAATGCCTTCCCAGAAGAGTACATCCCTACCGTGTTTGACAACTATAGTGCCCAAATGACTGTTGATGGCCGGACAGTTAGCCTGAATCTCTGGGACACTGCAGGCCAGGAGGAATATGACCGTCTGCGCACACTCTCGTATCCTCAAACCAATGTATTTGTCATCTGCTTCTCCATTGGCAGCCCGTCTTCCTATGCAAATGTGAGGCACAAGTGGCATCCTGAAGTTTCTCACCACTGTCCCAATGTTCCCATTCTTTTAGTGGGCACGAAGAGAGACTTGAGAAACGACCTGGAAACAGTTAAAAAGTTAAAAGAGCAAAGCTTGGCTCCCACTACCCCACAACAGGGGACTTCGCTGGCTAAACAAATTGGAGCAGTCAAATATTTGGAGTGCTCAGCGCTGAATCAGGAGGGTGTTCGGGAGGTGTTTGCTGAAGCTGTGCGTGCAGTTCTTTATCCTGTGACAAAGAAGAACACAAGGAAATGTGTCTTATTGTAGTTACCTCGGCTGACGGATGCTCAAAGTTGAATAGTGACTAGAATTTTGGAGGGCTTTTTAACGTGTTCAATTGAAGATTTGCGTCTTGCACTAACAGCTCTAAGCAGAAACGGTTTATGCAAAGAATATTCTTGCAGTCTTATTGCTTCAGGGAAACTGAAACAAAACAACTTCTTTTCCAGCAGAGAGGTCAAAATATATACTTAATTTCTGAAGTTCCAGTCTCCAGCTTCTCCAGGGATCACTTGGCTTCTGTTCTTATTTAGTGGAGGGAAACAAAGGAAGGGACTTCTCTGAAGCCCAACTTCTTGACTTTATAGCCACCAGTTGCTAGATTTGCTGGAAAGCACAAGTTCTGATAACTTTGCCTTAAGTCCAGGTGCTGTTTTTTTCCATCTCTTATTTACAGATCAAACTGGTTTGACAGATAGAAGTCTGGCTGTGCGTTTGTTGTAATTTGCCAATTCAGAGCTTGAAAACAATTTGTTTACATACGAAAATGCCAGAAATATTACTGAGATTTGCCTTAAAGTGAACTGTGATCATTTATGTGAAGAGTTAACAGAGATCAAATCCAGTAAGCAAGACCTAGGGAACACCTGCAAGTGTTTTGTTAATAGAAGCAGATTCCTACTGTAAGGAACTTAGGATAGTGATGAATCACTCAAGCGTGAGGTTTTAGTGCTGTTGAAATGGAGAGGCGGAAGAGCAGATTAGTTGCAAGCCTTTCGTAATCTCCTAAACCAAGTTAAGGTTTTACTTCACTCTTCAAAGAGACTTTACACCCTGAGAATAAACTTAGAACCATCTTCCTGGGCTGACTGAGATAGCTGAGATGACTCTTATTCTCAAAGTCAGTTTTTAAGTGTGTCCCTTTGATAACTCCCAGAGGCTCGGCTAGAAGCCCATTTGTGCTTGAAGAGTTAATTGTTTCGCTTTTATCTTCTTGGAGTCACCACCTGACGTTGCACAGCAAATCCCTGTGTTGGGTTTTGTTGTTTTCTGGGTGATCATTGACAGAAAATGTGGAGGTTCTGTTTATGGGAAACGGGAACGTTTGTTTTCTTCTGACGGTTCCAGTTAATTGTGCCATGGTTAGTCAGTCACTGGATAGATTTACCTGGGCAATTTTCTCCCCTCTGGCAGGTCACCATTCAGTATGAACTGTTTAAATGGAAGTTCTGCTTATGTACTTCTCTAACTTTCTCTAGCAGCTCTGATGAGCGGCAGCTGGCTGTGATTTTCAGGATGTACACTGTTAGTTGTGTGTGATTCTGGGACCAGCTGAGGAGTGAGTGCATGAAGCCTTCCTTAGTCTTAACCTTAGAGCTTGGTGGCATGAAAGCAGCACGCTTCAAAGATGCTTTGTATGAAACCAATGGGGCTGGACTGGGCTTTGTTGGCTGAGGGTGACAGTGCTGTCTTTGTCCAGATGCAGCCTCCGTTGGTCATTCAGAACTTGCATCCCAGTGATTCTCACACATGTGAAACTGCACTGTGTATACCCAGGGCAGGAGAAAAAGAAAATAAAAGCCTAATTTTAGCAAGAGAACAGGAGATATATCAACAAGGTTATTAGGGATCTCGAGTTAATCTGACCTTGCTTTATCTGATACCAAAAAAAAACCCAAACCAACCCAAAACCCAACCAACCAAAACCCAAAACAAGGGGTAGAATCGTTCACGTTTGTGCCCTAATTCCCCTCTCTGAAGAGGATGTGCCTTTCTTCAGCTGGTGCAACCGATGCCGACACTAACTGCAACTTTTATGTATCTGATGTACGCTCATACAAGTACTGCTTCAGCAAACTGCGACCCATAGATAGCAACTGCAGTTAACCCAAATAGATGTGGCTAGTGAAGCACCACTGAGTTCCTAACACTGGTAGGCAACACCCCGATGCCTGTCATGCACGAATGTTTGCAGAAACCTGGAGACTTCTGCACGTTTTTCTTCACCAGGTGCCGTTGTCTGGGATCTGTTTGCACCTTTTGCACTCGCAGAAGTGCTGTTCCAGATGTGGCTCCACCTGCAGGCTGTGAGGGAGGCGGCCTCCGCTCACCACCTTCTGCCTTTTAGGAGTAGGCCTTTTGTGTGGGCTTGGCGTGCTGGCAGCAATTAATCCCGTGCCTTGTAATGCAAGATTATTTTCTGTAGGTAAATGTCAGTAACTGAGTAAATAGAGTTTATCGTGTTTAAAATGTATTTATTTAAGCCAGTGCACATGTCTTTGTAATGCAGGTCAGGCCTATATCGTCAGTCCCTGGTGCAAGCCCGTAACCTTTGCTTAACTCAGATGTACTTTAACAACTCTGTGGTATGTTTTAACTGCTCTTAAATAGGCTTTTAATGTCAACAACGGGCACCTCTTTTATTTGCAGTTTTGTACTGAAGCTACTACTACTGTTTTGAAAAGGTTTTCCTTTTTTTTTACGTACTGAGATCTCTTGGTTCTGCTCTCCCTGGCTGGCCGGCAGTCACTCTGCACATGAGGAGCTCTGGTTGCACACAGCCCGTTCCCGTGGGCTCGCAGAGCAGCCGTCCTGGTGTCAACTGGAAGTGGGTGTGTTGGGATGGAGTCCTTAACCGATTTGTTGTGATGGATTCCATCACTGATGAATGGAGCGCTCTGTCCCCATCTAGATACCTTAAGGAAAACATTGCTTGGCGGCACTGAGCGGATGGACACGACAGTGGTGGGACTGAGCAGAAAGTGAACTCGGAAGGACTTGAGAGGCTTTTTCTGGGTTTCAGAGTACCTCATCAGCAGCCCTTTAGGTGCCTTGCACGTCTGTGCCTTTTGGGAGCAAAGCTCCTGCTGGCTGACGGCTCATTTATTCCAGCCTCTCCATGAGCATGCCCTCCAGCAGCACCCAGATGCACTGAGCTTTGCCATTGGGTGGGCATTCTCTCCATTTAGGGTCTTTCTTTTTCTCTTCCTCCACCCTCCTGGTGCGTTTCATTGTACGTAGTGCAGTGTTTCAGTCTCCATTTCTCCTGTGGACAGACGGCAGCCGCATCTCCCACAATGGCATGGCTGCGCTCTGTCGGCAGCAGGTCAGGATACCCCCGAGTTACCCTGTGAGTTTCCCACCCTGTTCAAGATTTGTGTTTACTTCATGGAAACGCTCTCTGAATGCCATCGCTCCCCCAAGAGGCTTTATGTGACAAGACCAATTTTAACCTTTCAGCTCGCGAATCATTCCCTTTAACACCCGGCACCCTCACAGTTGGGCGTTGGGATGGAGAAGCGCCGTGTTGCTTTACACAGCATGGGATTCAGTGTGGGATTCATACTAGAGCAGCCTCACTGCTGGATCCTAACCCCGCTCTGCGGGATCCCGGTGCTGCGCTGGGCTCGCCCGTAGGAGCGGGCTGGTCGTGGCCCGGCCCCGCGCCTCTGCGTCTGGTACTGATACATACACTGGCGACTTGATTTTTATACGATAAAAGGATTTGTATTACAGCTAACAGTTTTAAAAGATTTTTTTTTGTTTGTTTTTAAATTATGCAAAAATTAAATGGTAATAAAAACCTTTCTCATCCTTCTGGCTCTCGGTCGTTCGTTCCGCGGTTCGGATCCGCCCGGAGCTGCGCGCGTTGCGGCCGCCAGGGGGCGCAGTGCGGCGCTTTAGCCCTCAGCACGCCGCCCACTTCCGCTTCCGGCCCGGCGCCGCCGCCGCGATGTCGGACTCTGAGAGCGAGGAGGAGGCGGATGGCGGCCGCGCCGAGCCCTTCTCTCTGGCCGGCTTCCTCTTCGGCAACATCAATGAGGCCGGACAGCTCGAGGGGGACAGCGTCCTCGACAAGGTAGTGGGTCTGGCTGCGGGGCGGCGCTGTCTGTGCCACGGCGGAGGGGAAGGAGAAGAGGGGGCTGAGGGGCGGCGGGGGCCCGGGTAGGCCTCGGCGGGGCGGTGGGTGCCGAGCGGGGGCTGCCGGCACCGGGCTCGGGCGGGGGAGGCGGAGGAGCCTCCCTGCTGGGACGTGGCTCTGATCCCTCCAGGAATCCAAGAAGCACCTGGCCGGGTTGGGTGCCCTCGGACTCGGCAACCTGATCACTGAGATCACAGCCAGCGAGGACGAGAGCCCGGAGGCTGACGGAGCCCACCTGGATGAGGAAGGTCAGGCACTGGGGAACCTGCAGCTAATCGGCAGCGTCAGAGCTCCCCTTAGGGAGGAAAGGGTGCACCTCGGTCGTCTGGGCTGCAAACAACAGCACGGTGCCTGCTGACAGCTTCTCTGGCAAAGGCCTTTCTTTGTCTTGTCAGAATGAATCCCATTTTATCAACTGTTCCCCATTGTACACCTTCCCTTTTACGAGTTTTAGCTTTTTACATCTTATCCTTTTCCTCGTAAAGAAATTTGGTCTGTTTTTCCCTGTGTTAAACTCTTTGTGTTGAATGTTTGCAAGCCTATTTAAGCAGTTCTGTTATTACACTTCTTGTCTGTTTATTTGGTGGTGAGCTTTTCTGACAGTTTCATTGGGTAAGTGGAAAGTACTTGTGCTAAAGCTTCTTACCTGTGAGTCTGTAGGAGAAATTCAGAGCTTTTGGTTGTAGCGGGGAGAAAATATTCTGATAAGAAAAGTTAATTAAATGTTTTTATTACCGTAAGAAAAAGAAGCAGAGAGTATATAGTGGAGTCAGACATTAGTAATATACATTGGGATGATGCTTTATTTGATCAGATGTTTTTTCTCCTTAGGTTGGGTTAAAAGCACAGAAGATGCTGTTGATTACTCAGATATTAATGAAGTGGCAGAAGATGAAAGCCGTAGGTATAAGCAGGCCATGGGCAGCCTGCAGCCTATTGGAAGACAAGGTAAATGGGATTAACATTACAGCTCTAGCTAGTTGAGCGTGTTTGTGGGCAATTGGCATTAGCAGTAGTTCTCTTGATGGGTGCTTTTGTCTCGTTGTTTCAAGAAGCAAAATAAAAGCTTTTGTGAAACCATGTTCACGGGATAAAGCCACTGCTTGCAGTCTTCCCATTTTAAAGAATGAGTTCTTCATCAGGATTAAGCTACACTCGGAAGAGAAACAAACATCCTTCTTATGGGATTCTATAGAGAATACTGATACTTGCTTGTAATTCTTTAACCTGTGTTCATAGGAAAAAGAGTTATTAAGGCTGTCAGGTGCTTCTCAGAGTTAATGAAAGGTAAAGTAGAGGTCCTGGCCCCTTGCAGCGTAACATCAGTCTTAACTTCTCTCCTTTTTTGCCTCTGATTTCTTTTTCCAAGCGACTTTCTACTGAAAGCACTTCGGTTCTTTTATTGGTGCCAGAGATCTCTGTGTAGCAGAAACACATTTTGAAACACGGGGCTTTCTCTTTTAAGTTCTTATTTAAGTTTCCTTTTAAGTGTCTTAAGTTCCAATATTGCAAATTAGCGTGAAGGAAGCTGAACTGGTAGGAGTTTTAGTTATGAAATGGGAATGGTCTTCCTTGCTCAGCTAGTGAAGAGGCACGGTCTTCTCATCAGGTTGGAACAGATATGAGATAGTACAGATGGGAAGGTTGTCTTGCTTCCCGTTCAGTCAGCTTAATATACAGCCTTGTCTCCTAACTGGTTAGATGAGGATGAGGATGATTATGATGCTGACTGTGAAGACATTGACTCCAAGCTGATGCCACCACCACCACCACCTCCAGTACCTGGAAAGAAAGAAGATGAAAAGGATGCGGCTGCCACTGGTGAGTGAATACTTCCTTCTTCCTTCTGGCAATATGAGTGTCTGAAGGAAGTAGACATTGCTGTATAGCAGTTTGTTCTGTGGGAAGGACCCACATCTCATCAAAATTCTACCTGCAGACTGCATCTGAAGGCGAGTCTTTGTCCTTATACAGTGTTATAGGACTGTCTGAGATGAGCTCCTGTATGAAACCCAGTAAAGTATGATATTTCTTATTAGTTAATGACTGCTAAAATACTGATGTTCACAACAAAGCTGCTTTTTTAAGTCTCTTTCTCTCAGTTGCGGCTGGGAACTTCACCAGGAGCACATGCAATAAAATGAAAGGCTAAGCAAGAATGGCACTCATAACATCTCCAGAGGCTTGGTTTTTACATACCATGGTGTAAAAAGTAGATGTGAGATGTGACATTGTGTGTTTCTGCTAGGGAACAGGGAGGAAATCTGTTTGTTTGTTTATAAGGTGCTTGTTCTATCTTAGTATCTGAAGATGGGGATGGTATCGTTTTGCCCTCCATCATTGCTCCTTCCTCTGCTGCCTCCAACAAGGTGGATTTCAGCAGCAGCTCTGATTCTGAGTCCGAGGTGGGACCTCAAGAATCCAGGCAGGCAGAATCCAGGAAGGCAAACTCACACTTCCTCTTGCAGGAATTGTGCAGCGAGATGCTTCCAAGCTGTTGCCAAACGTTACGGAGCTCTTCCCGGAATTTCGACCAGGCAAGGTATTGTTACAATATGGCAAGGGGACAGAAACTGTTGCGTGAGCCTTTTAAGAATGAAGTGTACCATATTAAGGGTATATAGTAAGTAATTGCATAGATGGTCTTGCTCATCTCATTACTTTCTGGTTTAGTTCCTGCTCTTTCCAGACTGCGATGCTTTCCCTGACATATGCAAGAGCCTCTTAAAAAGCCTCGTAGAAATGAGGGCATGAAGTAATATTTGCTGTTCTTTGAGACTCTCCTTTCTGGCATTTCTGCTAAATATCAACTTCCCTTCATGCCGTTCTAAACTTCATCTGGACTTGCTCAAAAAAACTGTAATGTTTGTATCCTTTACTTAAATCTTCAGGTATGGATCAGAGTTTGGAACAACAAAAAGTTGGTAGTAGGAATGATTTGAAATCTTCACTGTTAGCCCTCAACTCCTTGCAATTCTTCACTTTTTCCTTTTTTCAGAAAACAAATTGATTACAATACTCCTTAAAATTCTCTCAGGCAGCAAATGCATTTATTGTGTTTAATTTATTGGTTTGAGTACTTAAAAGCTGTCAAGAGGAGAGGAAATGTGAGAGGGGAGGGAAGGTAAAGATGAGCTTACAGATGTCAAACACATTGTTGTCCTCTGGGGTAACTTGGTTTTGAGAGTGCCTCCATCACAGGCTTTGTTTAAGAAGCTAAAGGTCTTGCATATTTGTATGTCATATTTAATGAGTTAATTGGTCTCTGATAGAAATCCAGGTGAGTCTCTAACACCAAAGTTAGATCTGCCTTCCTCCAAACCACTTGCTGCTCTCTTACCTTGTGCAAATCTGGTGTTTCCCCTGGCTTTTTTTGTTTTCATTTGGTGCTCAACTTTTGACATCAGAGACTGATTCAGTGTTGAACGGTATTTGTCTCTGGCTGCTTAACTGTGCTTTATAGAAGTCTTCTAGCTTTGTCTGTGTTGCTGATCACCGTTGTCTCTTCGTCAGTCTCCACATCTTTTGAAAGCTGTGAAGGTTGGAAATAAAAATAATAATTTCCAGGTGTTCATTTTTGTTAATGCTTAATATCAACCTGATGGATCAGCAACTGTTTTTGAAGTACTGCAATGGAATAGTTGATTGTTAAGGGCTTGGGACTGTAGTACAAGCCAAGCCTCCAAATTTTAGAATGTTCTCCTTCATTGTTGCATTTCAGGTGGGGCAGAGATGGACGATCATTCCACGGTGCTTTCATTCTGTTTTAGGTGCTGCGTTTCCTCCGTCTCTTCGGCCCTGGAAAGAATATCCCATCAGTTTGGCGTAGTGCCCGAAGGAAGCGCAAGAAGAAACATCGGGAGCTGGCGCAAGAAGTGCAGATACAGGAGGGTGAAGTTGTAGCTGAGAGTGGAACGGAAGGAAAATCTCCCTGGGAATATGAGTTTGCTGCTCCTCCCCCTCCTGAGCAGTGCCTTTCAGATGATGAGGTGGGATATCTGAGACTTAGACAGGGTTGCCAGATAGCACTGGGGTTAGTAGTGGATTGGACAGCAACTTCCATAGTAAAAAGCTTTTGCTCTGGAATCAAGCTGGAGGATAGGGTTGGATTGTATTCCAGTAATGCAGAAGCTCCTCTCCAGATACTAGTCAGTGACTTCAGGTGATTGCTTCTTACTGAGAAGGCTGCATCCATGGTACGGGATCAATAGGAGAGCTTATCCTCTTTATACCAAGAAGAAATCTGTGCTCTTGGAAGTCTAATTGCAGAACGTTCTTAAGGCAGCCAGTAAGTATGGAAAAGCATTTCTTAGATACACTTTTGTCCTCTGAGGATGAGCTGGGCAACTTGGAAGGATAAACTTATTATTGATATGTAGACTATTGGTATAACCATTCCATAATTTGCTATGCTTTAGATTACTATGATGGCACCTGTGGAATCAAAATTTTCTCAGTCAGCTGGAGATACAGACAAGGTGACAGATACAAAGCCTAAAGTGGCAGAATGGCGCTACGGCCCAGCACAGCTCTGGTATGACATGCTGGGAATCCCAGAAGATGGCAGTGGATTTGATTATGGCTTCAAGCTGAAAGAGAAGACGGAGCCGGAGGTTAAAGGACAGGCAGATGAGAAGGTGAGAGGGTAACTCGAAGTATGTGTGGCTCTGGAGGAGGGCTGTGCAGTGTACAGTTTGAGACTTCTATTTTTTCTCCTTTAGCTTGGAAGTGTAAAGTCAACGTCAGTATTCAAAAGACTGTTATTTCCCTCCAGGATGCAGAGTTGGTGGATGAGAAGGACGATCTGCTAGCTGATGAGCACTTCCTTATGGTGACACAGCTCCAGTGGGAAGACGATGTTATATGGAATGGAGAAGATGTCAAACACAAGGGAACAAAAACACAGCGGGCAAGTTTGGCAGGCTGGCTGCCGTCAAGCATGACTAGAAATGCCACTGCATACAATGCCCAGCAAGGTAAGTAGTGATCCGATGTGAACTGTAATTGAGCTGACTGCACGCTTTCCTCTCAAATAAACATTGTAATTCTTATTATTTTTCTTATATCTTGCCTTGTTTCTACAAGGGAAAAGAACTGGAAACATCAACTTATATCACACCTGTCTTTAGTGGGTGCTGGCATCAATTTTTTGCTGTTCAGCTCTTGATATGAAATGCTGAGGGGCACTGCAGATAGCTTTTTATTACAATTTCATGTTAGGACAGCTGTACATGATCTGTCCAACCTGGACTGACTGTGTTGTTCCCATCAAAAGCTCCACTACATCCTAAGCATGATTAGTCCATTCATGTGTGTTGCATCTTATACCTACCATGACTATAAACTTAAGTGGCACACATGATGTGGACATCAGTCAGTTGGTCTGCTCTGATAGAACGACAAGGGGTTGGGGCAGACACTCCACAGAACAGTTCCTTCGTGTCTGCTTGGCCATCATTTTCAAGCTTGAGATCAGACAGGAAGCTGCTGGGAGCCAGAGCAACTGTTTTGTTAGTGGTAACTGTCTGCACGCAGCCTTTCCCTTTCGTAAGGACCACACAGAAATGCACTTTGTGTATTGTTGTGCAATATACACACAGCCAAACGTAATTTTGAAAAGGACAGACCAGCATTGAGCTGTGGGTGAACTTTTTCTAAGTTAGTCTTACCCATAATAATGACATTGTGTTCGTTATGGTAGGAATAGACCCACACTAATTCCGACTGGAAATCACCCTTTGTATACCAGATATTTGCAGTACCTCCCTAACTCAAATTCAAGCTGATGTTACTTTTGTTTTCCTTTTTTCTAGGGTTGAACCGCAGTGGCTCTTTGCTCAATCCACCCATTCCACTAGCACAGAAACCAGGTGTAGCAGGGGTCCTAGGTATGGCAAAGGGCAAAGAAAAGCAGACCCCTGAACAGCAAGGTACCAAGGATGTTAATATTTACCTAATGAACAGGTGCACGTAACATATGCTTTTCTGTACACTTGTGTTCTTTGTAGTGGTGGGGTCCTCTTGGTGGCAAGGTGTAGATGAAAGTGTTGTATGTTTGCTTTAAAACCTGTTAAAGCCTTGTTGTTTAATTCCTAGAGGTTCTCTGTGTTTTAGTGGAGCAAAATCTCTTCAAGTGTTGACTGCTTCCTCTTTGCTTCCAAGTTCAGTATTCTTTTGCCTTTGAGAGTTCCTGTCTCAGAAGGCCCAGAAAGACTGGGGAAGTTGAGTAAAGTTGATGTGAAGGATGAGCTCTAAAATGGATTTCTGCCAAGCTTGCATATAAAAAAATCTGTCTTATGATTGTTGCAGTTTCCCTGGATGAAGACAAGCCCTGGTATTCCATTTTCCCAATTGATAATGAAGAGTTAGTATATGGCCGGTGGGAAGACAATATCATCTGGGATGATCAAGCAATGGAGACCTACTTGGATCCCCCTGTCTTGACACTTGATCCAAATGACGAAAACATAATTCTAGGTATGTGGCATCCAGAAATAGGACTCAAATGGGAAAATACAAGTGGAAACAGGAGCAAGGATTTATGATTGCACTGTAGTGGAAATAAACGATCTGACTTTTGAAAATAAATTGCAAGTGATCAAAAGCCTGATTGAGAGGCAGCAACTCTGATAACAGTGTGGCAAGTACTTTCTGCTCCCAGGATAATAGCAGCAATGGGAGAGTAAACATCAATGCCCTTAATTTCAACATAAGTGATCTGACTCCTGGTGTGTTTTAGAACCAACTGTCTTAGTTTTACTTGCAGGCATGTTGGTTTGAAGTCGGGGGGGGAGGGAAGTAAACCAAAGACTATCCCATGCCATTCCCAATATGGGTTGTAATTAAAGCCTGAAAAAGCCTCTTTCAGGCTACAGTAATAGCATGTGGGAGCAAGGATTCTGCATAATACCTGACAGCATTTTCACTACTGCTACACACTCAGTGCTCCTGGAGTTTGATTTGAATATGCAATGCTTATGCTGCTACAAGGCAAGATTTTTGTCTGATTTGGACTCCTAAAATCATAACTTGTTCTTATATCTTTGTGTTGGAATCTTCAAGCAGCCTTTTGTACGTTATATGGCTGGAGTCTGGATTGCATTTCCTTTCTCGGGGAAATGGGGGCAGTTACAAGAATTTCTCTATGCGTTGGTTGGAGTGTTTTGCTCTTAGCCTGAACCCATGACAACCAGTCATAATTTCAGCTTTGTTAAAGTAGAAAACCACAAAAAAATTCCAAACTTGGTACTCCTTTTAGCTCGACCCTCAACTCTTTATAGAACAGCTTTGGCAGAACAGGTGCTGTTTCTTGTTTTTAGCAAATTGTATTGAGCAATGGATACCCCGTGTATGTTGGATCTTCTCTGGAACAATATACACCTGAAAGAAATTCACTGACTTGTGAAGCCACCTCTGTGGCTTCTTACGGTGTGGAAACTGGGGCTATGGAGAAAGTGGGAAGAGAAGCTTGGAGGAGGATAATCACCTCAGAAACTGAACAGAGGGGCTAAAAAGACCAAGCTCCAGCTTAGCAGGCAGCTGTAATACTGAAAAGGGACGCTAGGAGGAGTTTGTTTGCTTGTCTCTTTAGAAATTCCTGATGAAAAGGAAGAAATGACTTTGAACTCTCCATCCAAGGAAAACAAGAAAGAATCTTCTCTAAAGAAGAGCCGAATACTGTTGGGAAAAACCGGTGTCATAAAGGAAGAACCACAGCAGGTTAGCATAAGCTTTAATGTTTTGCAGGTTGGGATTGACCAGAAAGGGGTGACTGATTTATGTGTTTTTTTGACACCTGTCTCACTCTCTGTTTAATATTGAATTAGAACATGTCTCAGCCAGAGGTGAAGGATCCCTGGAACCTCTCCAATGATGAGTTTTACTACCCTAAACAGCAGGGACTTCGAGGGACCTTTGGAGGCAATATCATCCAGGTGGTCACACTGCACTGCATATAGAGTGAGAGAGGGATTGTCTTTGTAATGAACTTCCTAGCTGAAAATAAGATTGAGAAGCACTTTTTGTCAAAGAGTAATCTGCATAAGTGAGTTTGAATGCACTGGTATTACTACCAGCAGACCTAAAAGAATTACTAGGTTCTCTTATGTAAGGATCAACCAAACTGGAGGATGATTTTGTGATGCTGTGTGTCATTCTTTCTTAATAACTACTCTGTTCCCGTGTTAGCACTCTATTCCAGCAGTGGAACTTCGCCAGCCGTTCTTTCCCACCCATATGGGTCCTATGAAGCTTCGACAATTTCATCGGCCTCCCCTGAAGAAATACTCTTTTGGTGCCCTGTCCCAACCTGGGCCGCATGCCGTGCAACCTCTACTGAAGCATATAAAAAAGAAAGCTAAGGTACAGCTATTTTTCTCTGCGTATGATGCCTGCTATGGCTCCATCTGTGCAGCAGATCTATTTAAAAGTGCTGTTTTCCTGATGCTGTCTTTTCACTGTCACAGATGAGAGAGCAGGAGCGTCAGGCTTCTGGCGGGGGTGAAATGTTCTTCATGCGCACCCCGCAGGACCTGACTGGCAAGGATGGAGATCTCATTCTTGCCGAATACAGTGAGGAAAATGCTCCTTTAATGATGCAGGTTGGCATGGCAACGAAGATTAAAAATTACTACAAAAGGGTGAGTGTGTAAGTGTTGCTGTTGGGCAGTAATTTTCTTCTCCCTCTTGCTGAGCGCTAATTGTACTTTCACTGCATGTTGCAGAAACCTGGCAAAGATCCAGGAGCTCCAGACTGTAAATATGGAGAGACTGTTTATTGTCACACTTCTCCATTCCTGGGTTCTCTGCATCCAGGTCAGCTACTGCAGGTGAGAAAAACAGGCGTTCCAGGTTCGGTTTCATTTTTGTTTTAAGTCTCTGTGTTTACAGTTAACATACAGTTGTTGGCTTTGTTTTTGTAATGTCAGTTGTGTGGTTTTCAGAATGCTGTGGGAATGGTAGGGATTGCAGGAGGTGAATCCTTCCTACTTTGCTCTGTAATGGCATTAGAAATTCTGCTATTAGAGAAGTCTAAGTAGAAGGCCAAACCTGCTTGAATGCTGGCAAATCCAGCTAAGCCAGAGTTGGAGGGGATAGAAAACATGGATTTGCCATGATTCGTGGTGTGAGAGCAAAAACATGTGTTCTTTCTGAGAACTGCACTGCTCATTGTCTGCTGGGTGCTTCTTGGGTACTAGTCAGGTGTGAAGAATTCTGCTATGATGAACCTTTCTCTGTTGTTAAGATACGTGCAGTTGAGATGAGGAGACAAATTAAGAACGCAGTAAGGAACAACTGGTTACAAAAGCCGTGATAAATGTGAAAATAAACCATTTCCCATTACAGCCAATTGTTGTTGCTGCAGCAATAATTCTGTCCACCACTGCACCACAGGAAAAAAAAAAGTAATAATATGAAGAGCTGTAGTAGAGAATAAGCACAGAACTAATAATGCGAGTTGTTCAAGCCAAAGTTGTCCAAGCCATCACGGGTTAACCAGAACTTCTGGAAGCTCAGTCTAGTGCCTCATTGCTGCTTGTTTAAGCTCTCTTACCTTTGAAGGCTGAACTCTGCTTTTCTGATGAGATTCTTACAGCCTTGGCTTCTGAGCAAAGCCTTCAGACTTTGCTTCTGTTGCCTATTCCCAGGTTGTGAGGGTGTTATGGGCTCTTTTCCATGGCTATAGCATTCTTATGCCTATTTGTCCTTTCTTTAAAGTACGTCCTTAAAGGTAAAGTCAAAGAGTCCTTTGGTCTCTTTCTGCATTTGTTGTAAGTTTTGTTATGCTTTTGTGCTTCATTCTTGGTTATTCTCTTAATTGTGACTACACGTACCACTATTAATGATGGTGTACTGTTAGAATGATAGGGAATTTGGGTTTGTTGAGATATTTTGTGCTGGAGAAAATTTGATCAGAACCGAACTTTCAAACTGTGATTTCTTCCTCTTGTCAGGCGTTTGAAAACAACCTTTTCCGGGCCCCCATCTATTTACATAAGATGCCTGAGACAGATTTCCTGATTATCCGGACACGACAAGGCTATTATGTCCGAGAATTAGTGGATATTTTTGTAGTTGGCCAGGAGTGCCCACTTTACGAAGTACCCGGTCCAAACTCTAAACGAGCTAACACCCATATCAGAGATTTTCTGCAGGTATGTGATGATAAAGGTACTTTGGGGATCTGAGGGGTCTATGTAATTATCTGCTCAAAGCATGGACATTCCCAATTCAAGATGTATTGAATTCAATACATCTGAATTTGTTCGTGAAAGTGACTGCACTTGAAGCAGATATGTGGCCTAAAAAACCTTATTGGATAAACATAACAAGAAACAATGAGCTTTAAATAGGAAGTCCGGAGCAGTCACTGTAAAAATAGCATTGCTTACACTATCCCTGCAGCTTTGTTTTGTTCTTTCTTTGCACTTCTGTAGGTTTTCATTTACCGTCTCTTCTGGAAAAGCAGAGACAGACCTCGGAGGATTCGCATGGAGGACATCAAGAAGGCCTTTCCCTCACACTCAGAGAGCAGCATCCGAAAGCGGCTCAAGCTCTGTGCTGATTTCAAACGCACAGGTACTTCAGGGTTGTCCTGCTTGCATACTGGCATTGCAGAGGGATGCCAAATGTTGAAATACAGTAAGAATTGTTGGCCTCTCATATTTGTAGGATGCTACTCTGTATTTGATCCGTGCGTTTTTCAGGGATGGACTCCAACTGGTGGGTTTTAAAGCCGGATTTCAGATTGCCAACAGAGGAAGAGATCAGAGCAATGGTGTCCCCAGAGCAGTGCTGTGCTTATTACAGCATGATTGCAGCTGAGCAGCGACTGAAGGTAAACCATTCATTGTTGGCTGTAAGGCAAGTTGCTGACAAATAGTTCTTTGAAGAATGAGCTTAGGAAACCCCTTCAGCCTAAAGCTATTTGTGCTCTGTAGTAGGCAAATCAGGCCCCTGACAACTGGGCAGCTTGCTAAATGTTCTGCAGTGTAAGAAGGGAGATAAAAATATAATAGCTCTCAAAGAACTTATGCCTGGTATTTAGATGTTGAGCTAGCTGTGGTCAAAGGTAGCAAAGGGAGGTTGTAAGCGAGTGTTTCTGGCTGGACATCTACAGCATAAAGTAAGCAATGTGTGACAGGGCTGGACTGTAAGGGGGAGAAAATAGCATGTGTAATGTTTTTCTGCAGGATGCAGGTTATGGGGAGAAATCCTTCTTTGCACCAGAAGAAGAGAATGAAGAGGATTTCCAAATGAAGATCGATGATGAGGTACTTGTCAGGGTGATGTAAGGAAGGGGTGCCATCCAGAAGGACCTGGACTGGCTTGAAAAATGGGCCCATGTGAACCTAGTGAAGTTTAACAAGGTTGAGTGCAAGGGGTTGCAGTTGGGTTGGGGCAATCCCATATGAGTACAGTCTGGATTAAGAATTTGTGAGCAGCCCTGCTGAGGGGGACTTGGGAGTTCTGGTGGATGAAAAGCACACGTGAACCAGCAGTGTGCACTTGCAGCCTGGGAGGATGACTGTGTCCTGTGCTGCATGAGAAAAGAGGGGTGGCCAGCAGGGTGAGGGAAGTGGTTTCTGCTCTGCTCTGCCTTGTGAGCCCCCATCTGGAGTACTGTGTCCAGGTCTGGCACCACCAACGTGAGAAAGATGTGGAGCTGTTGAAGTGGGTCTGGAGGAGGGCCACAAAGATGTTAGAGGGCTGAAGCAATTCTCTTATGAAAGAAGGTTGAGAGTTGAGCTTATGCAGCTTGGAGAAGAGAAGACTGTAGGGAGACCTCATGGCAAAGGGGTTGGAATTGGGTGATTTCTAAGGTCCCTTTCAACTCAAGCTGTTCAATGATTGGAAGAATTGAAAATTGAAAAGCTTGGAATTCTGTGTGGTGGTAATAGGATTGTTATGGCATGTTTCTTTTCTTGCTGGCAGGTGCGCACGGCTCCATGGAACACCACACGAGCCTTCATTGCAGCTATGAAGGGCAAGTGCCTTCTAGAAGTGACTGGCGTAGCAGATCCTACTGGCTGTGGTGAAGGATTTTCTTATGTGAAGATTCCAAACAAACCAACTCAGCAAAAGGTATCATTCCCAGGGTTGGATTGAACAAGAAGCAGTAAGTGGGAAGCTGTGTGAGAGAAAGGGAGTAAATACAGAGTACTGGTTGGAGTGAAAACATCTGAAAATGGCCCCGGGGAAGATTTTTATGTCGAGTTGTTCATAGGTTGTATCTTTCTCTGAACAGGATGATAAGGAACCCCAGCCTGTGAAAAAGACAGTAACGGGGACAGATGCTGATCTTCGTCGGCTTTCTCTCAAAAATGCCAAACAGCTCCTGCGTAAATTTGGAGTGCCTGAAGAGGAGGTGAGCCTGAACCTGTAGCAGATAAATACAAAGTTCTCTTTGTTGATGGTTTCAGCAGCAGGTGGTGGAAAGGGTGTACACTTTTCTAGTCACGTAGTAAGAAAGTTGAAATCCACAATCAGTTACGTTGGTTGTGAGTCTCTAAAGCCATTTCTGTTCTGTCTTCCTCTTCTCAGATAAAAAAGCTGTCCCGATGGGAAGTAATTGATGTGGTACGCACCATGTCTACAGAGCAGGCTCGTTCAGGAGAAGGTCCTATGAGCAAATTTGCACGTGGCTCTCGGTTTTCTGTAGCAGAACATCAAGAGAGATACAAAGAGGAGTGTCAGCGCATTTTTGATTTGCAAAATAAGTGAGTTCTTATCTGATGTTTACAGCTGTGAACCCCACCCTGTCCCCACCTTTAAAGTCCAGAACTATGAATGCCTGAGGCTCTCTGATACGTAGTGGTGTAGTTGTTGATTCACCTGGCTGGGCCCACAGAATACAAAGAGGGCTTTGGTTGTTACTGTTAACTTAAGGGTTAGCTTTGCTGTTTTGCTGTCATAGACCTCTTGGAAAGGCAGAGTGAATCACATGGCTTGCCACATAAAATAGCATGAGGAGTTTCACTGATCAGTTCACCAACCCATTTCCTTTGCTTTCTTTCCTTTTTTTCCCTTTCATTTCTTTTGCTGTAACTCAATTGAGTGGCAACTAACAATTCTATATCCTATTCTTTAGGTCTGCCAGACTTTTCATGCATTTTTTCTTGCTGTAGCTCAAGAGCTGATAGGAGAGAAGGAATATAGTAGTGTTGATGATAGAGAAATTGAGTCAATGGAAAAGACAGGCTTGGAACAATTGATAATTTGGACATTTAGATTACAGGAAGACTGAGACAGGAATACATTGGGCTTATTAGAGATTTGCAGCATTGACTTTAAAACCTTTGTGTCCCTTTTACTTTCATATTTCTGAGAAGGTAACTGACATTCAAGGTGCCTCCTGTTTCAGGGTTCTGGAATCCACTGAGATCCTGTCAACAGACACAGACAGCAGTTCAGCTGAAGACAGTGACTTTGAAGAGATGGGAAAGAACATTGAGAATATGTTACAGAACAAGAAAACCAGTTCTCAGCTCTCTCGGGAAAGAGAAGAGCAGGAACGGAAGGAGTTGCAAAGGATGCTTTTGGGAGAAGACAGTGGGAATGACAAAGACAGGGGCAAAAAGGACAGGAGAGACAAAAAGGGGCTGTGTAAGTAGCTGCAACAACCAGAATGCGACTAGTCCTGCCTTTCAGCGTGTGAAAGTATTGACACATACCTTGGGCTTTTTCCTTCTCCTGAGCATTCACTGGCTAAATATACATTTAAGGTGTTGCCTTTGCCCAGTAGCTTTGGTTGTTGTCCTTTCCCCTTCACTATATGTTTTTATATATAAATATTATATATATATATACATATACATATATTATATATATATTTACATATTATATATATATATATAATATATATAATAATATGTATTATGGGCTGTAGCAGTGTGTAGTTTGTTAACTGGAGGCAAATGGGATAGTCAGTTGCCAGGCTTGGATTTCTTGTGGACCTGTGTACTGTAGTGTGTTCTGACAGAGATCCTGATGTGTCTGTAGCTGACAAGGAAAAGGTAATTTCTTTTGTGGCAAATAAAACCCTTCTTTGTAACTTTAGCTTCAGGAGCCTCTGCCAACTCCCACAAAGATGATGACACTGCCTCAGTAACCAGCCTTAACTCCTCTGCCACCGGCCGCCGCCTCAAGATCTATCGCACGTTTAGAGATGAGGATGGGAAGGAATATGTGAGGTGTGAGACAGTGAGGAAGCCCTCTGTCATCGATGCCTACTGCCGCATACGGACTACCAAGGATGAAGAGTTCATGTGAGACCAGTCAGCTGTTTTTTTCCTTCCCTGTAGACTATTTCATAGTATTGTGAGTAGGAAGTATCACATAGATAGTTTGTATTTACAAAAAATATAATGCATTTAATTAAATTGGAAATAGTGGCTTCATTGCTATTGAAGGAAGGGCCTGATGGCTGCTTCAAAGGAGACTTTCCTTTAGTAGGGTTGAATCTCAGATGCTCCAAATGCTTGGGATATTGGAATAGGGAGTAAAGCTCTGGTAAGGTCCAAGCATTTCTCTGCTGGCTACTGAAGTTTGGAAAGCTGCAGTGAAACCATTCTTTCCTTTGTCTAGTTTGGTTTTATAGCACCTATCTGACTTCTCTGCGTAGCGGACCCTTTTACTTGGCTCCCATCAAAAAGCTCTCAATGAGCGAAGGTATCACCAGTTATTTTTTCTGGACTTTCAATACATGAGATTCAAACTGCCATGTGGAGTGGCACTGGGCATTCTATTTCTTTGGCATTTAAACTCATGCAGTTTTGATTAAACTGCTTTGGTCCTCTAACCCATGAAATGATGCAGTTTTCTTTGTGAAGCGTTTGGAAATGGTGCTTGTGAAAGCTGCACGATACTCAGAGAAATCAGTGATTGGAAACAAGTGAGTGCAGAAGCCTGACACTGTAATTGCTCAGAGAAAGGGTGGTTTCATAGCTGTCCATTCAGAGGATATTAGGAGCTTTGTCCATTGTTTGGTTCTGAGGGAAAGGAATAGCGTTTGGTCATAC
This sequence comes from Excalfactoria chinensis, assembly GCF_039878825.1. Lineage (NCBI taxonomy): Eukaryota > Metazoa > Chordata > Aves > Galliformes > Phasianidae > Excalfactoria > Excalfactoria chinensis. The sequence continues at coordinate 82,496,664 of NC_092828.1, read as the reverse complement.
GGTGTAATATAATGTGTAAAGGGACTGAATAAAGATTGAATAAACAAAATCAACAGCTTATTTCGTAACCTTAAGGTTATTTATAGTATGTCTATGCTAGAAGACTGCGTTTAACTGAAGTTCTAAATTAACCTCAATCATGTTGGGAGCTAAAGAACTTGGCCTTACATGCTGTGACTTCTCCAGTTTTGTAGTAGAGGTTCAAATCCTAGGAAAGTGGTATTGACAGAAGAGCAGCGGGAACGTTTTGATGTGTGTTTTTTTCTCTTCTCCTCCTTCAGTCGCAAGTTTGCACTGTTTGATGAACAGCACCGCGAGGAGATGCGCAAGGAGAGGCGTAGAATCCAGGAACAGTTACGGAGATTAAAACGGAACCAAGAAAAAGAGAAACTCAAGGGCCCTCCAGAAAAGAAGCCCAAAAAATTAAAGGAACGTCCAGATCTGAAAGTAAGCATATCCATACTTTAAGTGTGCTGTGATGAATCGTGGGTATTGGAGAAGCATTCTGTTCTGTGATGCACAAAAGATCTGACTAAGGGATTTTAATGATCCTCTGCCTCTAAACTGGGACTCTGTGTGTGAGTTCTGATCTGTCACCTTTCTTTTTATCTTTGTAGCTAAAATGTGGAGCATGTGGTGCAATTGGCCATATGAGGACTAATAAGTTTTGCCCTCTTTACTACCAAACAAATGCCCCACCTTCTAATCCTGTTGCAATGACAGAAGAGCAGGAGGAAGAGCTGGAGAAAACAGTCATTCACAATGATAACGAAGAACTCATCAAGGTAGAAGGAACAAAAATTGTCCTTGGGAAGCAACTGATAGAGAGGTAAGGGAAAAAGTTGAATACTCACGTGCATATTAATCACAGGGATAAAGTGACAGGGCTTTACACAGGCTGTTACCACTGCATTTTGATTGTGTCTGTCATTGACCATGGCCAGTACTAAGGTACAAATGGGCTTGGATCACAATAGGAAGTTTTATGCTGTTTTTCTTTAACTAGTGCGGATGAGGTTCGCAGGAAATCACTGGTCCTGAAGTTTCCTAAGCAGCAGCTTCCTCCAAAGAAGAAGAGGCGAGTAGGGACAACTGTTCACTGCGACTACCTGAATGTGAGTGAAGGCTTTACTGAGCTGATTGCAGTGTCTGTTTCTGTTTGTACCAACTGGACAGTTCCTTTACTTCTGCACATCCTCAGCATGCACCACAGACACAGAACATTAGTAAACTGAACTGGCTGTGGCTTCTGTAGATTCATACTTTGCATTTTAGAGCTGCCTTAACTTTTCTGCCTCTGTTTTCTGAAGCGTCCTCATAAATCCATCCACCGACGTCGAACAGATCCCATGGTGACGCTATCGTCCATCTTGGAGGGCATCATCAACGATATGAGGGATCTTCCTAATGTAAGTCTAAGCTAACAGACCAAAAAACTTCTTGAGCAACACAGTTAAAATGGATTATACACCAGATTGATGCAAACCTTACCTCAGACGAATATGCCACCTCTCCCCCTGCACTGTCTGTGCTACCTATGGGGAGTCCAAACCAGTACTCCTTGTTTTCATTCCTATTTTCTGTGTTGTTGCGTTGCAAGCATTGTTTGGGCAAACCATTGTCAGCATAGATTGTCTGGGTTGTTTACTTTGTAAGCCTTTTGAGCCTTGGGAAAGTGTTGTGGGTGGTGTTCTAGCACAGAAGGAATCATTTATTTGACTTACCTTCCTGTGGCAGTTGGAAAGATCTGGGAAATATCTTTTCCTCGGAACTTCTCCTGTTTTTCAAACCCCTGGCTGTTGTGACGCATGCTGATTTATCCTGCTGTGAAGGCAGCTGATAGGAGAATAGAAGTGACTTCAGTTTTGCATAAACAAAAATTTTATCTGAGAATCCTTCTCATAATGATATTAAAGAACATTTTGTTGAAGAAAAAATTGGCCACCGTGGAGCTGAGCTCATCATGTTTTCCTTGATGCAATTAAAGAACCGATGGCTTAAAAACATTCTGCTTTGTTGCCTATGGAGATTAAATTGGGATCGACAGTACTAGTGCTATGTTAATAAGCTTTCCTTCTTCTCGCCCTCAGACATATCCCTTTCACACGCCAGTAAATCCAAAGGTTGTCAAAGATTATTACAAGATTATTACTCGCCCTATGGATCTGCAGACCTTGCGTGAAAATGTTCGTAAGCGACAATATCCTTCCCGGGAGGAGTTCAGAGAACACCTGGAGCTAATTGTTAAGAACAGTGCAACATACAATGGTAAGCTGTTAACAGCGCAGGGAGGCTGTTGTTGCTAGTGCTGTGTGCTTCTATGAGAGCTGGAGCTTTTGGAATTAATGGGAACTGCTTTTCCCAGTGACATGTTTTAGTGAAGCATGGAGACTTTCAAATAAGATCTATCAAATCTATTGAATAAGAACCATGCACACCTTTTGGAGCTACTGCCTTAGAACACGTGGCTCCTGGTAGAGTTTATTGTAACGATTTTACACTTTTTGCTTCTTAGTTGCAATAGTTATTTTTCTATTTGGAATGGTCAGAAAGGTTGCATTGAAAAAATAACAAGCATAGATTCTGAAGCAGATAATGCAGCTGTTAGGGAAAAAGTGCCGATTCACTGAGCAACTGTAAGTCAACTGTACTCTGACTGCTGACAGAAAAATCTTTGTCCAAAAAGCTCTCATTTGGCAGCTAAATATTTTCCAGCTGCATTGAATCTCTCTCTGAGCTGTGCAGCAGTCAGGGTGATACGACAGTGCTTGTTCTGTGCCTTTGCTGCTTCCTTTCTTATTTTGACAGCTTACTCCTCATTTTATCTTAATTAAAAAGCTGAGTTTTTTTCATAGCTCTGTTGCAAATAGTTGTTTTTGTGTATTGTGAAATTATTTAGAGCAGTGGGTTTGGTTTTCAGAGTACTCCTTCCATCGGGGCCAGAGTTATCTCACTGTTCTTGCTGTGTGTTTGCAGGGCCAAAGCACTCGCTGACTCAGATATCTCAGTCCATGCTGGATCTGTGTGACGAAAAGCTGAAGGAGGTGAGTTTTGTGAATGAGTTGGGATCAGAATGGAAAGGGAGGGATGGTTGTGGATGCTTGAGGATAAAGGTCGTGGCTATGCAGAACACAAGGCTTCACTAAGGAGAGAAGAATAAGGGAACTTCCTGAATTTTTGTAAGGAGTATTTGAATTTTTACAATTTTCTACAGTTCACAATGGAACCTCTCTCAAAAAATAGATGCCTGTTTGTTACTTTAGTGACTTTGCCTTGTGTGTATGCTTTTATCTGGGCTATTTCTCTCTCTTAATTACAAGATTCTTCATAAAGAAAAAAAGGAGTGGGAATTTCTTTGGTACAGAGTATCCTGATAATAACAGTTATTAGTCTATGGTCAGCCACTGAGTTTCCTTACTTTTGTTGCAGAAAGAAGATAAATTGGCTCGATTAGAAAAAGCAATCAATCCCCTCCTGGACGATGATGACCAAGTGGCCTTTTCCTTCATTTTGGATAACATTGTCACTCAAAAGATGATGGCAGTTCCAGATGTACGTAGTGTGTATGTGTGTGCATGAGCACGATGTGCCAAACATGCAGATTGTAGTCCAGTGGCTACGTATCACAGGGTAATATACGTCTTGTGGCTGTTAAAGCCTGTGGAGAAAAAAACAGTGCAGTGTCAGGGTGCTGGCCTGTGTTGTTCTGATTGGCAAATGCTTCTGTAGTGACCCCTTTCACTGGAGCATTGGTCCAGAAGTCTAGACACTTCTCCTGTCCTTTTTCTGCTGCTCTTAATCCTTAATGATGCAAATGTCTTCCTCTCTTTGGTACAAAATCGTTGGTCTTTATTAAGAATTTTCACTGTCAAACGTATTTTTCTCCTACTGATTATAGTGCTTGCTTTTGGAGATCTCAGAGATGCAGTTTACAGGTGCAAAACAAACTCAATCTTGTTTCTCTCTGATGAACTTCAGGCAGTATTGTACTAAAACCCTTAAGCTTAACCAATAAAATGGACTATCTGTGTCTGAAGGAGTAAGAAACAGGAGCATGTAGTGGTCAGACTCATGACCTGTCCCCTTTAAAACTTTGTTGATCCCATTATTATTAGTATTAGTATTATTTTACCATTTCTGGTGTTTAGAAAAAGATTGTAGAGTATTTCTATGCCTTCACACCACACGGAGCTGTAAAATCAATGTGTTACAGTAGCCCCATGGTGAGATTAGACCTAAGTTTACTGTACTAGTAGTGATTGTTCTTGCTGGGCACTGCAGTTTTATCTGTTTTCTTTCTTTCAGTCTTGGCCATTTCATCACCCAGTTAATAAAAAGTTTGTTCCTGATTATTACAAGGTCATCGCTAATCCAATGGATCTAGAGACCATCTGCAAGGTGTGTAACCTGATCTGAACAGCCACTTGAGGAGTGTTCAGACTTGGTTACTCAGTGGGTACCAATCTCTTGCAGAATATCTCCAAACACAAATACCAGAACAGGGAGACTTTCCTGGATGATGTTAACCTCATCCTTGCTAACAGCATTAAGTACAACGGTAGGTGGTGAAAATAAGGCTTCAATCTTCTTCTGTCCTTAATTGAATACAACTGGGCAACTGTTCTGCTATGAAGGCTAAACTCCATTGTTGCTTTGTTCTCTTGCTGAGAAAGCAGATGCTTGAAAGGTGATATTTTCATTATCACTTGGTGCCTTATTTACTGTTTGTAACACTTCACATCCCTGTTGTAGTGAATTGTTTCTGGGAGTTTACTTGAGTCTGATGGGATCCAACCTTTTATCTCCCAGATAATGATGCTGGAATAAACTGGTCGCCCGTTGTTAGCTGAGCGTGAACCCTGCTTTGTTTCTCCTTAGATGAGAAAGCAGTGGGATTTAGGGTCCTGTCTCATGAGAGCTGTGTAACCAAATCCAGTCTTTCTGTCTCAGCAGCTGACAGTGAACAAATGTAAGAATGCATAAAGAGATTTGTTTATTTCTGCAGGGCCAGACAGTCAGTACACAAAAACAGCCCAGGAGATCGTAAACATCTGTTACCAAACTTTAGCTGAGGTATGTAAACAAGTCTATTGCAACGTTTTTCTATTTTCTGTTTTGTGTTTTCTGTTCTGCAACCTTAGCGAGCTTCTTTGTTCTTAGTACGATGAGCACCTGACTCAACTTGAGAGAGACATCTCGACTGCTAAGGAAGCAGCACTAGAGGAGGCAGATCTGGAAAGTCTTGATCCTATGACCCCAGGTCCCTACACTCCACAGGTAAGTGTCCAAGCAAGGTTTTCAGTGTTTTTAAGTTTCACACTCCTGAATATTTGATCTAAAGGTGCCTCTTGCTGACTGTTCTCAATCTGTCTTCAGTTTATCTTTTAGTAGGCTGTCTTGTTGGATGTTGTGCTTACAGCTGCTTTTAAGGATAAGCATTAGAAGCAGTTATGCAGCTTTAGAGGAAGAGACGCCTGAGACAAAGAAGGCAATTTACCCGGCAACTTGCAAAAGTGATTTTAAAATGAGCAATGTGTTGTCAGGTGCAACTGAATGTTGGTTGCAAATTCAAAACTTGTAAATGATGCAGTTAGAAACCCTAAGGCAAGCAGTGAAAAGGTAAGGAGAATGCAAGGAAAGACGTCAGTGCTGTAGCTGGAGAAGAAGCCAGAAGAGCTGTTCTGTTAGGCTATTGTTGAAGGGGCTGACGTGAGCAAAGAATGCCTGCTATGTTCAGCAGGCTGTACTTTCTGCATTCTCTGCGATTTCATTTTTCTGCTTTGCTTCTGATGGAAACACCACTTTTGACTCTTCATGACTGTTGTATTAGCAAACAGCGGCATGTGTGTCAGTTATTCTGTACAGACCCAGAGCGAATGATGTTGCATGCTCAGTGTGGGAAGACAGAGCAAAGCTTTCTTTGCAGTTGTTCTTCCCAACTGCAGATGACTAATTTTTCTATTCTGTGCATGTCTGGTGTGATTTTATCTGGAAAGCTGTATTTAGCTGTAGTTAAATCAGAGCAGAAAAGAGGGTCTTGATATTTAAGAACAATTTGTGCATCTGCTAAGATTATTTTTAAGAAGAAAAACAAGTTTTACATTTGGGCAATGCATATATATAAAGATGACAGGGCTGGAGCCAGGATAGCAAACATTTTCTGGGGAATATTTAATGTACTTTAACATTTCAAACACAATTAGATGGAATCAAGGACTATCCCAGTGCTTCAGAGAAAGAAGGACGAAAATACCATTCTTTTCCTATCTGCTGGTTTCCTTCTCAAGAACAGTGTTATCTATTCTGATATATATATATATATTTTTCAAGTTGATGGAAGAAATGACGACTGAGCAGTGAAAATTGCTTATTAGTTGTCTGCTCTTCCTCTCTGTTTGCTGGGGGAAGCTCCTCCCCCAACCTTGTCATCTGATGGCCACCCTTCCCCTCTGCTTCTCTGCTGAAGGTGCACTCCCACTTCCTACGCTCTCAAACTTGTCACAGATGGCAGGTCTGCTGATGGCTGCTTGGCTTTAGTTCAGACGCAGTCATGGTGACTCATACTTATCTCCCCATATGTGTCTTCAGGAATTGGACTCCAGAATGTAAAAAGCAAATGCAGCAAGTAGAGAGCTGTCTATAGGTTATATGTCTGTTTAAATTCTTAGGAAGCCTGTTTTGCCCAATTTAAGTGGTATTGCTTCTGCTCTTAACACTTCTAGGCACATCATGATATTAAAACTGTGTTATAACGGCGTTTCATCAAAATCCTAACCTAGTAGTTCCTCATTAGCTCCTCAAAAGCAAGTTAAATACAAACTAGAGGCTTTTAGAGCGCTTTATCCAAACCTCCATTTATCTCTCTTGTGTTAGTTTTGGGGCCTCTTGAGACAGTGATTGACATAGAATTGATTGAAAGGTAAAGCTTGACTGTTTCATATGTGATAAAATAGTTTTCTTCCACTTGAGTAGCAGTGTCAGTGGTTATACCACTTCCATTGTAGAAACATGAGATGGGCCATACCAACTCTAACCAGGAGTTGATGTAACTGAGTCTTCTGACTGGCAGGGACCAGGAGTAAATGGATGCCAGCATATAGTGATGCATACACTGAAGTCTCAGGCAATTAGCAGCTCAGGGACCTTCATCTGGAGCTGCAAATGGACCATTGCTTTATGAGCTGCAGAGAGACCTATTCTCTATAGATCTGTCTAATCCTCTTAGAGTCCATTTACAGTTTTGGCCTCTGCAGGATTGCGCTGTGTAGTTCTGCCTTCTATTTTGCAAACCTCAGACCTGAAATTGTGAGCCACTGTTTTACCACGTTCATTCTTTGAAGAATTAATACTTATTTTGATGAACCAGTGTTTAATAGTATAAACAGTGTGCCCAAGAAATGCATTTTGCTTTTTAGTTCTGAAATCTCAGCCTCACCTCTTGTGTCTTGTGTCAGTTCAGTGTTTGAGAACGTTACATCTCCTGTTTCTGCATACAGTTTGGCCATCTGATTTGTATGTATGATACCATTTGGTGCTTCAGTCTGTCAATATGAGAGCAGTTTGTCTGCTATGGACACAGCTCCAAAGAAGGAAAGAGCTCTGGTCAGAATCCTCCATCTTCTCATGTGGGTTGAGAGATGGGTTGTGTAAGCAAATCACCAAAAGGAGGTAATCCCTTGGCAGGAAACAGGTAACAAAGATCGGCAGGTTTCCCAGGCAGAGAAGGGAACACATTTCAAAAGCTGTGCAATTTGCTCTGATGGAAGAAGACAAACGTGAAGAGAACTGGGGATTTCAGCACTGCAAATCAAAGGGTAGAGAATCAAAAGCTGCAAAAGACTTTGCCTAAGGGCAACTGTTTGTTTGCTTCACTACTTCTGAGAGTAGAAACCTGGTGACTCAAGCTGCAGTCTGCTAATATGCAATCTCTTGCAGGTTCCGAATAGGGAAATGGTGAAGTGTACTCTACAGTTTTGAAGGATGATAATTAACTTATTGTGCTTGATTCCAGTGATGATTAGAAGCTGTACGAACACCTAGGAAGAGATGGCTGCTACTGTGGATACAGTGCAATTGTAAAAGAAAGAAAAATCCACAAAACCACTGACACCTTAGAGCTGTTAAATCATCATTAATGAACTGGTTACAGTAACCATGGATATTTTTCTTAGTCTTTAGTCTAAGCAACAATAAAAATGTGTTAGAGGAGAAGAGCTAGCAGAAGGAGATAAAGTAATAGGAGCATGAAAAGAAATACTCAGGAGGAGGAAGAAGGTGAGGAGGGCCACAGGTTTGAAGCTGGTATCAGAAAGACTAGTGGGAGCTATTGAACAATCCAGGCTGAATACGAATGATTCCATTTATTGGTTTGGCTGTCTGTGGCTTTGGGAATGCCTTCTTCTAGATTTGTGTAAGTCTTCAGGTTTTCTGTCGACTTCCAATTTATGGCCTTTGGGACAGAATCTGCATGTTCTCTCTGCTTTGTACTCATGGTGACTGGGAGAAGAACGGGAGAGGAGGGCAGGAGAAGGCTTGATGGAAGCTGTGTCTGCTTTGAAAACATCCCGTGAAAACGTTCAGTTTTTAAGATTTGGTGATGCTTTCCAGAAATATCTTGGCAAACAAAAGGTAAACAAAGAACTCTGGCACTTTTAAGGCTAGAGATTTCCTTTTCATAGATGGCCATATTCAAGTAAAGGTATGTGGAGACTGTGTGCTCCCTGATCGTAGGATAAAGAGAAATGAACTTTGCTCTTATTCTTGTTACTTTTAATTTTTTCTCCTCCCTCCTCTCGTTTCCCTGCCCACCACTGTGGTCTGTCATGCCTTTGGCTCACACCCAATAGTGCCTTCCTCAATGGTATTGCTATTTGTGTTCCCCATTCAGATGCGCCAGGGGCGAGGTAGGCTGGGCGAGGAAGACTCTGATGTAGATATTGAAGGGTTTGATGAGGATGATGATGGGAAACCTAAGACTCCAGCCCCAGTGAGTATATTTACAGAAATCCCAGCCACGATCTGAATGTTAACTTGCATCTTTGTGGTAGAATTCTCCATCGTAAGGGTTGTCTGCTGCATCCGGCACCTTGAAGGATGACAGTAATGATAACAAAGCTAGACATTAAAATGTAGCTTTAAATATCAGCATTGTGCAGCGAGAGAACAATTCTGAGTGAGCCATGTTCTGAATTATATTCATGTGCTGGAAATGGCAATGGGTTCTGTGATGTGCGATCTCAGTGTCCCTGTTCTGTACACCCTAGGAAGTTGAAGATGCAGACGGTGACCTTGCTGATGAAGAAGAAGGATCAACCCAACAGCCCCAGGCCAGTGTCCTCTATGAAGATCTGCTCATGTCAGATGGAGAGGATGATGATGATGGGAGTGATGAAGAAGGCGATAATCCTTTCTCATGTGTGTTTCTCTTTTTATATAAAAAGGTTGAATAGAACTGAAGGGCAAGATGGAAAACAAAATTGGGTGGAGTTTAGAGAAAGCAAGATGTTTATTTTGTTATGAAGGACTGGACAGTGTTACTGAGTTCTGGGAAAGGAGTCTGAAGGGTTTGCTGCTTTTTTCCCCTCTTCCACTATGGAGGTTGTCATGCATCAAAAGTTGTGTTAGTTTTTGGAGATAACTTCTGTAACTTATGAAGGGGCAATGGTGGAAAGTTATTCAGAGTTGACAAATAAGGCCTTTCGAGTAGTAGGGGTGGTAAGGTTGTTAGTGAATAACATCAGAACTAGGTATTCAGTCGGTGGTATGAAATATCATTTGTAGTATGTTTTCCACATACTGCTTTGTATATGTCACTTAAGTCAATGTCATATCCTTTAAAGAAAGATCTGTGTGTGTGCCTGCCAGAACAAAACAGTTGATTTATGATCAAATGTTGGCTTATTACACAGCTATCCAGCTCAGTGAGAGTGGCAGTGATTCAGATGTGGAGACCAATGCAGTGAGACCTAAACAGCCTCACGTTCTTCAAGAGAACACACGGATGGGCATGGACAATGAAGAGAGCATGATGTCTTATGAGGGCGATGGTGGGGAGACATCTCAGGTTATGGAGGACAGTAATATCAGGTAAGGTATCCTTGTAAGTTAAATTTCCCTTTGCATCGTGGTTTCTGAAGGCAATGCAAATACAGATTGTAATAGATCATCTCAGAAACGGAGCTGACTTTGAAGCTAAAGATGACTTAACCGATTAACTTGACACGTGGGTATTTCTCCTCTAAGAATAAGCACTTCCTTCCTTGAAAGGAAGCTGACATACAAAAGAACAGGGTTAGGCATTTTGGCAGGAGTTCCGTTCTCAGAAAATGGCGTAGATGACAATGTTAGCTTTATTTTCTGCATCAGCCCAAGAAAATGCTGACTGACTTTTCCTTGTCTGTCCATTCCGTAGAGTGTTGCCATTAGTTTCTCTGTTCTTTTTTCATTTGTGGGATTCAGTACCTCAGTGCTGCTACTGTCTGCCTGAACGAGTTGTACAGGCAAGTTCTGTCCAAGCAGAGGTGATGAAAACCTTCCTGTAAGAGGGGCTGTGCTGGGTGGGGTGAATGGTCTGCCCAGCAACTGGCCGTGTGGATGGGCTGTGCTCCGATGGTGGTTGTTGCACTCTCTGCCTTTCTATCTGCAGTGAAGGAGACAGATAGAAGCAATCAGTTGCTTTTCCTGCCCTGAGTACATCAGGTACATCAGGGTGCTGGCAGTGGGTTGGTTCAGGAGAGCTGGGTTTTTGCTTTACGCAGCTGACAGCATTTTAATGCACAGTGGTTCCAAGTTGTTCTTACAGAAGTTCACCGTGACAGAATATGAGTACACTTGTTTTTTTCTCCTAGTTACGGCAGCTACGAAGAGCCAGACCCAAAGTCCAACACGAGGGATACGAGCTTCAGCAGCATCGGGGGGTATGAGATCTCCGAGGAAGAGGAAGAAGAAGAAGAACAGCGTTGTGGACCGAGCGTGTTAAGCCAGGTGCACCTGTCTGAGGACGAGGAAGACAGCGAGGATTTTCACTCCATTGCAGGGGACAGTGACCTGGACTCAGATGAATGACCTCCTGAGCGCTCCTTGTCCCTGCTCTGACCAACAACTGAGCTGCTCTCAGCTCCTGGCTTTCTGATGGCCCACTTGGATCCGAGGAGCAGCGCTGGTGCTGCATTAACACCGTGCTAACAAGGAGCAGCCTTTTCGTACAGTATTGCACAGTATGTGAATATTGTTTTAATCAGCTGTAAAACGTGAGACTGAGGGAACGGTGCGCAGTAGGGTGGTGGCCTTTATTGGTTCTGGAATCCCATTGAAGACTATTAGTTCTTCATTTTAATAGATGTCAAATAATTTCTGTCGGATTCACGCGTGTCCATCTGGGCAAAAGGAAGGCTGCTGGGAATAAAGCACCCTGCGCTTTGTATGACAACTCAGAGAGCAGTGCTTGATGTCTGGGAGGTGCGCTCAGCCTTCCAGCGCCCTGCAGCGATCAGCGGCCCCGCGCCTTCATGTTGAATCGCAATTCATCCCAGCCCCCATTTAACCCCCCAACCCACCACGGCCGCGCTGCACGTGCCCGCGGAGGCCGCGCGGAGGCGACCATTGGCGCATGCGCAATTGCGGCTGCGTTTGTCGCAATGGCTCCGCGCGGAGCGCCGGCTCAGCTGACAAAGCTGCCGCTGCGGCGGCGCGTGTGAGAGAGACAGAGAGAGGGGGCGCTCGGCGGAAGGAGACGGATGTAGTTCCGCTGTATCACTCCGCAGCGAGGCGCCCCGCCGGCTGGCTCCGCCCGGACTATTTGTCGCGGGGAGCTAGGTCCGGCCGCAGCCATTCGGCTCTCCGCCGCCTCCGCCAGCGCCATTTCGGGAGCCGCCGCCTCAGAGCGCCGGGAGCGCGGGCAGCTCTGTTCTTCTCCGCCTCCTCAGCCCGGCGCCCCGCCGGCCCCTGTCCCGATGGCGACCTCCGTGGGGAACGTGGCCGACAGCACAGGTACCGCCGGGATCGAGGCCGCACCGGGCCGCGCTCCCCCCCCCCCCCCCCCCCCCATGCGCAGCGCTCCGCGGGTGCCGCTCCCGGCGGAACTTTCCAGAAGCGGCCGCAAGGGCCCGGGCCGGGCCGCGTGTTCGAGGCGCTATATTTATCCGTCAGCCGCAGGGGGGGAGGGCGGACAACGGGCCCGAAATAAACGGCGCTGCTCCGGGGGCGGCGGGGGGAAGGGGCGGTGCGGAACGGAGCGTGAAGGGAGGCTGTGGGGGGGGGGGGTACGGGCGCTGCGCTGGTGGGGCCGGGCCGCAGTGCTGTGGGAGCACCAAGGTCACCGCTCTCAGCCTGCCCTCAGCGCTGCTCCCCGGCCTGCCCTGCGGCACAGCGCTATGGAGCTCAGTTGGAACGGGGGTAGATAACTGGAAGAAATGCTTGACTGTGAGGCTGGTGAGACGCTGGCTCTTGTTGCCCAGTAAGGACGTGAATGCCCTCTGCCGTGCAGCACTCGGGGCCAGGTTGGGTGGATGGAGCTGTGAGCAACCCGGGGGAGAGGGGGGTGTCCCCGCTATAGCAGGGGGTTGGGACTACGTGATCTTAAAGGTTCCTTCCAACCCAAACCATCCTGTGAGTCGTTACATCAGAGATGTGGAATTCTGTAGGGCCAGGTAGGAAGTGCTGAACGAATGGGGTCAGTGCCCGCAGAGCGCTGGGAGCGTTACATTTCCCTGTCCTGAGCTTAAGAGGGGAAAATAAGAGCTGCTTACAGTACTCGGGGCTTTTAACAGCACGTCCGGCTGATGTAAAGGCACGGCCTGAAGGGCTTCTTTCTAGTGTGAGCAGCTGTGAGTTTTTTCTTAAGCTGCTCTTTCTCTATTCTAATGCAGAACCGTGAGATAACGACTGGGCTGCTCACATGGGTTGTTTTGTCTGAGCCCGGTGTTTGATGGAAGTAGTTTGTCTCCCTCCAGTTGCAGCCCTCTATTCCATCAGATAGCATTCAGCTGCTTTTCCAGTGGAGGAATTGTTATGCGTGGTGGATAATACAGGCAGAGTGGAGGTTTAAAGGAACGCTGTGCATTACGCCTTTTTCTTTTAAGGGCTTTCACAAGATACGGATCTGCTGGCACAGCAGAACTTCCTTTAGTTCGAGTCCTTTGAAGTCTGTGTCTGTGGTCCTGCATTTCCCTGTGAGGTTTATAGTGCTTTTCAGTGCTAGGAAGTGTTACATGCCCGGTCTGGGGATGGGGGGAGGGGGGCAAGGAAATTCATTGTTCTGTCTGGCTCTGCTGCCTGTTTGAGCCCAAGTAGCTGCTTTACAGTAGGATTATCTTAACTGTTTTCTGCTAACCTGAAAAATACTTGGAAGTTGTGTAACTGTAATGGCTGCTTTTGTTTCCAAACGTGAACTGGTGAAATCCCACAGCAGCAGCTTGGGGCCTGAAGATGTGAGAGCACAAACCTCCACCTGCTGTGTTGTTTTGTGTCATTTCAAACGTTTTCATCCTTTAGTTTGAAACACCTTTTTTTTTGTTGTTTGGTTGGTTTTGTTTTGGTTGGTGTTTTGTCATTTTTTTTTTTCGTTTAGTTATTTAGTTTGGTTTCTTTGGTTTGGTTTCCATTCTCTAACTTTTTGTTTTCCCCCCTTGAATGTTTTGGTGATTCTCCAGAACCAACGAAACGTATGCTTTCCTTCCAAGGGTTAGCGGAGTTGGCTCATCGTGAGTATCAGGCAGGAGACTTTGAAGCAGCAGAGAGACACTGCATGCAGCTTTGGAGACAAGAGCCTGATAATACTGGTGTGCTTTTATTGCTATCGTCTATTCACTTCCAGTGTCGCAGATTGGACAGGTAGGACTGAGATGTTGCGTTCAAGCTTCTTTTGGAGTTTGTGCTCCTCTTAGTACCGAGCACAGTTAATAGAAGTGCTTATCTGACATTGGCTTTAGCACTGAATGCAGATGCTGACTTAATGCTAGCAGTAATGACTGGCTAAAAATAATGTTCTTGTTTCTTGAGTTCTTTTAGGGTAAGAGGAATACAAGTGGGAATTGCTAGCTTTAGAGCAAGCATCAGATAGTGCTGTTACTCTCATGCCGTTTTCGTATTGTACACTTTCATGCCCGAGTTATTTGCACGTGCAAACAAGAAATTCTCATGTATTCCACCTGCAGTGTGGGGTTAATACTTTTAAGTTCTGAGTTTGATTGTTTGCAGTGAGATTGCATTGCTTAATTAAGAGTTGTTGCTGCTTCTTCTGCCTGCCTCTCCCTGACCTTGCTTGTGTCTTTCAAGCCTCTGGAACTTTAAATGATGAAGGAAGTAATAACTTGTAACTGGGATTTACTCTGTAGGCTTCTGAGTGAAGCTGTAGTAATGATTTAGATGGGGGAAAATGAAACAAGAGAGCTGGACAGAACTTTAAACCTATGCCTGTCTGCTATATTCTGTTTCTGAAAAACTAAGTGAAAAACTGCATAGAAGAAAGCATGCAAATGTTTGAAGAGGCTTAACAGAGTATTTGTGATGTTTTCTCAGACCACGTAGAGCTCAGGTTTGAGGAGGAGACTTGAATCCTGCTGATTGAGCTGGGTTGTCTTTCTCAGTAGAACTTGCAGTGGGAACAGGGGAGGTGGTTAAACAAGGAGAAGCTAAATGTAAGGTAGCTCTGTAAGCCTGCGTATGTTGGCTGTATGTTTGTCTTGCTTAAGCATGAATGTCCATCAAACAGTAAACAGGCCAACACTCCAAATCAATTGTCTTTGTTAACTTGTCTGATTTTCCCCAGGTCTGCTCACTTCAGCACTTTGGCTATTAAACAGAACCCACTGCTGGCTGAAGCCTACTCAAATCTGGGCAACGTGTACAAGGAACGTGGACAGCTGCAGGAAGCTATCGAGCACTACAGACATGCACTGCGCCTCAAACCAGATTTCATTGATGGATACATTAATCTGGCTGCTGCACTGGTAGCTGCAGGAGATATGGAAGGAGCAGTACAGGCATACGTGTCTGCCCTTCAGTACAACCCTGTGAGTAGTGCCTTTCAGAAGAACGGATGGGTTGGTGGGGGATACGCGGGGAGAAAAGCTGTTAAGGGTACAGGAAGCAAGGTTGTTATTAATTTAAGAAACCAATTATTTAATAAATAAAAACAGCCATCAAAAATCACACCTGTAGTTATCTTTGCGAAGAATTTGGAATGAATTTATAGAGGAGTGGGAACTGCCAATTGCAAGACCTTTGGGGCAGCTGTGAAGTCGTGAAGCTGACTTGAGTGACTTTGGTTTTTCAGGACTTGTACTGTGTTCGTAGTGACCTGGGGAACCTGCTCAAAGCCCTGGGTCGCTTGGAAGAAGCCAAGGTAGGTGTTGAGTAGAATACATGTAAACGCCAGTGTTTTGAAAACTTGAACTTTGCACCAAGTCTTCAAATCTGCGTTGATCTACAGACAGTCTGAGAAACTGCTGAAAACTGAAGGCACTGAAACGCCCCAGAGTAGTTGCAGGGCAAGATATGGCATGTCCATGTTTAAAAGTTGGTTTAAGTCAAGAAATGGAACATTACCGAGCCTACCTGCTGAACTAGACTACCTGATACCATTCTGAAGTATTGGGCAGGGGCTCCACCATGCTCTTATCTGGAAATAAGTAACGGCCCTTCAAATCTGAGGCTTGCCTGCTGCTGCCAAGCAGAGAGCCTGTGGTTAGCTCGAGATCCCTGTACGATGCAGGTGCTATTGAAAATGCTGCTCTTCTAAAGTCCTTTGTGGCTTGTAAGTGGAGAAGAAACTTATCCAAATGTTACCTTGTAATATTGGCTTTTAAAGATATTTATTCTTCTTTAACGTTTCCCTCCCCTCGATGGTGGAAGAAAGGCTAGTAAATGATCAATAGCTGCAGTCTGCGCCCCCCTGAATAACTTTTCTTCACGCCTTCCCTCCTCCCCTCCCTCAAATAAAGAAATCGGAAGGACAAAGCTGGTTTGTTTGGAAATGAACTGATCAAAGAAAACTTGCTGTAGTGGAAAGGTGGCTTCTAGCAGTCTTGCGTTTCCTAAACTGAGAATTTGAACACCGAGACGAGTCGAAAATTTCTTGGCACGTTAAAACTTGGATTGCACAAAGAAATTGTCTTGTTACAAGCCACCTTACGCGTCCGCGCTGCAGGGGTGAGGAGTGTGGAGAAGTGAGAAACACTCTGGCCTCCACGTCTGTCACTCCAAGCCCCACGCGCATGCTACAAAGTGGAGTGTATGAACAGCGTAGCTGTCTGTTTGGCTGCAGCACCATCGGGGAGGGCGGTGATTCTAAGGGGGCGATGGGGAGCGTAGGTTCAAAGTTGATTATTGTTTGGATTTCTCCTAACAACTTGGATGTGTGTACCATCCCAGGGCAGCGGAATTGATTTGGTCAGATCCAGGTTGCAAACGATGCGTGGTACCGTTGAACGGTCCTGGAGACATTTGGTTCTCAGCCCACCAAGCGGACAGCTAACACGAATTGCACTTCACTGCAGCTTTAGTGTGACTGGTATAGGCCAAGACACTGCGCCTGCCTTAGGTTGCTGACTTCTTTGTTTCAGAGCTCTGGAGAACACCTAGTTTGAAAGTGTTATTCCGTTCTGTGAGAACTTAATAAACGAGGAAAAACATCTCGAGTCAATTGCAACGTGTTTCTTTGGTTATCAGTCCATTTGAAAGATCAAGCCAGCAAATTCCTTACAGTTTTGAACTAAAATTGAATTTCTTTGTAGATATTTCAGAGCCTTTCTTCCAAAAAAAAAAAAAAAAGTCCCTGCTGTATGCAATTGCCCTGATTAACCCTCTCCCTTCTGCATGTCTCCCTTGTTACAGACAGATTGTCCTCATTCCCATGTGTTAAAGACATATCCAAAAAAATTGCAATTGCTTTGTTGAACTTTTACTAATGATCTTGTTTTATTTTCTCTCTTGTTTTTGGTTTTTTCACCACTGATATTGTATTTAGAAGGTTTCAGGTGGGTGAAACCTCCTATTCCATGCGTAAGGTGCCTCGCTGAAGGGAGCTCGAGGCCTGGATCTAGGGCAGACACACACCTCCTCCTCCTCTTCCAGCAAGGAACGCACCGAAAAGTCACATGATGAGAAATATGGTAACGGGTTTGTAACTGCCACAGCAAAACCATTTGCCTCCATGCCTGAATCTTCTGTCTTGTGGCTTCAGAAACAGCTTAAAATATTTAATTACGAGCAAGTAATGTAAGAATGTTTTATACTAGTAGCCACAAATTCTTTCAAAGAAGTAACGTAAACGTAAATTAAAGATATATATATATTTTAAAAGAAGTAATTGGAGATAGTTAATAGTAAAAGCTTCTAACTCTTCCGGTTGTTCATTTTTTTTCCTTTTTTCTTCTTTGTTTGGATTGCAGCGTTCTGCTCTTCTGATGACGCGCTGTGATCCTGCAGTAGCGCAAAGGCTGCGCAGCGGTAACGCGCCTGCCGTGCGGCGGAGCCCCGGTGAACGGTCGGCCGGATGATTAATCTGTGGCTGACCGCCCGGCTCCCCATGCGATTGGCTTGCCATGCTTTCTGATTCCACGCATCAAATTGAACGTGCCACGATTTTTTTTCATACGGGCCCGTCTGATAGATTAATGATTCTGGTTGGCCGTTCACGCTCCCTAGGGGCACTTGGTAGAGCGCAGCAGTTGGCAGCGGTAGCGTGGCGCCGTGCTGGGTAGGAAGCGCAGCGATTTCTCGCGCTCGCATTACAGGGACCTAAACCTTGATGCAATCCTGTCATTTGAGGTTTCCGAGCTGCAGGTGGCCGAGTGCCTTCAAAGCCGTGGGCAGGACGTGTCGTATCAGTCGGCGAGGACTGCTAAAGCAGAAGAATGCCTGTTTTCCAGTAGCTTTCCTACCTCTTGAGAGTAATTCCCATTCATTTTAGAACACCCCACAGCTCTAACGTTCCATTTCATCCCAGAGTTGTTTTTGCACGCTCATTTTTTATTTTATTTTTCCCCATTTTTACACACCCCATTCTTAAGATCACTGCTGTGCTGAGCTGGTGACTGCAGTCTTATTGACTCAGCAGCGTAACTGAAGAATGGTGGGCTTGCACCTGGGTTTTGGTTTGCGCCCGCGCAGGACCAACAGCAGTTTGCAGCGCAGTAGTTTTGGCGCAAGCTAGCCTATACTGCAGGGTCACTTTTGGCTGGTTAGAGAATGCATACTAACAATTGTTTTCTCTCATTTTTTTCTTTTTACAAATATTCCCCTCCCCTTGTATCTCTCTTCTTTAACTGTTCCAAGGCCTGTTACTTAAAAGCAATTGAGACTCAACCAAACTTTGCAGTGGCGTGGAGTAATCTTGGCTGTGTTTTCAATGCCCAAGGAGAAATCTGGCTCGCCATCCATCACTTTGAAAAGGTAACAGCCTGAGCCAGTTCGCCCTCACTGATGAATCTTATTGCACGGGCGGCTGTCTGCTTATGGAAGAGTACTTTGATAGGAGACAGAAATATTCTGACCAGTAGAACTTAGAATCCCTTTGACACCCTCTGTTAGTCACTTGTTGCTTCAGGATGTTTAGAGCTGCCTATGTCCCTTTAAAGAGGGCTGTTGGAATTGCCCTGAGGGTTTCACACACGTATCAGAGATGAGAAAATTCATTCCAAGTTTCTGTTGGAGACAATTAGGTCATGACTTTGATGAGGAAGTAATTTGAAAGCAGTGTATTTTGTCCCTTCTACATAAAAGAACCTCAGTGTTTTCGATGGATAACTCGTGTTTTCCTTCCTTTCCAGTAGAAAGTCTTAAAGGCTTACAGATTAGGTTTACCAGGCTTTAAAATGAATGATTTTGCATACATAATTTGTATGTGTCCATTGAAAATAAAAACAAGCAAAACAACACTTAACTTGAGATATTATAGATAAAGCTTTTGTGCTAATGCTCAAAACTTTACATGTAATTTCAGGCTGTAACTCTTGACCCAAACTTTTTGGATGCATACATCAATCTAGGAAATGTCCTGAAGGAGGCAAGAATATTTGACAGGTAAGCAGAGCTAAAAAGCCCCTGTTAGATGTATTCCTTTGTGACCTTCCTGCGCTTGAGTCTTGTTTTTAACATTTTACTACTAAGGATGTAGATGGAGATAGGTAGGAAATCGATCCTGGTCTGTAGATTTTGTTTCCAAAAGAGGATCAGACTTTGTTGTGTATATACAGTGCGTCTGATTGGGTTATAATTTCTGGTGACTGTTCTCTGTAGCTCTAAGAGAAGATAATTGTTTTGACTGTTGGCACTGTACACTCATTGATTTTTGCTTTACTCACAAGGACGTGGGCCAAAGAAGGGCATTTCTGCAAGTGAAGCAAGCCTTACACTAGCACAGATGTGCTAGGAATACAGACCACATTTAATAGTCCTGAACAGAAGGACCTGCGTGTCTCTTCAGAGTAGTTCAGAAATGGCATGAGTAATAATTGATTCCTGATGGGGTTTTTAATTCAGGCAGTACTTCTGTGTTTCCAGTAATAGAATAGGTGTGACTGTTAAAATATCTCCCTTCGGTGTTTTATGTATGCTTTTATAACCAAGGTGAATATAGTTATCATACTCTGGGTGATTGTTTACATTCTTTTTCTTGTTACAGAGCTGTAGCGGCTTATCTTCGAGCCTTGAGTTTGAGTCCAAACCATGCAGTCGTACACGGCAACCTTGCTTGTGTGTATTATGAGCAAGGCCTGATAGACCTAGCAATAGACACCTACAGGAGGGCTATTGAACTACAGCCCCACTTCCCTGATGCCTACTGTAACTTGGCCAACGCCTTGAAGGAAAAGGGCAGTGTAAGGAGTGCTTTCATTTTCTACCTTCTTAAGAATGTTAGCATAAGTATTACTGACGCTTTGGACACCAATTGTTATCAATTTTATTAAGATAATGTCTTCTGTTTGTCATGTTCCTTAAGAATGATTCAGGAAATAATCACTTCATACCTGTTAGGAGTGATTTGTCTAATGCCTTCTCAAGCAGTGCTGTTAAGAGGAATGTTACAGTGTGAACATTACCCTTATCGTCCCTTCCTTCTTTTTATTGTTGTAGGTGGCTGAAGCAGAGGAATGTTACAATACAGCTCTTCGACTTTGTCCCACCCATGCAGATTCTCTCAACAATCTGGCAAACATCAAACGGGAGCAGGGGAACATTGAGGAAGCTGTCCGCCTTTATCGGAAGGCTCTTGAGGTGCAGTTGGTTTGTGGTGTGTGGGGTAAAAGGTAGAGGAATAAAGCTGAGAGAGTATGGTATGACATGGGGTTGTTTTCCTTCCATCTCCTACCATAATCAGAAGGAAGCCTGCTCAGACACGAGTCATAAAGAAGTCAGAGGAAGAAACGCACAAGATTCGTTTTGTCGTGGTTTGCTTTGGGGTACTGCTAGACAGGTGGCAACTTTTTTTTTCTTCCCCAGGTGTTTCCAGAGTTTGCTGCTGCACATTCAAATTTAGCCAGCGTTCTCCAACAGCAAGGAAAGTTACAGGAAGCTCTGATGCATTACAAAGAGGCAATTAGGTAAATGGATGCTGTTTGTGGTAGCCCCAGCCTTTCCTGTCAGGAAGGAGGAGAAGCTTTGATTGTTCATAATGTTATCTTGCCTTCTCAGAATCAGCCCCACGTTTGCAGATGCCTACTCCAATATGGGAAATACTTTGAAGGAAATGCAGGATGTTCAGGGAGCGCTGCAGTGCTACACCCGTGCCATTCAGATAAACCCAGCTTTTGCTGATGCCCATAGCAACCTGGCATCTATTCACAAGGTAGTGCACGTGTATGAATCACTTGGAACGTGCTGGAGTGCTGTGGGTACTTAGCCTGAATGTGTTTTTATCTACTGACTCATTCCTCTGTCTTCACAGGATTCAGGGAATATACCAGAAGCCATTGCATCCTACCGCACCGCTCTGAAACTGAAACCTGATTTCCCTGATGCCTACTGCAACTTGGCTCACTGTCTGCAGGTGAGGGGATATTGTTGTCTGTAGTCTTAAGGTTCCTCTGTATCAAATGCTGAGCTTGATTACCTCAACCAAACACTGTGAGCAAAGCGAAAGAGTAAATAAGTCTTAAATCAGAAGGCTGGTGATCACTGGAAATTTTGCTTCCGTTTTTGGAAGGAGCTTTGATCTCAGCTTCTTGATAAATCTTAGCTCAAGTGAAGCTTGTTGTCCTATGTTTTGTATTTTACCTTTTCTCTAGATTGTCTGTGACTGGACAGACTATGATGAAAGGATGAAGAAGCTGGTTAGCATTGTGGCTGATCAACTGGAGAAAAACAGACTGCCTTCTGTCCACCCTCATCACAGCATGCTGTATCCCCTTTCTCACAGCTTTAGGAAAGCTATTGCTGAGAGACATGGAAATCTGTGCTTGGACAAGGTAGGAGGTTTTGTAAAGGTCTGTTGTGAAGTACTGTTGTCACAGGAAATCTAAGGCGTAGTATTGGGTGTGGAAGGCATCTGGCCACTGACCCAAGGTGAGCAGTGCAGATCTGAAGCTGATGCCCACAGCCCACTTGCTTAAATATTGGATAAGGCTAATTCTAAGAACTTGATTGTTTTTTGTTTATGCTTAGCATTTGGTTCCTGGCATTTTGGTTCACTTGTGTGTGTTTTCTTGACAGATTAATGTACTTCACAAGCCGCCATATGAGCATCCAAAGGATTTGAAGGCCAGTGAAGGTCGACTTCGCATTGGTTATGTGAGCTCTGATTTTGGAAACCATCCAACATCACACCTAATGCAGTCAATCCCCGGCATGCATAACCCGGACAAATTTGAGGTAAAAATAGAAAAAAAGTGTGCTGAAGCTTTAAAATAGAGTCTCATAGAAGGTGTTCTTAGAAAATTAAACACTTAATGGGAATTAATTTGTTACATTCACTTGACCTTGGACTGATGAGAAAGCTGTGTTTTAGTCTATGCAAAATGTGGCGTGTTATGCTAGTGCCAGAACTAGGTGGGTCTGGGGCATGATGCTGATGTGTTCAACACCCGCTGCCCCTACTTCTCAGTGCTAACTGCCCCACAGATAAATGCAGCAGAGCTGGTCTGCGACTTGCAGTCTTACTAAAGTAATTTATAATTGAAATACCCAATGTTCAATAGCAAAAGCATTTTGTTGCATAAAAACTTTGTATCAAGAGTTTGAAAGCGGTTAGAAATTGTTGCAGATGCTCAGTCAATTTCTGGTGCCTCCTCCTGTAGGTGTTCTGTTATGCCCTGAGTCCTGATGATGGTACGAACTTCCGTGTGAAAGTGATGGCAGAAGCAAATCACTTTGTTGACTTATCTCAGGTGAGCTTTTTGATACACAGATCTAGCAAGTCACAATTTAAAACAGATGATTGGGTGAAGATATTTTGCTGCAGTGATTTATTGGATGAAGCAGATGCTGGTTTTAGAATTTGAGGAACTGACAAGAATGTGAATCAGTATGGGATGTGTGTATGTGGAATAATAGATGATAGAACTGGATTGGTGCCCAGACAGTCCCAGAATTAGATGATAGCTGAAACTATTACGTTTGAGGATCTGCTCTCATAAGTAACGATGCAAAGTTCATGTCAGCAGGGCTGGTCTGTAAGATGGGTTTGGCAAAGCTGAGACTTGAGAGAATTCTTCAAGGGCCTACGGTTAGGCTTATGGAGAGCTGTTCTTTCTACCTTTGCAGCAGTGGATGTTGAAAGCTCTGCCATAGTAAAAGCAGGGCAGCAGTTTAATTAACTGCTCTCTCTCTTCAAGGAAAAATGAGTTGCTTTTCCTTATTAAAAAGGGTTGACAAAATTGAAGTCTTGACCAGGTTATACAGTTGACATTTATCTATTGGAAAGCTGGTGTTATTGAAAGCACAGATGAGTTTGATTCATTTCTTCTTCAGATACCGTGTAATGGGAAAGCAGCAGACCGCATACATCAGGATGGGATACACATTCTGATTAACATGAATGGCTATACCAAGGGAGCCCGGAATGAGTTGTTTGCTCTGAGACCAGCACCTATTCAGGTAACTGAGATGAAGAGATCTTTCTCTCTAGAATATCCCCTTCTGAGTTCAGGGAGTCTCTTTTTCCTGTCAGAGCAGGAAAAAAACAAACCCCATCTGTTTGCTCATGGTGATTGATGGCAGATCTGGGGACTCTCGAGTGTGTTTTTAGGAAGGTCAGGCAGAAGCTTTGACTGTGATCATAGAGAACATTCAGACAGCATTTGCCCTCTCTGTTCCTGTTCTCTGCCAAGTGATTGCAGAAATGCAACCTTCATTCTTGTGCGTGCGTGTGATTTGCGTGCAGCTGACTGTCCAGAAATAGAGCTATGTTTCGTGAGGTTTCTCTTTGCCACAGGGCTGCTTGTGTTGGTGAGAACAACAAAAGGGTATTTAAAGGTTTTGAAAAAAATAGTTTGAGTTCTAGTCTCTTCAGGCATAATGAAATTCTGGTCAGAATAAATGAGAATTAAGGTCAGTTGTTTTTTGACTACATTTTTCTTTTTAATGCCTATGGAAAGAGAATGGCAGAAGCCTGAAGTGGACTCCTGCTGCCCTACAGGAGTTGTCTCAGCTAAGGGAAGCTGAAATCACTGGTGCTTAATGCTCTGATTAAAGCTGTGCGCAGGTGGGTTAGAAGTCTTTTGCTTGGAGGATCAATTTTAGAGTATTTTCTGCCTGTTCACTGTCTCAGTGATTGCTTTTAAGTTGATAAAGCGCAACAAAGAACTTGAATCTGAAGGTGGGAAATTGAACTTACATGCATTGGTTTTAACATGCATTGTTTGATGGTGTACCTGGGACTGGAATCTTCCTTCTTTGTCTTGTAGGCAATGTGGTTAGGGTATCCTGGAACCAGTGGGGCGTTGTTCATGGATTACATCATCACAGATAAAGAAACTTCTCCAGTTGAGGTGGCTGAGCAGTATTCAGAGAAATTAGCTTACATGCCAAACACTTTCTTTATTGGAGACCACGCCAACATGTTCCCCCATCTAAAGGTATGTAGGTAGAGGGCAGGAGGAGTAGGTGGTGTTAGCAAGTGCTGTTCTCTGTGTTAATGGAGTGACTCTCGCTGCATACTTGGTGAGGGGTCTTGTAAATAACTGTGGTGTGCTTCCTTTTATTTCCAGAAAAAAGCAGTCATTGATTTCAAATCCAATGGTCATATTTATGATAACAGAATTGTTTTGAATGGCATTGACTTGAAGGCTTTCTTGGATAGCCTCCCTGATGTCAAGATTGTTAAGGTGAGTGCTGCACCTTTGTGTGTTCTGTCTTAAGCATTTAAGCTATTGCTTTCTCTGACTTTATGGGATTTCTTACATAGATGAAGTGTCCTGATAGTGGAGACACTGCAGACAGCAACGCTGCCCTCAGTATGCCAGTCATTCCTATGAACACAATTGCAGAAGCTGTGATTGAGATGATTAATCGTGGACAAATTCAGATAACCATCAATGGATTCAACATTAGTAATGGACTTGCAACTACTCAGGTGAGGCACCTCAGGACTCTACTCTTGGACTTTATAATGTGTTTGTATGTTTTAACGTAACAAGAAACAAGAACCTCCAAGCAAATGCCTCTCTTCTGTCATGTTGATTTATTTAGTTCTCATACTGAGGGAAACTCCAGATGTGCTGTAAGCCACAGATGTTGTGGAAGATGATTTATCCCCAAAGGTAGAGGGGTTATACCAAATGGAACCTGTAGTCCAAAGTGATTGAATTCTGCTGCATAGAAAAGACTGTCAGTTGTATCTTTCTGAACCATTCAATGTACCATCACTCAGTGCTGTCAGTTCACGGGATTTAGGTGATAGTGACAACTACTGTTTCTGTTGAATACATACATACATACATACATATATATATATTTACCTTGTAGAGCAGTTCTTCCTTTTTAAAAAACACCGTATTTTGACTCTGATGTGTCTTCTTTTGACTCCTGAATGTCCTTCAGTTTAGTCTTCAGGTCCAGGGAGGAGTGAGCTGTAGGCTTCCTAGTACGTTGTTCCATACTGCTGAGGTGTGAACCCTTGTATGTGAATCCTTGTAAAAATGCACCTTCAGTCCATCCTGGCTAATCAGAGCCAAGTCAGAGTAGGATTGGGGGGAAGGTCCATCTGTTACTCAGGTGAATTAAGAAATACACTGACTCTGTAACTTTTAAGTCTCTTTTGTGATCTGAAGTTTGTGGAACTTCCCTATGAATTTCTAGGGAACTATTTTTTAAGACTGGAGACCTTTTATTATTACTGCTGTATCCATAACCTCATGCTTTGGTTTCTTTTTATGAATTCTTTTGTGCACAGCTTAGACTTCCCTCTAAGTTGGCAGTAGGCTTCGTCTTAGTTTGATCAGTAAGTTTATTGGCTTTCTTTCCTGGAAATGCTGTGCCCTGAAATAGCAGGAAGTTCCTTGTCTTAATCACTCCACCACCAAAAGAACCAATCAAAGTTGTATTGGTGCCCTTTTAAAATGTGGTTTCTCTCTTTTGATCATACTAAGATAACCCTTCTTCGTATGTGTTGTAATGTGGGGTATTGGTGACTATTAATGTGCATTGTGGTTGAGGTTTTCGGTGTTATGGGTCAGTAGCACTCTTACCTATTTCTTTTGAACTAAATTATCTTGTTTATCTTCATGTCTTTACAGTTTCAACATACTGGCTCCATGTTCTAACAGAGTCAGTGACAGTGAGTCATTCCCATGAATGTCAAGTTTGTCAACAGTACATTTATTTTGGCTGGCAGCAGTGGCAGTGAGATAAACTTTAATTATATACATACGTAAAACGTTAAATTTAAAACAAACAGAGGCTGTAAGTACCTGTTTTGCCGTATCTGTAAGGATGTTTCCTTCTGACCATTGCCTGTTGCTTAAAAACAAACAGAAAATAGCCTACAAAAATCTGTCATTCTGACTTCCATTTTTCTAATCCTCAAGACAAGGAATACAGGAAGACAAAAATAAACCCATCCACCCCAACCCCCAAAACAAACAAAAAGAAATCCCTTTGCTTTTTAAATACTGTTCTCTTCTTCCTTCAAGTCTTGCTCTCATGTTTAGTTTTGAGGCAGTGAGGTGACTTTTAAGGAGGGGAGTGCTCCTTAAATGCCTTTTCTTTCTCATGACCTGGAATTGCAGGGAGACGTAGCCAGGGCGTGAAAATGCCCAGTGTTTTGTTCCTTGGTGGTTGTAGCATCGTGGTATCCACAGGCATGTACACACACCACTTAATTTCTTGTAATGGGTAAGTAGACAATGTAGTCTTTGTATAAGAAGTGAAAGATAAGCTTTGATGCCAGCACGTGTTGCAGTGTGTGTGTCAGGAGCATTCTATAGGGCGTAAGCACATTTCCTTTAATTTCAGTATTCCAACAGCTTTATTTTTTTTCCTCATTTAGATTAACAACAAAGCGGCAACTGGAGAAGAAGTTCCACGAACCATCATCGTTACCACCCGTTCTCAGTATGGCTTACCAGAAGATGCTGTTGTATACTGCAACTTCAATCAGCTCTATAAGATTGACCCTTCCACGCTGCAGATGTGGGCTAATGTGAGTATCTGTGGATCTGGGAACTGAGATCGAACCTCTGGAGCACAGTGGTATTAATTTATTCTGAAGCGTGTTGCAATGAATGAATGAGATCTAACATAACTGTTTTCATCTTGATTGTTGTTACAGATCCTAAAAAGAGTTCCAAACAGTGTGCTGTGGCTGCTGCGTTTCCCAGCTGTAGGAGAGCCCAATATTCAGCAGTATGCCCAAAACTTGGGTCTTTCCCAGAACAGAATCATCTTTTCTCCTGTTGCCCCCAAGGAAGAGCACGTGAGGAGAGGGCAGCTGGCTGATGTTTGTCTAGATACTCCCCTGTGCAATGGGCACACGACAGGGATGGATGTGCTCTGGGCTGGGACTCCTATGGTCACTATGCCAGGTAATGCTGTGGGAAACCTGGATGGAGTGGGTGAATTTGATATCATTATTGTAACTATAATAGTGAGTGGGCCTGGCAGATTTCCTCATTTCCTCTTTGAGAAGCAGAAGGAAAGCAGCTTTGCACTCTGTAGCGTGTTACTTGGTGATTCCTGTTACCCTATTTGTGTGCTTTCACAGGTGAAACGCTTGCATCACGAGTCGCTGCCTCCCAGCTTACTTGCCTTGGTTGTCTTGAGCTTATTGCGAAAAGTAGGCAGGAATATGAGGACATTGCTGTGAAACTGGGAACTGATCTGGAATAGTAAGTAAACTTGCACTATGTAGATTGTAAGATCAAGAATAGAAAGTGCTGTGGTGGATCACAGTGCTGAGTTTGTCATTAATTTTGCAACTAATGTTGGAAATAGGACAGTTCTCATCTTGAGGTGTCATAGAGTGTCACAGTTAACTCTGCTTCTGTTCTTGCAGTGTATGTAACAGGGCTCCAGTAACATGGCTGCTGTTGTGAAGGAATTGCTCGAGTGCAGGGTCTTGTCTGATTTAAAAGTGCACTGTATTTCACTTTTAGTTCTTGTAGGTTGAAGCTGAAACAGTAGTTTAAAACTGTGCACTAACACAGAGCAGAATAGTTCATGTGACAACTGAATGTCACAGCTGTTCTGAAGAGATAATGCTGGTCCGTATCAGAAACGAAAAGGGGGTGAAACATCCACATGAACTTGGTGTGGGAGTTGCTGTTTTTGTACTGGCAGTTCTGGGTCTGCTGAAACCCATTTTAAAAGCAAACAGTTCTGTGGAGTGCTGGGAAGCCTTTATGACTGGCTTCAACTTTTTCTTTTTGCAGCCTGAAAAAAATACGTGGCAAAGTCTGGAAGCAGAGAATATCCAGTCCTTTGTTCAACACCAAGCAGTACACGATGGACCTGGAGAGGCTTTACCTTCAGATGTGGGATCACTACGCTGCTGGCAACAAACCGGACCACATGATCAAGCCAGTGGAAGCCAGTGAATCTGCATGAAGAGACTTGTCTGTGTGCCCAGCCAGACCTGTCCAGGAGCTCAGCCTCTCCAACACTTGTGCAGAGACGATGAGCTAAAAACTGTGCATTTCTACTTAATCTGCCTGGTACTCTGTGGCTGAAGTGATACACGATGGTAATTAGAGCACAGCCAGACGTATTTCTTGCATGACAGGGAAAGACTCTATAAAGCCTGGGATCCTTTTATTCCATGAGGAATTGGAACGGGACTGAGCCGTGTACATGTGAGCCTGTATGTGTGAGAGACGTGGAGGTTGGTGGGGGAGGTTTGAACCGCCCACCCAATTACGATCCCTTGGATTTGATGCGATCTCCTGACGCGTTTGTCTCCTATAGATGGGAATTGGAGCCTTTTGCCGTTTGATTTGGGGTACTCCTCTTGGTGTACGTGTGGTTCTCCCATGGCAAGATTTCCAGCTAGCGAGTGTTGCTCCCTGCATTCATTTCTAAACTGTGCGGACTGAAGGGCGTATTTGCTGGTGTAGTCTTTTTTTATAGGTTTTATAAACCACTCGAGCCTATATCAGCCTTTTAATGTTTGACCTGTTTTGGAGCTCTGTAACGTGTTGGTTTAGATAAGGACTTTTTCTTTTTTGTTCTGTTTTTGTTTTTTAAGCTTCTCCAGTAACTCAGCTCTAATTGGCTTCACCATGGCAGCTCCTCTTCTCTTAGAAAACCAAATTCCATTGGAAAACGAATCCTCCCCCAAAAGCGTTTGAGGAAAACACACAAAAAAACCCCAAACTGGTGCCAAATGACAGACAGCCCTCTGAGCAATGGGTGTTCATGGTGTGTAGAGGCCGCAGTCCTGCGCGCTGTAGCGAAGACTTCAAACAAAACAAATAAAGCTTTGGTTTGCCAGTTGGACTGTCACGGTTTTTGGCTTCCCTCGTGCAGCTGGATGCAGCCTGTACTCAGCTGCTGTTTCCTTTCTCATCTCTGCTCTTACAGTGCACTGTCATTGTCTGATTGCTTTTGCACTGGGTTAACACCACAGCACAGCTGCAGTGTGAGCCAAAGGCTGCTGCTTGAAATGGGCCTCAGCCTTGCTGCTGGCGCCTTGTTTGTGTCACTGCTGGCGCCTTGTTTGTGTCACTGCTGGCGCCTTGTTTGTGCCACTGCTGCAGCCCGCCTTAAGTCGGCTCGGGCGGTGCTGGCGGTACACGTTGCACCGCCGCCACTCACCGGAGGGGCTCCGGCCTTCCCGAGTACGGCACTGCGCACGCGCTCTGTGGCGGTGTCCCGGAAGCGGAAGTGGGCAGCGGAGGCGCGGGCGCTTCGAATTGTGATGGCGGCTTTCAGAACCCCGCTGGGGCCGGGCCGGCGGGGAGCGGCGGGGAGCAGCGCCAGGTAAGGCGGGTCCTGTGTGTGTGTGGCGGTGTTAGAGCTGCTTTCTGTCCGAAAAGGGCACAAATCGCTCGGCAGAGCAGTGCTATCAGATGGCAGATCAGTGCTGCCAGACTGCACAGCACACCTCCGTGTCAAACCCCCCTGTGGGACGAGAGCCCGGCTGGTCCCTTGTGACAGCCACCACCATCCTGGACTCAGCCCACACCCCCCCTCCCAGCCATTGATCACTATGTGAACACTGAACGCCCATCCAGTGTTGTTTAGATGTACCTTTGCTGTGTTTTCAGGCAGTATTTGGGGTTTCAGGCCGTTAGTGCTGCAGGTCTGTGTGTTCCTGACGTTCCTCTGCTTCTGGTGTTTTTCAGCCACGCTCTGTGCTTCTCGTCCAGCAGCGATGATGAGTTTGAGTTGTGTAAGTAACAGCACGTGTTGATTTGATGCTGAACCAGTGCAAATAGAAAGGATCCGTCCCTACCTGCGTGCAGCCAGGAAGGCTTTAAGGAGGATTTTCTTTAAGAGGTCATTGCTGCTTTGCTGCAGTGCTGTGCAGTGCTGGTGGGAGCTCTTGAATCTCCCGCCTCAGTTCTGGATGCTTTTTGCCTTGCGTTGTATGCGAGGCTCTTTCTGTTCTTCTCAGCTCAGTTTGTTGTTAACGGCGCCTGGCACGACATGGAGCTTCTTGTTGCCCCTGTCCTGCCCGTTCCTGCCTCTTTCCCATTCTGCAGTGCGTAACCATTTGCTCTGAACAAGATCTGTTCCAAACACGTTCCTAAACTGCTCAGATTCCATCAGGTCACAGAGTTTGAGTGACTCTTAACCTCTCAGAGGGATGGTTTTGGCTAGGGATGTATTTTGACCCATATATACAGGGTTCTGCAATAGCGCCTTCCTGGCTTCATAGTGTGAGAGCAATGAAGGAAATTCTGTTATCTTCAAGGATTGGAGAGTTGACTTTCAAATTTGGGTGTTGGTTGCTTTTTGGTTTCTTTTTGAAGCCTCCGGGCTGAATTTTTACCAGCTGCAAGCTTTCCCTTGTAAAACAAACCAACAAACCAAATAGATGACAAAAGGATTGTTGGAACGTTGTTCTTCATTCATTGTTTGCTGTTTGTCGTTTCAGTTTTAGCCAAAATGAAAACTCCCAAATCAGTCTCCAAAAAGGAGGATTCCAGGTGGGTGCTGCAACAAACGGCTTTTGGTTTTCCTGTATTGGTTTTTCTGCATGGCGTGTGCTGCTCTGAATGTAGAAGATTAATCACGGAGTCACGCAGTCCTTGGAGTCAGAAGGGACCTCTGAGGGTCGTACATTAAATTTTCAGTGGTTCATGGGCTTATTAGTAGATTTATATCTACGGGAGTGAGAGCAGACAGAGGGACTGCGGTGTGTTCCACCTGTGTGTGTTCAGGTCATGTAAAATGGGGTGTTTGGAACAGTCCGCGTTCTGCTGTTGTTACTGCTGGAATTAGTTGGTAACCGTTGTGAGCAGCTGGTGCTGTTTTGGTGTTAGGTGGCCTTTTTAGTGGCTGCTTTTCTAACAAGGCAAAGTTGCTCCTTTGATTTGCTGCTTACACCTACCGTCGTTTCATTGTTGCTTGTTTTACAGTTTGAAGGACTTCATCGATGACTCGATGGATGATTTCTTCTTGGACTTTAAAATGAAAAAGAGCACGACAAAGAAGGGCAAGTAATTGTGCAACACTAACAGAGAGTAGGGATCCCCTTGGGTCAAAAGGTAGCTTTAATTGCTGAGATCGCAACTGCTGCAGGCTGTGAGAAGCAACGGAGTGATTCCTGGAGGAGCAGTGAGGGCAAGGGAGAAGGCAGAGGAAACAAAACGGTCTGGAGTCATAAATAGTCATCTGGGTTAGATCTGATGTGAGCTGTTGATAAGTCAAAGCTGAGGTGTCAGAAGCCTCATTGACAAGCACATGCTCTGTGCTGTGGGCTGCGTTCTGATCAGCTTAAGGCTGAGCATTGTTGAAATTACCTTTTCCTTGTTCTTAATTTCATAAGGCTTTCATATTAAACATCCAGCTATATTCTTACATGCGTGTAGTTGTCATCACCAGGAATAAAGCTGATGTTAATGCTGGCTATTTGCATCTGGCAGGATTGTCAGCCCTGATGGCAGATGCATTAAAAGAATAAGAAATTACAGTTGTCTCCATGGATGCACATTATCTTTCAGTGATGTTCAGTATGACTGTAAATGAGCAGCCTGTAATAAGAAGCTGCAAACTCTGTCCTCTGTGTTTTCCTGTCTTCCAAGAGCTCCTTTAGTTCTGTGACAGTCAGATATCTGATGTGACAGAACCTTGAGCTGTTTCTTTTGAATTACAGCACCGAAAGATCTTCAGACCCCAAAGAAGCCGATGACTTCAGAGAAGGAAAATGCTGGCTCCAAAGAGTTGCAGTATCCAGAGGTTCTGAGTGACACTGATGATTCTGTGTTTGTGGACAGCCCCTGGCAGGAATATCGACATGGAGGAGCGAAGGACCTGAAAGAGAGTTGGAAGTGCCTAAAAGTGCCACCTCCACAAAATGAGAAAGAATTGGCAGCCAGAGGGAGTTCAGGCTTCCCTGCTGGAAGGGCAGAAAGAAGCTGTGAGGGGAATACAGGAATTAAAACACCAGCCATGCCACTCCAACCGAGTGCGGAGTTAAAATCAGATAGCTCAGATAGTGAGTTTGAATCGTTAATAGAACGGATAAGGAAACGGAATACACCCCGGAAACCCATCTTAAGCACAAGTACAGCTGTCTACCAGCCGAGCATGAGAGGTAAGAAACAATTCCTGGCTGACTTGCAAGCTGTCTTTTGGAAGCAATGACTTCTTTCATCAGTGTTTGTCACCTGATGGTTGATGGCTGCACTCCTGGTTCTGTGGCAGTGTGAAATCTTGTGCCTTTTCCCTCTGAACTAGAAAACATCAAGCCACTCTGTGAAGGTGCCCAGCCCTTGAATGGAAAGGGAGGCAAGACACCAACATCAAAATCTGTTTCGCTTCAAGAAACGCCTTCCAAGATAACGGCTTCTGTAAGAATTCCTAGGAGCGAACCTGTCAGTTGCTCACAGTCAAAGTAAGTAGTTCTCCATCTTTACTGTGGCACTTTACTTACACACTTCTGCTACCTGATCAGTGTTTGTTAATTGGTAACTGGAAGCAGAGGCCGTTAGGCTCAGGTATGCCCAGGAATAATGCAGTATCTCTGGCCTCCTGTGAACGATGGTATCTTTTCTTGTAGGCTTAACGCGTGCTCGGTGCCTGGCTGCTTCTTACAAGATCTCTCAAATCCAGATTCCCAGTATGTGAAGTATTTCAAGAAGAGTAAGGAGGAGCTGACGCAGAAGCTTTACCACCTCTATAACAGCACCGTCTTCGAGCAGAAGGTTGGCTTTAAGATTAAACAGAAACACCACAGAGCATCTTCCATTTTTATAGTTATAAAAACCTCGTTGATGTTGCTCCTCACTTCTTGATGAGAATGCTCTGTGTCTCCTTCAGTTAATAGAAGTTGTGTGTTGCAGTAATGGCTTCTGTTCCTGTTAGTTCAAGCAATTTCTCTGAAAGGGATTTATCAGCACTGTGATGCAGCGGTTTCCAGCTTGGCTTGCTTTCCCAGCTGTAACAGTGCACCATCCTTAAGTGAGCAGATTGGGTGGTGTCCAGCAGGATCCTTCTTTGATGAGATAAGCTGCAACATGAGGCTGCCTTGGATCAGTTTCATCTTTGAAGAGGTGACCGATGTTTACGTGTTTTTCTGAGCAGTACCAGCCCTCAGCAGAGGCAGCTGTGTCCTTGTGTCTCGGTGCTGCTGAAAGAAGCTCAGGGTCACCTCCATCACTGCTCAGTCAGCCCATAGTGACAGAGCACATGCTGGCAGACTGCAGCATTGCTGCATGCTAATAGCTGGTGGTAGCACAAGCAGGTCTGCTAGCTGTCATCTCTCTTGTTACGTTCCCAGCTTCCCACCATGTACTTGCATGTTGCTTAGCTGAGCTGCTTCAGTCTGCTCAAAAAAGTAGAGTGTGAGCTGGAACTGGGAGACAAGTCTACAGCAGGCAGCACTTCGCATGGCTCAAGCTGTTTCAGAGCGGGGCCTCTCTTAACCCTTCCCTAACGTGGGTGTAACAGTTCACAGCCAGGAAAGGGAGAAATGCTGTTCCTTGCTTGCAGCTGACCACGGGCGTGTGGTGGGGAGCAGCCACCAGAGAGCTGAAGGATTAAAAGCTCTTCCTTTTGGTGTCAGGCTGTTGCCTCGTGGTTAGTCATGCTACGTGCATTTCTATGGCATATTCCTGTCTGCTGTCCCAGAACAGACTGAAAAGCTGCTTCTCAGTTCACATAAAGCTGAGCTGAGCTGGCTCACCATTGCTGAAAGATCTCCAGTGCTTCAGCCCTGTCCCTGTGTTGATGGAGATCACTTCCTTGAACTCATGTAACTAATTCAGATGTGGGAAAACTGTCAGCAGAAGAAAAAGAGGTAACCAAGATAGGTATGATGGAGGCTTATCAAACCAGGAGCGGCACAGAGGATAAGCAGAAGGTGATTATTCATCTTGCAGTGCGAAGGTGCACCGAGCAAAAATAGCATCTTACAAGTTCAGAACAATCAAAGGCAGATGGTACTTGAGATGCAAATGAAGCTGCAGGACATCTGATTGTACTGTTATGGGTGCTGAAAATTCATATGTGCTAAAAAAAGGCAATGCAAAAGGAAAAACTGGGAGGCTGTTTAATGCAAAAAGAGCCACCTCAGGCTCCGTGAGGGATTTGCACTGCAAATGGTGGTAGCTGGGCAGGGTGCTGGGAGGGGAAGTCCTGTGGCATCCCTCACCTGTCCTTGTGTTTCCTTTAAAGCAGCATGTTGGCCACTCTTAGAGGCTGAATGGAGGATCTAAGGGACTTCTGCCTCATCCTGCTCTGTGAAAGTCCCCTGCTGGTTATAGACATGTAGATGATGATAGAGGAAGAGAGCCATGGAGAGTGGATGTCAGCCATGGCGTTGCCAAGGGTACAAATAGGGACATACTGTGCCGAGGATGCAGTACATATGAGGGGAAGCCAGAAGGCCTAAGAAGGTTAAAAGAGGTAGGAGAGGGTGAATGACACGTCCTGTTTTGTCTTTCAGTTGCCAGAGAAAATGGTAATAAACTGGAACAAAAAAATGAGGAAAACAGCAGGTTATTGTGTAACTGGGCAGACAAAAGGCCCCGACGCGCAGCGATACGCTCGGATAGAGCTCTCTGAGAAGGTCTGTGATTCTGCAGGTAGGTAGAAGAAAACCTGCACTGATCCATCTTTAGCAAAGCATATTGAAGACATTAGAACGTGAATTGGAGGAGGCTGACCCCTGCTATGAGATGCCGTGTTGCCTTAAACATATCCACTGATGGTATTAGCTTGTCCTCACAGCCCTTCTAAAAGCCTGGGCCAACTTGAGAAACGTGAGAACAGAGATCAGTTTGTGCCAGCCTCAGTACTTTGTTATTTTGTATTGCCTTAAAGACATCCAATACGTGTACCATCATGTCACTCTAAGAAACTGATGCCATCCATCAATGCTAGGCACCTTTCCTACGCTGTCATCTAAGACTACGAGCTTTGCAAGCTGCAGTTCAGCTCAATGCATTTTACCTGTTATTTTTAGAGAGGGTTCTGTTGTGGGTTTATTCTTGTTCTGGCAGTACCAGACAACCGCAGTCAGCAAGCAGAACATGGAGAACTGCTGTTCGGGGCTCTGTGTCTGCGGTTCCATACTGGAATCTACTTCTTCACCTGTGAAGGAAGAGGCCCTGGATAAGAAAGGCAGTGTCAGAGAAGTGTGAAGCAGGGAGGTAGGATGGATGTTCATCGTTCCCCACACCTGACTGACATCCACGTCTTTTATTCATCTTAGATCGCCTTCGAGACACGTTAATTCATGAGATCTGCCATGCAGCCACCTGGCTGATCAATGGCGTCCGTGATGGGCACGGCCGATTCTGGAGGTTCTATGCCAATAAATCAGCTGTGGTTCACCCAGAACTGCCTGTGGTAACACGGTGTCACACTTACGAGATTAAGTACAAATTCACGTATGCGTGTGTTGTGTGCAAAGCCACGTGAGTAATGTTTTGTTCTTGCACGTGACTGTGCATTCACTTCTGTCTCTAATTTGTCTGTTTTCTGTGCCTACAAGCTTGTTCTGTGTTAACATTGGGTGACCTTGTGAATTTATTTGACCAGTTGTCCCAGATCTCACGATCAACACCAACTCTATTACAGGCTTTTTGTTAGGGGATGTTATCTCTCATTCTGGGCCATGTACTAAGTCAGGAATAATCATGAGCCTGCACTGACTGCATGTGGCTCATCCCTGTAGAATGCATGCTGCCTGTAGCAGTAGGAAGGAATAAGGCATTCCGTTTTTCACCCAGAGGGTGGTGACGCACTGGAACAGGTTGCCCAAGGAGGCTGTGGATGCCCCATCCCTGCAGGCATTCAAGGCCAGGCTGGATGTGGCTCTGGGCAGCCTGGGCTGCTGGTTGGTGACCCTGCACATAGCAGGGGGTTGGAACTGGGTGAGCATTGTGGGCCTTTTCAACGCAGGCCGTTCTGTGGTTCCAAACTCTTCTGAAATCAAACCACTCTGCTTTTAATTAAGTCTGATTCGATGAAAACATGGAGACCGACCTCCTGGTGTCAGACTTTAGGAAACTGCCTGTAGCTTTGATCGTGCTTCCTGCACGTGAAACCCAAGCGCTCATTTCTTCATTTCAGGATCGGCCGCCATTCCAAGTCCTTGGACACGGAGCGCTTTGTGTGCGCGTTCTGCGGGGGGCGGCTGGTGCTGCGTCAGCCCACTCCGAAGGATGGCACCCCTGCCAGGACCAACCTCACACCCTTTGCAAAGTATGTCAAAGAAAACTACGGTCTGACTAAAAGAGGGCAGCAGGGTTTGAGTCACGCCGAAGTGATGCGGAAACTCAGTGCTGATTTTGCATTGAAAACGAGGCTTGAAGATTCCTTCTAATGGTGTGATGTGTTTACTGCTTTCATGCTACTCAGTTTGCCTGCGTGGCAGTAAATAGATGAGCCTATTGTGGAACCTGTGAGCGTGTGATGTAGAGGCTTCCAGACCATTTGAGTACTTTAGATTTAAATACTTCCAATAAAGACCCTGAGGACATTTCTTAACTGGGCAAAAGCGAGCAAAGATTAATGATGATGGTGTCTGTGGCAAATAATGTGCAGATCGATCAGCCAGGCTCACTCTCTTAGCAGGTGGACCCTTCCTAGGACACAGCTGTTGGTGTTTGTAGTGTTCCCTGACTCCTGTGAGCAATGTGTTCATTGTTTCACCTGTGCAGCTGACCTGCTCGCTTGTGCAGATGCAGCACAGTCCTGTGTGTGTGTGTGTGTGTGTGTGTGTGCACTGATCTGCCTGGGCCTGCCAGAAGCAAAGCCAGATACGTGAGCAGCCATCTGAATCCATCTGGGTGACTTCTGGGCAGGATAAGAGGCAGACCTGAAGAAAACTTCAACATCATTCAGTTGTCCTCCCAAGGAGAGTTTATGCGAGTGATCTTTGGGCTGTTCTTGTTACAGGCAATAGGGTAAGCAGTGCCTTGGCTCCATTAGCAGGAGGTTTTGCTAAGTTGTCTGGTTCCAAGTGAGATCAGAACCCTCTGATTGAATTTGGACTTTGTCCCTGTCACTACTTTGTTTTTTTAACCATACAATGTGAAGATCCGGTCTGAATGATGCAACCTTTTCATGCAGAGTGTGATTGAATTAGTTACGGTGTTTGTGCATTGCTGTGAACAAATCACTCAGGTGGCTGTTACTTTGGAATAATCAATAAATGGCTTTTCATACCATGTGTCACAGTGAAGCAGGCTCTTCTGTTGCAGTTTAACCCAGGCTCTGTCGCTTTGGTATGTGAAAGATTCCGGTATTTTCTAGGTCACTCTGCTTGCTGCAGCTGACCTGGGCTCTGGCTGCCTCCTGTGCTGCTCTGTGACCACCCTCATCTTGTGTGCCTGGAGGGCTGCAGTAGGACAGAAAGCAACTTCATTCATACTTGTTTGTAGCAGTACCTCACAGAGGTACTTACGTTACCTTACCTTACAGCGTGTGTATGGGATTCATGGCCTGACACTTCCTTCCTTGAAGGCCAGGACGGTTCTTCCCAAAAGCCCTGTGTACACAGGAGCCATCACCCATTGCTGTGCAGCAGTGGTGCTACTTAGGGGCTGTGGCTGGAAGGGGGAAGCCACGCAATGGGACACATGCTCTTACCCAGAACTTTAAGGTACTGTGGATGGGAATCTTGCATTGAAATGTGATGTACAAGATGGGGATGCTCTGAAATCTAGCACCATTCAGAAACTTCAGCCTGTGACAGCCTTGTCCATCTATCAGTATCTGCCCAGCACCTTAATCAGCTCCTCTTTTGGAAGGAACTACAGTCTGTACCACTGAGCCAGCAAAAAGAATCCGTTTTGTAAGAAGCTTCAGTGCTGAGTATGCAACAGCACTGCATGAAATAGGGGGAAAAAACAGATGGTGGCCGAGGAGTGCCCCTGGGTTTGGTGTAGCAGCCATTTCAGTTTTACTCCAAACAGCTTTTGCTTTGAATTTTTTATTTGGGTTGAGGTACACTGAGCACAGACCCTACGTCAAAGCTCTTCCAGGTCTGTTTCCAGGCTTCCCTGTTACCTAACCAGTAACCCAGAACCATTACTAGGTGTACAATCGTGGTCAACTGAAGCTACTAAGAGAGGGCATAAGTTGGCACATCAGACACAACAGCAGAGACAGACGGTAACTCCTTTCCTCTCTAATGCTCCTGTTCTAGGCTTCGGGCATACAAGTAGAGCAGAGACTTCTGTCAAATTGTAGGGGAGGAGAAACAATGTGTTCCCTATGTCTGTGCCCTCCACAACTGAAGTTTCCTCTACCAAGAGATGCTGCCTAACCCGAGCACGGAGCTCTACTTGTGCTGCACAATGCAGCACCCAGAGAGGAATTGCTGCTCTCCGTCAAGCTGGGGTACACAGAACCTTTATCCCACAGAAGTGCTCTTTGCTGCAGGGGGCAAAACAAGAGGCACAGCCTCGTATCTTCATTGGAAGGCAATGTGGGGCCACCCTGCGGCCACAGGTGGGTCCCGTGGAGTTGATTATTCATGTCTTTATATTTTTCCTGAAGGGTCTGTATTTTCTCCTTCAGTCTAAAGCAGCCAGTTCCTCCAGGAGCTGCTCCTTCTCCTGCTGCAGCTCCTGCACTCGTTGCTTGTTCTGCTCCAGCCTGTCTTCCAGCCATTGAAGGAGGGGCCCGCTGATGGCAGACATCTGGCTGCAGAGGTTCTTCGTGAACACTGGAAAGAACAAGAGCACACTGTGCCAGTGCAAGCACAGAGTCTATGCTACAAGCACCGCAAAGCCAATGATGCTACAGAGAGCCAGAGCTTCCCACCATCCTGGCTAAGACAACTGCTGATCCCCACAGGGAGGGGATCAGAATCAGTAGCTTCTGGCTGGGTTATGTGACAGTTTTTGATATCTTCCTTTAAAATGCTGCATTACTTTTTTTGACACGACTTTATGTAATGGAGAGTCCATCTGGATACACAGTTTGTGACTGAAAACGAACTGCATGGCAATGAACAAGAACTGCTCTTTATGCCAAGGGGAGCTCTGGAGCTCACAAGGACTGTTATACAGCTGTGGTCTACTCTCCCCTGAAAGCAAAGCCAAAACAGCCACTCCAGGCTGTGCTGCTTAGCTCACAGAGCAGCATCCTGCACTCACACAAAGGTGCAATCCTTACCTGAGCCGTTATGAATCTTGGTTACGGAGTCAAGGTGGGTGAGGCTAAGAGAAGAAAACTGTGGGTTAGTGACATTAGGCAGTGTAGAACCAGCCACCTCCAAGCTGCTAACACTGCAGGTGCTTTTAACCTCTTCACTTGGAAGACACCCTGTATATTCACAACACTACCAGACTTTACTACAGGTCATAATAGAGAGAGAGCAGCAAAAACCCCAATGCTGATATTTTTCCTCATTTTTCAGACTTCTCAGTACTGGTGCCCTGGTTAAATACAGATGCAGCTGCATGCAGACACATCACCATCGGCTCACACACATTTTAGCTCCTTTTCTGTGCAGCAAAGGAGCAGTTTGCTGGGCTCATGGGCACGTACATGGTCAAGAACACCTGAACTCTGTAATGTGAATGTTACAAAGATGTACACGTGAGGTACTGATGCTTCTCCTTTTCTGTATCTCTGCTAAGGCTGCGCTCTTGAGGTAGAATGTGTCAGCAAAGACAGACTTAAGGAGGCCTGTAGCCACAGTATTACCTGTGAATCCTCCTGTAGGCATCTTGTTCTTCTTGGCACAGGATCTTGGGCAGCTCTACAGCTGATTCCAGACACACTTTACCAATAGTTTCATGGGGGACAACGTGAATAGGAATTTCAATCCTTTCGTATCTAAAAGGGTATTAGATACAATTAACTGCAAAGCAGCAGAGAGGAAAAAAACAAAAGCAGGGCTTTACCAACCTACAGCAGTCTGTTAAACTCGTGGGATCATCACAGATTACTTTGGAGAACAGGTGCTAGAACTGACAGGCCATGGGAAGCCTCTTATAGCCACACTCTTACCTCAAATTCCAATGACAGAAACGCTAGAGTAACTAAAGCACTAGCACCGACAATACAACACATGGCATGTGCACAACTGGTGCAGACTCAGAGCTCTGAGATCTAGAGTTGAAAGCAGAAGGGTGAGCCCTTACACAAGAGATTACAGCACAAACTCATCTGCAAACTGCAGTGCTCTACATCACGTTCTAAGCTGTTACTAAGTTCTGGACAGTCAGTCAACCTTCTCCAAGCAACCTTCATTAATAGAGATAAAGGGAACCAGATCAGGCATCTCTATACAGTATTTGCTGCTCTTGATGAACCCACAAACCACGTATTTGAGACAAACTAGAAAGAAGGGACTTAGATGAAATAGAAGAATATAATATTCTTCTTTTGTACTCACTCTGAGCTCTTCTGGGCCTGAATGGACTGGAAACAGGTGTAGAGAATCCTGCCTGTCTAAGAGAGACAGCACAAAGTCTGATTTCAAGTACCAAAAACCATCTGGAACTCCAAACTCCTTCAGAAAGAAGAACGTGCTTTCAAAGAGCACTTGAGCAGTTTGCACAGGTGCACACTTTACACTTTAACTGGCATGCTGGAACTGTTTTCAAGCTCTAATAGATCCATTAACTATGAATACAAAAATCCCAGACCAGGGCTGCTTGGGAAATCTGGGTAAGACCCCCCCATCAGCCCATCAACCTGGAACAGCCTCGTGAGGCTGCAACAATCTGCCGAGCAGCCGAAGGGCACCCGAACATTTCAATGCAGGCACGTCTCTTAAGCTGCTTACCTTTGTGTTTTTGTCTTCAATGAAACAGGAGAAGATGAGCCCTACAAAACCCTGGTCCATCATCTGGTACATGGCCTGTGTGCGGACATCTATGGGCAAAGAAATAAGGAGAACTGCGTGGGTCACCTGAAGGTCTGCAAAAAGATCTTCCAGCTTCTGAAAGGTGACCTTGGAATCTGGTAACAATCACAAGCTTGACTTTCAAGTGCACGCTGCAGGACGTG
This sequence comes from Excalfactoria chinensis, assembly GCF_039878825.1. Lineage (NCBI taxonomy): Eukaryota > Metazoa > Chordata > Aves > Galliformes > Phasianidae > Excalfactoria > Excalfactoria chinensis. Next base: position 82,455,648 of record NC_092828.1, on the reverse strand, counting down.
AAGTAAAATCCTTGCTCTCGTTTAGAATGTAATTAAATACATGAGAAGAGTTAACAAACCGTCAGCACACCCAGACAGCCCTCTCCTAACAGAGGGAATTTGGGAAACCAAGCTTTGCTAGCTGGGATGTGCAGCTCCTGGAGTAAACAAAGCAATTTGTTTATTCAGCTGCAAGATTTGTACAGAACCGAGGCTGCTCTTACCTACGTGTGACGGCCAGACGGTGATGTGTGGGTGAGAATGGTACCAGCCCACAACTCTCATCGGGCGGCCCGTCATCTCAGCCAACCTGTGTGTGAGTCAAGGTGCTTCTAAAACCAAAGGGGCGAACGCAAGAAACCCAGGGCACAAAGCACAGGGCACAACTTAATGGTGTCCCAGCTTAACGTGTCCCAGCTTAACGTGTCCCAGCTCAACCGAAGCTCAGCTCCCCGCAGTAACGGGCAGCTTCTCGCTCCATAGAGGCGGGACAGCGGGGCCGCAGAAGCAAACCGGACTCCGCAGTTCCCCCCCGCCCCGCCAAAGGATATCTCTGCTTCGGTGGAGGCGGCCGAGAGCTGCTCGGGAGAGATCTCCACGCGGTCCTTCCTCTTGTCCGAGCGGCGCAGGATGATCACGGAGTGGATGTGCACGATTCTGCTGGTGTCCACCTGGCAGAGAGAAAACGGCGGATCCTCCGCTGTACGAACGGCCGCTCGGCAGGACGGCACCGGGCAGGGCCGTGCCGGGGAGCCGCCCGCTCCAGGCGGCGCTGAGGGTGACGGCGAGAGCCGAGCGCGGTACCTCCCCGATGCAGAGCCCCATCACCTCCTCCTTCTCGGTACTCAGCGCGTGGTTCAGACACACCAGGAACGCGTCGGCCTCCAGGTGCACGGCCTGCACCGCCATCTTGCCGCCTCCCCTCTTCGCCGCCGCCGCCGGAAGTAGCCGGGGTCCGCCCCCGGAGCGCTCTGCGGACGGGCCAATCCCGGAGCGGCTCCCGGCATCCTTCCGGTGGCTGGGGGGGGCGAGCGGTGCGTCGCGGCGGAAGTTCCGTGCGCTCCACGCGAGCGGGGGCCCGGGGTTCCGCGAGGCGATCGCCGCCCGCACCGGGGCGGGGCCGGTGTGGGGGGGGGGGGGGTTGGGGGCGGGGCTCGGCGGCGGCGGCCATTGGGGCCCGCGAGCAGGAGGGGGGCGGCGGCGGGGTCCGGGGGGAGGGCGGGGAAGGCTTCGCCGGGCGCTCACGGCGCGGGCTGTCAGCGGCGCGGGGCTGCAGGTAGGTGGCGGCCGGGGGGCGGTTGCCACGGATACGCGCCGCGCCCCCCAACCTCCTCCCCGCTCCCATCGGCCTCACCGGGCCGCTCCCCGCCGTTCTGCCCCCGCCGCGCATCCCGGCCCCCATCGCGACTCCTTCGGATCCGGGCGAGCTGCGGGGCGGCCCCGGGAGCGGCCTCCGCGGTACGAGCTCGGAACGCGCCCACTGCCAGAGCGAACGCGGCGCCTCCGTCACGGGACGCTCCTCCCGCACTCGGGGCCGGCCCGGCGGTGCGCTGCGACCCGCGGCAGCTTTGGGCACGGCGGGATCCGGAGCCCCGACCGCACGGCCCGGCACCGGCAGCGTGCTGCGTGCTGCCCAGAGGAGCGGCGGGCGCTGTCGGAGCATGACGCTGCAGTCTGCGTGCTGCCGCTGGGTGCTTGTCGGTAGCGCGGGTTCCGAACGGAGCCCTGGAAGGATCGCGGTCGTGGCGCTTATTTGAGGTCTCGGCACGCTGACGTTTCCTCAGCCCTGCCTTGTTAAGGGCTCCGTGTTGCTCTCTGATAAAAACGGCGAGAAAAGAGGAGAAAATTGGAGATGCTTTTCCCTCCCTAAAGTCGCACTGTGAATGTCTCAGCACGTCTGTCCGCAGCTCCCCTTTCCTCGCTGTGTTTGGATCGGAGATATCCCCGTCCTGCTCCAAACCACGGGCAGTTCTGCTTGACCTTCACCCTGAGCCCACAGCTGTGGAGTTTGGGGGAAGTTTGGGGCTGATTAAAGGGGCAAAGACTGAAAAGAACACCCCAAACTGCTGCCCGTTCCGATCCGGGTCCTCTGTGTGAGCCCTCGCTCTGTCTGAGCCCCCATCACTGCCACCGTGTGTGTGCACAGTGGGCACAGTCACGCACACTGTGCTGTAATCCTGCCTGCAGCTCAGCAAGGTCCGTGTTGGGACAGGAGAGGTTACGTGCTGTAGGATGTAGCATGTTGTGTTTGCTTACTGAGTGCTGCTCTGCCACTGCTGAATCAGTGCTGAGCTGACGGTGTCTTCTCGCTCGGTGGAGATTCCAGCTTCAAACAGGCTATAAAAGCAAAGTTGTTTTGGGGGCATGACGGAGCTTTTGGCATTTTACCACGGAGTAGGAGAGTGTCCTGGCCAAATTCCAACCTGGGTAATTACATTCTGCTGACTGAAAATGAGCAGCAGCGATTGCTGCCTTTCACTGCCGGGCAAAGCAGGTAGCGCACATGGGCTTGGGTTGGTGAAGCAAAGTAGGGTAAAGCAGAATGACTCGGGCTTATAGAAACATGGCTGTAACCCTCAGAGCTCGTTCCTGAAGGCTTTGTGAGGCTCGTTTGGCTGCTGTTGCATTCCTGCCGACGCCAGCAGTCCGACTGCCAGGGCACTGCTTGGAATGGCTGTAAGGCATTGCAGGATGGCCTGCAGAGCAGCGGTGCTCTTTGTATGGCACCTCTGCACTCCCACACGTCAAGCAAGGAAACAAAACCAGAACAGGAGAAAAAGAAACATGAAAAGAATGTCCCAGCCCTCAATTGCTGTCACGGCGCGGTGGGGGCCGACCTGTGCTTGGTGTTTTGTTTTCAGAAAGGCTGAGTGACCCTCCGGTTCCAAAAGGTAGAGAAGCTCAGTGTGTGGCGTAGCAGGCAGCGTGGCAGCGTGTTTCCTGTTCTGTCTGTATAACAATATTTTTCTCTCCCTGACCTTCCCTGCTTTATTTTGTACCCAGATGTTCTTGCCTCTGTCTGAAACATGCCTTGTAACTTCACACGCTTGCAGAAGATCCCTGTGTTTCGCTGGGATAGGAACACTGCATCTGCTTCATAGCAGGAAGATGTTACGTGTATTGCAGCTTAATTCTGTTCTACTTTAAACCTAGATAAAGAATGAAGACTGTCCGTACCGTTTTGATTACCTCTTCTAGGGTTCAAAGAGAGAATCATTTTCCCAGCCCTCCACTTGCTAATGGCTCAGCTTGACCTAAGCCGTGCACAGACAAACTTGCTGCTAAGCCAAAACCCTTTTGGGAATAGCCACCTCCATGTCCCAAATTCCGTTCCTCCTGCTGCTGTCGTTGCCTCTTGGGAAGCACCTTAAGTCTGAACGACGTGAAGCGATGAGAGCTGCTCAGGAGAAGGCTGTGTGAGTGTGGACCACGCTGCTGTGCCGTAAGGGATGAGAGGAAGGAGCCCGCACCATGACAGCTCTGCGAGTTCCCGGTGTGAGAGTCCAGCACATGGAGTCTCACGCTCTGTCTCCAGATTGATCTCCGTTCTCGTTAAGCTGATTTCACCCGCTGTCACAAGTTTTGCTTTTGGGATTTAGAACGTCGTTACCCACAGAACTTCCCGCCTCCATCGCTTCTTTCTTTGTCTTTACTTGCCCCCCTCCCGCCACCCCCCCATCGTTTTACACGAAGACTGTTAATAGGACTGTTAGCGGAATAAGCAAAGCCAATATTCACAGGGTTTAACTGTGCACCGATAGCACCTTTTGGCCCAGAATGCCTTACAAACGCCGCTCAGCACACGCCTCCGACGGTACAAGCTGCCCAGAGACCTCCTTCCACCCGGCCACCACCTCAGTTTCCCAGAGCCACTTCTAGGGACGTTTCGGCGCGTAGCATCTCCCACCATAGGCCGGCTGCCCCCCGAGGTGCCTTTCAGGTCCCAGAGCTCACCCCGCCGATGTGCTGGGAGCGAAGGAGCCCCGCGTGTTGATGCCGCAGGCCCGACGGAGCACGGAGGAGTGACAGGGGATGGCTGAAGGAGGGCAGGCCGGCGCTCCCCCCGTGCGGCTGTGGGTGCGACGCGTAGGTGTGTACTGCGATGAGCACCGCAAAACGTGGCTCGTGGCTGCGGAAGAGGCAAGTGTCCTTTGGGCTTCGCCGGGATTGTAGCTTTGCTGTCTCAGGTGCCTCTCCTGCGTTGCCAGTAACTGCCTCCTCTCTTTGTTGCTTTCCACCAGGAGGAAGGTATGCTGAGGGCTCGGATCCAAAGAGTTCAGGTTCCCCTGGGTGAGGCGCTGCGACCCAGCCAGCTCCCCCCATCCCGGCTGCCTCACATGTGGCAGCTGTCCCAGGGTGAGCAGTACAGGGATAGTAACTCTCGCGTTTGGGAGATAGAGCACCATCTCATGGTAAGGATGGTGGCGACAATAGACCATAGTCATTCCTGTTTGTGAAGTCATTTGAGATCCTTGAGGGACGGCAGAGGACTGTTATTGTATTGAAGTCCAGTAGCTCTCAGCCACAGTAACTGCAGCCGTATTGAACTTTTCCTTGTCGCTTACAGCTCGGTGGTGTTGAAGAACTGCTGCTTAAACTCGTGCCTGGTGATTAATCTGGTACGTGCAGACATTACCCCTGCTTTGTACTGTGCTCTGTTTATTCCCCGTCATTCTTTAATACGAGTTTTTGTCTTTCAGGAGCAGTGGCTCTAGGAAGATGTCCTTGTATGTTTTGTACAATAAATGATTCTCTCTCCACTGAAATGCGGCCACCCCCGAGGTGGAAGCAGTTAAACAACACACAGCAACATCACATGAGCTTAGGACAGGCAGTGAAGAGGAGTATCGTGCCCAATTGAAACGTCAGGGGGAGTTCTAGGTAGGCAGAATGTAATTGCCCTGAGTGGAGCTTGGCCAGGATGCTGGAAATAGGCAGCAGAAGTGCCGTGGGGCAGGGGATGGGCAGGAGGCTGACAGCAGCCCCGACTCCGGGCAGGGCTGAGCTGTGGCACCGCAGGAACTGAAGTCCTCTGCCGTGTACAGCCACGGCCGTACTGTCCTTCCGAGCTCTCTCACCCCCTCGCTGCTCCCCCAGCTTTTTGCTTACCTGTTGGTTTCTCAGATCCCGGTGACGGGTGGGTACTGTCCAACTGGTCGCCTGCCGTCTGCTTTCTGGGGATCTGATAATGGCAGAGCTGTTTCTTATGGGGGAATCCCAAGAGGATTTCTCCTGCGACAAAGATGATGCCCCCTTGTTGTATTTCCGGGACGAACACAGCGATGCTGTTCTGCTGTTTGTCCCCAGTTCCTCCTCCAGGTGCAGTTTCATGGCTGTGCCAAACCCAGGGATGCACAGAGCTCACAGAGGGGGCTCACCTATTAGCAAAAGGTTTAAAGGCATAGGACTGTTAACAGAGAGCCGTGTTCATGTGAGTTGTTGTTGGAATCCTTCTGCTTCCAAGTGGAAAAGGTCAGAGGAAAAGGGAAGGGCCTTCAGGTGTAGCTCTGTAGATCTTCCCTGTGCTCATGGCCTGAGCTGATGGCCAGGCCCAGGGGTCTGTTGGGGGGCAGCTGGTGGGTTGCTCCCCAGAGGAGGAGTGCTGTGAGCATGTGGTGTGTTCAGCGGGAGGGGGGGATCCCGTCTGTTGGCAGCAGGTGCATCTTGGCCACCTGCAGCAGGGAGGGAGGCCAGGAGCTCTTTGCTCAAAGGTGCTGTTTTGCCTCCTGCCTCCCCCAAACCTTGTTTCTACAGTAACATTTTCCTTCATTTTTAGTTCTCTGAACATGTCCCAGAAGGATCCCTGCCAGAAACAAGCCTGTGAAATACAGAAATGCTTGCAAGGTACTGAGAGCCATTTTTTTGTCTTTTTGGTGTCTTGAGTTTTGGTAGCACTGAGTTCTTTTTCACGTCTCCCTGTTCTCCTTTCACCTGTGGGGAGGAAGCAAACAAGCACACGAGTGTGACCTGACCTCAAAGGCAGCAAAATTGCAGCGATGGGGTCTGAAGAGAATTCCTTTGTGCTCGGTTGTAAGGAGTGAGACACCGTGAGCACAAAACAGAGCTTTTCTCAACAGCTCTTCCAAGCCGAGCATTCCGTGTGCTGTAGCAGGAGGCTGTGTGTAGTCTCGGGACTGAGCTGTAGGTGGGGAGAGCCAGACGCTGTGCGAGCTGTGTTGGAGTGGGAGGTGGGGCTGTGGGTGGGTGCAGTGAGGACACACACAGCTTGGAGCTGCAGGCAGAGAGAGGGCTGCAGGAGCAGCCAGGTGTGCGCCTGGCCTGGGGGCAGCAGGTGAGCTGAGGAGCCTCTTGGAGGCCTTCACAGCTGTTCTGTGTTAATTGAGCAAAATAGTCGTTGGGAAAAGGGAGGTTATGTGACAACGTTGTTCTGTTGGCTGAGCTGGGGAAGGCAGGAGGGTTACTTGCAGAATAAAATATCCTTGGAAAAAATGTAGTTGCTTCCAATGGGATGAATAAGAGAAACCTTTCCTGTGTATGCATGCAGCTCAGCATTGGGAAGTGTTTCCTGACTCACCCAGCAGAGCTCTGTGTGTGTGAGGAGCTTTGCTGGAGGGCGGCTGGCTGTGAGCCCAGGGCTGAGGGTAACAGCGGTGCTCGCAGCAGCTGGGCACGTTAGTTAACATGGAGCAGAGGGGCAGCTTTGCTGCCTGCAGCAAGCGTTGTGGTTGTAACCGGTGTGGTAACAGCCTCCGATGGCTGGGGAGAAGCCTGGAGTAAGCAGCACACGTGGATGGTGTGGAGGATGAGGGCAGGAGCAGGGAAGTGCAGCTTCTAAAGGCCTTTTTGCAGAGGGTCACTGTTTCAAAAGATGTTGCCTGTTTCCTCTGTGAGACCAAATGCTCACTGTAAACCATCAGCCTCATCTGTGTTTTGCCATCCATGATTGCCTTTCTGCAGTGATCCCTGATGGGTAGCAGGGCATAGCTATAGAAACAGAGCCGCACAGGAATGGTTAGGAGAACCTTTTGGAGCACGTGTGGTAGGAACATGAGGGCAGGGAGGTGTTAGCTCTCCTTCCAAGGCCCCACTGTGCCTTCTGGGCTGCCAGCTTCCTCCTGAACCCCCAGAGCAGCTGGGCCTTTGGGCAGCAGGTGGAGCTGAAGGTGTCCTTCCCAAGCACCAGCTGTCAGCCCCGCTTTCCCAGGGCTGGGCAGAAGCCTTGGTGGGGCTGAACCCCTGCTGTCACCTGTCAGTCATGATGGGGTGGGTAGTGTCATCCCCAGGACAGGGCTGGCAGCCCACCCTGTCTCATAGTGCCCAAGAGGATGCTCCTGGGAAGGAGGGGAGAGGTTGACGGCACCGAGATGTGGCAAAGGGCTTCTCTGAGCTGGAGGTGGGAGCTCAGTGCAGAAGGGCTCCTGTTGCTGCTTTGGCTGCTGGCAGAGGGATGGCTTCCTGTGAGCACTGCTATGCAGAGCTGCATCCTGCCCACAGCGGGCTGTTGTGGGAGGGCTGCAGCCACACGGCCCACCCCTTCCTCTCCCAGCCCTGCAGGGACAGTGGGCTAATCCAGCTGAAAAGCACTTAGGCTAAAAAAGTAGGGAGCAAAGGGGCAATGGGTGGGAAAACCTCATTCCTGCTGTAGTGATGCAATAGATACGCATCTAGGGAACTGAATGTGCCCCCATCCGTAGCAGCAAGGCTGACAGCATCCAACCCAGATGGCACAGAAGGGAGACTGTAGAGCAGGGGATGCTGTGGAGTGCCAGTAAGCAGAGCAGGGCACCACCCAGCATCATCACAGGGCCAGACACATCCCCTCGGGGAACAAAACCGGCTCTCCTGCCTACACTTGGTGTCTCCTTCTTATTTTCCAGCGAACAACTACATGGAGTCCAAGTGTGAAGCTGTGCTTCGAGAGATGAGGAGGTGCTGCGCCCGGTACCCCGAGGGCAGATCCATCTGTTGTTCAGGTTTTGAGAAGGAAGAGAGGGAAAAACGTAAAGCTACTTCAGAAGGAATTCCCCCACCACCACCTCAGTAATACAAAGCAGCTCCAGCAGGTGCCAGAGCATGGACTCACCTGCCGAGCTCAGGTGTGTTTTTGAGCCTCCTCTGAACTTTCTGGAAAGCCAGAGGGCTCCTAGAACACACCGCCCCGCGCACCAAAAAGCGTAACGCAGTACCAAGAGATGGCCTGGTTAACTGACTTTTATTTTCTGTACCAAAACATCACCTACGTTGTCCTCGCATCGCATCCGTGTCTGTGGAAAAACCAATCTGATGTGTTTAGAATGCTTACCTTTAACCCATCCCTGCTCTCACAACGGAGGGCTGGAACCAAGTTACTGTGGCTTCTGGAGGGGGAGGTACAGGAAACGTGCTCTTAAGAGCGAGTTTAAGCGTGACACCTGAAAACAAAGTCCATTTTGACACAGCAAAAGGCACTGCTGCCGTCAGGTGGCGGTTCCAGGCTTACATTCACCCGTCCAGTGGTTCAAGCTCAAGAATGGGAATGGGGTCTGGGTTTGTCCCCAGGTCTTGCATAGCTCACGGTGACCGCAAGTCACTCTGCCTAAGTGCCTCACTTTCCCACTGGACAGGAGTTTAGGTGACTTTCTATTTGAATTGCCTACACGCTGCTATTTGCATGACAATGGAGACGTTACAGGAACATTATTTCAGGGATTGCTACAGGAATAGGATCTTTTTTTTTTTTTAATTAAAAAACAAAAACAGAACAAAAAGCAAAAGCAATATTCGTTTGGAAATCCTGACTGTTGCTCTGAAGTTTATAAATCTCTGTCTAATTGAAGACCTTGAAGCAATATGTTACCAACCCAGCACGTCTCCTTGTGCTGGGACCCAGAGGCCTATCGCAAAGCCCTGGGCTAGATCCAAGAACCGATTTAGGTGCCGCTTCTGAGCGCTCAGTTGTAGGCACCCTCTGTCAGTACAGCACTTCAGACTCACACACAACCCAAGCCGTGTCTGGACCCCAGGGAGAGATGGATCTGCAGATACTCTCACCCGTGCAGCAGAATTTCCTGTGACCTGTAGAAGAGCTCAGTAGTCAGGTTCCTGCACCACCCTTCAGAGCTGCCTCTGTCTCTCCGTCCACTGTAGCAGGAGTCCAGGCACCTCCGTGGGTGCCAAGTCCATTGCAGGACTGGGCACCAAAACACCAGACTTAGAACCCACTAGGCTCCTAACTCTGTCATTAGATCTAGCCGTAAAAGGACTTTTGTGCTGTGATAATTAACTACAAAATACAGCTTCTATGAACAGACCACTGTAGTCTAGGCACAATAGTTGAGTGCATTGAAGCCTAGAACGGCAAACCATCTGTACTCACTGCTCTGAGATACCATAACAAGAAATAAATGACTGGAACAAACCTCTGTCTGAGCGTGGCTGTTTACTGAGATGCACAGCTCAGCTGTAAGCCAGGCCGCTTGGCTACGTGTGAGATCATCAGGTTGAAATAGAAGCTGCTGGGTATTTTTATAATGGGGATTCAGAGATAGCCCTGCCCTCCCACCCCACTAAAAACGACCACAGTGACAAAATGGGGGGGATGGGGCAGGCGGTGATGCTTGGAAAGCAATGACAACAAGCAGCAGTGGCTCATTTTCCCCTCCCCTGCCCTATCCAAAGGGGAACGGGGGAAGAAAATCACTACTGCACATCAAACAGAGCTGTTCAGGCTTCTGCTGCACCTACTTAAAGGAAACCTTTGTCGTCTCCGTGCCCAGTTCTGCTCAGGTGGAACAAACTGGGTCAGCCGTGAGGGTGAGATGAAGGCACGGCGCGTCCCCAGGACTCAGCAGATCTCACACAGCAATTAAAGCAAAACCGTTTAATAAAATATCACTTCAACAAGCATCCACATACAATATATAAAAAGACTTCAAAAAGCCTGGTTGTGTTTGAAACCTTCCTGTACCGGCACGGATGCCAGTAGTGGCTGATACAAGAACAAAAGGGATGCGTGTGTCGGAGGTGTGTGTGTGTGTGTGAGGGGACACCTCATCGTGGCACCCACAGTGACAGAAATGCATCCCTAGAGGCCGATGGGCACCAGAACTCCCAGCGTGGGCACACAGCATCCACCACCACCAGCCGTGAGCCTCACGCTGGCGCAGCAGAAAGATGTGCCAGCTCCCAGCTGCTCCCTGCCCACCTTCACAGCCAACTCAAGTGGCCTTAACTCCTCTCTTCCCCTTGCAGCAGTTACTGAGAGGTTCTGGCTCCCTCTCTGCAGCAGCACACGAGGACCCCACAGAGCAGAATGCAACACCTCCCACCCTGGGCAGACAGGGCCTGACTGGAGGCTGGAGGGCAGCCCTAAAGCCTGTCAATGATCTACCTTCTTTTTGCCCCTTTGTGAAGAACGGTGCATACCAGCTGGGTTACTCAACACAGCAGGCAGAGGGGAAGCAACACTTGTACAGGAGCAAGAGATACCCTGCAATACAAATGTATTCATTCACACGTTCAGCTATGCAGGTTTCCCACAAAAACCTGCTTTTTATTAATTTAATCACTCCACTCCCAAGCACGAATTCATGGAGGACCTATTTGCTGCACCACATCACTCCTGCAGCCCCTCGTGCCTATCCTAAATGTCATCATTACAAGGATGTGAGCCCAGCTGCTCCTCCCTTCTCCCTAGGAGCAACGATACCAACTTCTGCTTCTTGACTGCCTGCAGTGTGAGAAAAGCACCGACTGGATGGAAGTGTTGCTACAACGACACCTCAATGAGAGGCGAAACAAAAGGGCTGTCAGTGCTCACCCCAAAACCTCTGCAGGCTCAACCCACAGTTCCAGCCCCCTCAGCAGCTCTGTGGGGACAAGTCCCCCTTCTACCCGCCACGTATGTTCAGAATGGAATCACACAGCACTAGAGATGGGCCGCAGCCACCAGGAGCACATCCTGGTCACTCACACACATCGCTGCCCTCCAGGCTTGTTCCCTGTGAAGGAGGTGCTGACCCACATAAGAAACACCCTGGGGAAGAACACCTATTTGTACCTGCTGAAGGACACCACACTGAGCTCATTCAAGTCCAAGTGCTAACACCAACCCAGCACGGCCATTGCAGAACACCTCCAAGACCCCTATATTTCCTTTTTCTCCTGGGTTAGAGTGCTGCTCTGCACACAAGTGCCCTGGCACAGAGCTCCCAAGAGCAGCTGAGCCCTGCACCACGCTACAGCTGTCAGAAATACACAAGGAAATCAAGCAAGCAGCTTCTTTTTGGGGGGAGGCGAGGGGGGGAACAGTAAATTCAAAGAAAGAAGGGCAAAGAGCATGGAAGCTGCCTGCTCCCACAGAGAAGGCGTACCTGGTTTTCCCAGTTTTTATCCTTCAGGCCTGCTTCTTGTAAGCAGAAAGTTCAGAGACGGTGCTCAAAGCAGTTCTAACCGGATTTCACATCCTCCCCCTTCCATTCCAATGCAACTGGCACAAAGGATCCTGGACCAGTACAATGTACCCTAAACAGGGATGCAATTCCTACCTGCGATCCCATCCCACGGAGTTACAGCTTTAAGAGCATCAACTTCAAAGCAGCCAGAGGTCACGGCAGACCTAGAAACACTGACCTGAGCCCCAGCGTGGCTTACAGTAAGTGGCACAGCAGAAACACACACTGCCTGTGCCAGCCAGCCTGCCACAGGCTGGGAGCACCCTGGAACCAGCCCACCACAAGGAGAGAACACCTCAGCACACCTCAGAAGTTGGCAGCTGGTGACTGAGTGAGGTTCTGTGAGGGAGCTGGGAGCCTTTCAGAACACAACAGGGAGAGGGCCCTGAGTGACACACACTGTGCTCAGTTTCCATCAGCTGCACCAGAGCTACACTTCCAGTAAGGGCTAAAAATAACAGCAGAGGGAAAGCCAAACAGCCACCTACGTGCAGTGCAGCGGCAGGGGCAGGCAGAGAACCCCTGCCACACACAAAGCATGAACATGCTCCTCACCCACCTGCCTTGGGCATGGCCCACGCTGTCCCCCAGCACCTCTGCAGCTACACCAGGACAGCCAAGCACATCTGCACTTCACACACCAGCTCTGCACAGATGGAAGCTCAGGCTTTCCAGCGACCAGGGCAGAGAAAGTGCAAGATAAATAGCAGTGAAGAGCTGACAGCTGTTGTACACGTATACTGGCAGACAAGCGTACATGTCCCAGGCACTGGGAAAGAAGCACGTTGTAGAGATTTCTCTGCCACTACATGTTTATGAGGCTGCAACTCATCCAGCAGCTTGGGACTGGGGGGGGAAAGGAATCACTATGATACACTGAAGTCAAACGCTTTCGGGCCAATACAGCACCCAAACAGTCCAGACAGGAAATCAAAAGCAGTGTTGGAAGAAATAAGAGCTGGAACCTGTGAGCATAGGGCTGAACTATCACTGACTTCTACATGAGAGGGAACAGGAAGGAGAAGAGGACAGGGGAGGCTGGGCATGATGAAAGTCGACTGTAGTTCCTAGGAAGCCATTCCAAGCAGAAATCCTCCGGCAAACCCTCCAGTCAGGATAACATTCTTCTTCAGAAATATGATCACCTAAGCATGGGAGAGAAGAGCCAAGAGCGTAGCCCAACAGCAGCAGCCTCTCACCCACCCTCCCCATACTAAGGTATCCCAGGCTGTTCTCTGAGGCGGGTAATGCTTGGAGAGTGGGCACTGCTCAGCCCCAGCAAAGTACCCCCCCAAGCTCCCTACTGTACACTGTGACACAACCCCAGCACAGCTGTCACACAGCCAGAGCCCACATACACCCCCTATCAGACACAAGAGGCTCTGCCACAGGCAGCACACTGTGACAGTGGCAGAAGGGGCTGCTGACAGCACGCATGTGCTGCACCATGATACTGTAGAACCCAGTGCAACCAGGCCGCTCTGCTGCCAGATCTGCTTAGCTTTCCCTCCCAGACAGACAGAGCAGAAGCTCCCTTGAGCCTCCCTCACCACCCTCCTGCAGTCCCAGCACATTTTCTTCTAACCCCAAGGAATTTGCCACAACACGATGAGCTGGCATCACGCCGAGATGCCTCAAATACTGTCTGCCATCTCACTAGTTTTGTCTTTACACAAGCACACCCCCTTTGCATGTGCATGACAGAAGAACCCAGGAGTCCATCCCGTTTCCCGCTCTCCCTCCAGCAGGAAACCTGCCTGCACACACACTAGAAGAGTTGTCTCACCTCATCCACTTTGCTTTTCACTTCTGGAGACATTTTGTTACTGCTGCTGTGAAATTTCAGCTGCTGCTTGGCTTTGTTCACGTCACGTTCCACGAGCTTCCAGTCAACTTTGATGTATCCTGTATGGTTTGCAATCTAGAATTTCAAGGCGTTGAATGAAAGCCTGGAGTGAAGCTCTGTCTGAACAGAACCCCCCCCCACCTGCCCAACCACCCCTTCCCACACCCTGGACCAGGAGGTCAAGAGAGGATGAGCACACAAGCTTAAACAGCAGTCAAAGCACCACCTCTCTGATATATTAACTGACCTGCAACATCTGCCTCCCTCAGTAATCCTCTAAAAGAAGGGCACACTGCAGCTTAGCCCATTTCAGCCCCTCCTTTATCACAAAGCTGGCACTCCCTCCCCCTCACAACTGTCACATCCACTGCTGGGATGCCCTGCAGCTCTCCTGCTGCTGCGGGTGGACTATTAATATTAGAGTGCTGCTATTAATAGCCAGTCCCTCCCTAAGTATTTTATCTGGTCAGGATGATTCAAAGGTGAAGCTCTCCGGGCTCAGAGCAAGCTTTGGGCTTTCAGCAGAACAAGCAGAACAGGAAGAGCGAGATAGAGCACCTCCGGAGCAAACAACCAAAGAGTGCTGAGTGAGCCTCCTGTGGGAGATCCAAGCTGCATTTCAGGATATCCGAGAGGTTCCCTTCAGTTCCAGAGTTCTTAGAAACCAGAAGGATAGAGAGGGAGTTTGTACTCTTCCTCAGCACATTACAAAGTGTCTCATCTGTTTTAGCCTTATTCCTCAGGTAGCAGATCACAGACACGAGCAAATGTTCTAATTAACTTCATAAGCAGCATCTGAGCACAGCTCCAGTTCTAACATGCTGTGGTTAATGTACCTGTGGGGATAGGACTGCTGTGTGTGCCGAGGAACAAGTGCCCACAGCTTCCCAAGCTGTGCAGAGCTGCTGGCAGAGTATGGAATGGATCCCATATGTCCCAACAAACAGCCATCACAGACACCCCTTCCCCTCCACCAGCACATTCCAGGAGGCCTGACCCACCCTTCATACCCACCTGAAGCAGGAAAAAGCCACCTCCCACCGCCGTTGCTGCCAGCTTTCCAACCTTCTGGAAGATGAACCCAGTGCACCTGCAAACAAACCAGGATCCAGTGAGGAGACCAGGACACCACTCACATCCCTCAGCATACATCCCACAGACAGTTCTGCCTTTGGTGCTAATTGCTCAGGGCTCAGAGACAGCCCGACTAACAGCACAAGCAAGCCACGTGCGAGCAGGGAAAAAGAGAAAGAATTTATGCCCAGCCAAGTGGAATGCTTTACAACCTTTTACTTCTCACTATGGCATTTCAGGCTTTCAGTTTTGATTCTTCTCTCTTCAGCACCAGCGCTCTCCCAAAAGCTAACTGCAAACACGCGATTTAACCCAAATCAATGCATGATTTTGGTAGGGTAATTATTGGTTTTTTGAGTAGCAACATTTGTAAAGGAATTTCTTCACAGTAAGGGTGACCGAGCATTGGAACAGGCTGCCCTGGGAGGTTGTGAATTCTCCTCTGGAGATATTCAAGCTCCACCTGGATGCCTACCTGTGCAGCCTGCTGTAGGGGCCTGCTTTGTAGGGAGGTTGGATTCGATGATCTCCAGAGCTCCCTTTCAGCCCCTATGATTCTGTGGTTCTGTGATGATCTCCAAAAGGAGACCTGGCAGCACAGCTGCTGCTGCTCCACACAAGAGCACACGAAGCAGATCACAAGGCTACAGCTTCTTGGTTGCCCAAACAACTTTTACTTTCCATTTCTCAAGTGAGAAACTGCCGATGCAACGGTTTGGAGGTATACACTGGTCTCAAACATGGTTTTACACTTTCAGCATTGCTGCAGCCACCAGAGCCCCAGCAGCAGCATCCCATTGCTCAGACACACAGAGCTGAGCATACTGTGCCACCCAAAGCAGCCTTTGCTTTGACCACAGTTTCCCCATCAACAATGCAAAACAACACAGCAACCTGCTCTTACCCATTTCTGAACAGAAACACTTGGTGAAGTTACCTGAGAAGCTGTTCGCTTGGATTTATTTCTTCTATGAAAAGATGATCCATCGTATACTTTTAAACAGCTGCCTCTGTGTCACATAAAGGCTGGGCAGCAAGATGCTGTGAGCAGAGCCACACACTCCACTCAGAGCGTCCTGCAGGCAGGCAGTGTGCCCACAGCACAATGTGCAAGGCACGGACAGCTGCTCCAGGTGAGGCTTCGGTGCAGCCCCCAGCACACACACACACACACACACACACACACACACACACACACAGCCCTCAGGGAGAACGCCACCCTGCCCTAAGATCGAGGGCTGCCTTTGCCACCCCGAACGGCCACTCACCATCCCGTCACCCCTCCGATCACCAGCTGCGTGGCCACGTTGTACTTCTCGGCGCTCGACCCGGAGCTGGGGGCGAACACCTTCTTCCACCAGGGCCGGCTCTTGGTGTATTCGGCCAGGTCCAGCACGTTGAAAGCGTCCTCCTTCCTTCCTGTGGGCGGGCACGGAGCTCAACGGCGGAGCGGCCGACCCGATCCTGCCTCCCAGGGCTCGCCCCCCACCCCGGCGTCACCCCGCCGCTCCCGCGCTGCGGACCCCCGAGGGAGGGCGGCGGGCTCCGGGCCCGGCTCCACAGCGCGCACAGGAGCAGGCCGCACCGCCCGCCCGAGGCGTTGCTAATGGCAGTGGCGCCGCATAGGCAGCACGGCCCACAAGGAGAGTCGAACCGGACCGCCGAGCCCGCCCAGCCGTCGGGATACGGGGCCGGGAGGAGCAGCCCCGGCGGGACGAAGCCCAACACCGCCGCCCACCTCCGCCCGACGCAGCCATGGCACCGATCCGCTCCGCCGCCGGGCCGGCCTCACTGCGCATGCGTACGGCCGCGCCCCTTACGATCACGCCGTGATGTAGCCACGCCCATCGCGTGACCACGCCCATTTCGCGACCACGCCCACACGGTTGTTCCGCCTCCACGAGGCCCCGCCCACCCGCAGGTCCCGGCCTCTGCGGCCCCGCGTGGCTGGGGGACACGTGGCCGTGGCGTGGACAGGGCAGCGTGGGGCTCACAGCTGGGGGGCACGGCGAGCAGCGGCTTTCCATAGGGCACAACGGGCCTGGCTGAGCTCTGAGCACGCAGTGCCGAGGGCTGGGGGTGGGTGGGTGGAAGGGATGGTAGCCCCATGCCCCTGGTGACCACGCTCTCATGAACACATAGAGAAGGAGACGGCGATGTGGGAAGCTTTATTCGCTCTCTTGCAAACACAGAGCTCCTGTGTGTGCTCCTCGGGGTGCCAAAGCCCCGCAGAGCTGCTCAGCATCCCCCCCGTGCTCACAGCAGCTCCATCCATCCCACGTCCAAGTGCAGCTCCTGTGCTTGCAGCATGGTGGTGGCCCTTTGGTGACCCAGTAATCAGATGTAGCTGTTAGTGAGACTGTCGGACAGATCCTACACCGACTACTGAGCGGCCAAGGGCACCAGGTCTCCGCTGGGGCTCCATCCTCCAGGCAGGGCAGTGGTGAGCAGAGGGATGGCAGTAGCAATGGGACGGCTGGCTGTGGCAATGGGACGGCTGGCTGCCCTCTAGCAGCATTGTATCTTGGAGATCCCACACCAACACTGGTGTCAGGCAGGGCCAGGCTCCCCTGCATGTCTGCCCTGTGTCCCCCAGGGCCACACAGGACTGTCTTCATGCCTGGTGCCAGCTGTGTCACCCCTGAACGTCTCCAAAGCCCCCACTGCCCCCAGCATTGGTGACATGGCCCCATCCTTCCCCACACATAGCCCAGAATGGGCGCTCAGCTTCCTCCCATGATGGGGAAGGAGCTGCACTGCTGGCACTGGGGGTCCCTGTGCTCCAGCTCAGGATGGAGGATGACAGTGGCACCTGGGCACCCTGCAGCCTTCAAGGCTCCCTGCAAGGCACCAGCCTCACTCAGCCCAAGGAGTGCAAGCCCAAAAGCCATTCCCTGTCTCAAATGCTTCCTGTCCCTCCCAGCACCACCGCTGCCTCCCAGCCCACATGGCTGGGTGACACAATGCTCAGAATGACCTGCATCGGGCAATAAGCATCCAACAAAACCACCTTCCCCCAGCAAGCCCCCTCTTGCAGAGCCCCTCCAAAATGCTGGTACCCCCCCCCCGGGTGCCCCACCATACCTGGCCATCTCCACCAGACACCGAGGTCCCCTGCCGAAAGCACGTGTCCCTGGGCGCACTGGGCCACAGAAGGCTGCAGGCTGCTACCGTGGTGGCTGAGGGGGACATCCACGTGCCGCCACCCTCATGGCCACCGTTCACTGCTGAGGCTGCAACGGAGAGACAGCTTTTAGTACGGCGAGGAGCGACGGCTGAATTCCCCTTCCCCTGGCTGGGACGTCCGCGGTGGTGTCACACAGCCTCGTTGGGACAGCCCCGGCACCGCGGCCGTTTGGGGGCACGCTGCAGTGCTCAGAGAGGAAATTTGCAGCCCAGCCCCCGTCAGAGCAAGAGCACGGGGATTTTCAGCGGGGTTTCTCTCTCTGCCCCTGCCTCTCGTTCTCTCTTCTCGTTTTCTGGAAATGAAACAAACTCGGGCTCCGGCTTTTCGTGTCGCTTTGGTGGGGGTGACGGCCCTTCTCCTTGGCTCCCCGTGTGGCTGCAGTGGGGATTTTTGGCTCCGGATGGCTCCATCTCACACGGCTGCTCCCTCTCCTGCCGACCCCACGGGATGGGATTGGGCACCGGGGACCCTCGTGGTGCTGGGTGCTGCATCCCAGCAATGGGCAGCAGCTTCGGGCTCAGCGGGAGCTCTCTGTGCATCCGTTTCTTCTCTGCAATGATTGAGAGAGGATTTTTCTGGGACACTTCTGAACCAGCCATCCCCGCGGAGTGACGCTCAATTGCTGTTGTTAAATTTAGCCCTGTCTGTGGCTTGCCAGGAGCTGAGTCGGTGCAGGGATGCCTGAGCTGAGAGCTGGGGAACAGGGAGGAAGGGCATTGCCGGGCTCTGAATGCAGCCGTTGTGGGGTGGAGGGGATGTGTGGCTGAATCCAACCACCTCTGGAGGTCTGGGGGTTACTTCAGCCTCCCATTTTGGCCTCTGAGATGATGAGCTGGGCACCAAAACCTGCACAGCTCAGTGAATGTAAACCCACCTTCAGGCTGACCCAGCAACAGCATCTTGCAAAGCAATTGCTCTGAGCTTTATTTAATCAACCTGGGTAATTAGGTGACTTAGGAAGGACTGCGTGCCTGGAGGCTGCTCCGCTTCTCCCAGAACTGATCTCTTTTAGCAGCATCCCTGCAAAGGCAGCAGCTGTGGGAGCATCCTCTGGCTGTGGGTCCCCCTAAATGCACGTCCCCCCTCAAATGCACGTTCCCTATAAATGCTCATCTCTGCTTAAACACACATCCTGCTCCAGCTCCATAGGTGCCTTTTGGGAGCACAGCCATCATGCTCCACCATCTGAGCCATCCAGAGCTGCTTCCCACATGGGAAATGGGAGAGGAGAGCTGCCCTGCTGCCCCACTTACTGCTGGGAGAGGAGGGGGTGGAGGGGACCCACTTGGGACTTGTTCCACGTCAGCATTTCTGCTCTGGGGCTGTGCTGAGGGAGCTCAGAGCTGGGTACGTGGGTTCCCACAGCTGTGGGTGGGATGCTCAGCGTGTGGGGCTGCATCCCTTTTTTGGGGGCTGGGGCAGCAAGTGCACCAGGAGGGCCAGGTGTTTCCCCCATAACCCAGAGCTTTGGTGCTAAAGGAAGGACTTCTGCCCGCAAGGACAGATAAGGTCGGAATCCTCCACAGCATCCTCTGCTCTGGCTAAGGGATGGGGATCTGCTGTGGTGTGCAGCACCGTGAGTCAGCATGGCACGGCTCCAGGCAGGCATGACCACTGCCTTGGTTACGTGCCAGCCAGCAGCGTGTGCCTGCGAGCCCACGTGGCGAGGCTGTGCCCAGGGCACAGAGGAGGAGGGATGGGTGTCACTGCCCTCAGGTCCCTCGCTGTCACTGTGCCCTCTGCCCATGTGAGTGCCGGGAAGGGCATGCGCCCTGTGGGTGGCTGCTGCTGTGGAGCTGCTCTGCATTCCCGAGAAGCCACCATTGAGTCACACACACACACACACACACACACACACACATAGAGACACACACAGAAAGTCCCAGGAGAGATTAGACACCGCGCACTGTGTTCTGAGTCATTTCTACCCGCCCCAGCCCTGAGACGTGCGCAGTTCGGAGAAACAACCGGCATTTCTGCCCTCATGTGGGTCCTTGGCACACCCCAAGCTGCATTCTCCCAATGCCAGGAGCCAGCCCTGGCTTCTCCATCCCACCTGTCCTGCAGGGCAGTGCCCCAGAGCAGCTTCTGGGGACGTTTGAGGTGGGTGGATGTGCCCAACACTGCACCCTGGGCAGGACATGATGCTGATGCCATTCTCCAGCGTCACTCGTCCCTGTGCAGGTGATGCTGACACTCTGCAGTGGCACTGTGCAGCTCTGCAGAGCCCTCAGTGTTGCTGAGCAGTGATGGGGCCGCTCCTTTGCTCCCTCCCCACATGGGCCAGGTGGTTCCTAGCAACTCCCTGTCTTGTGCCCCTGCATTACTCATGGCAAATAGCAGTGCTGTTTGCTCTCAGACAAACCCTCCTGGGGCTTTGTCTGCAGATCACATAAACTATTTGGCAGCAGCAAAGCCCCAAGTGCCCTTCGATCTCATTTCTGGATCCAGTCTTGACGTTACAGACCATATTCCTTCTGCACCCTCTTATCAGACCCCATATCCTGTCCACTCTTCCATCTCTGAGACAGGAATCTGGGGCTGCCTCCTGGTTGCTGGAAATGGTGAAACCCAGCAATCCATCAGCACCCGCCTGGGCCAAGAATGTAACTTCTGTCAGTGCCTGGGCTGCTGCCACTTCAGCCCCCTCTGTGATCTCAGCTCCAAGAGCATCCCTTCCCTCCCCTGACCCCAACCTGCACTCTGCCCCCTCACCGTAGCTCTATCTGCTCAGTGACATTGTTCCTTTCCAGCCTTTCCGGGAGCAC
Source organism: Excalfactoria chinensis (assembly GCF_039878825.1). Classification (NCBI taxonomy): domain Eukaryota; kingdom Metazoa; phylum Chordata; class Aves; order Galliformes; family Phasianidae; genus Excalfactoria; species Excalfactoria chinensis. Next base: position 82,435,401 of record NC_092828.1, on the reverse strand, counting down.
ACAGTCCTGCAGCTCCAGGAGATTCCCAGGCAGGGACGACTGGAAGGGAGTCACGTCCATGCAGTGGGGAGCGGTGCCAGAAGCATGGCTGCCTGCCCTCTGCCCATCGCTGCCAGACCTGGGGGTGTCATTTCTCTCCAGCATGGGGTGATATCCCTTATAGTTCCTTGTTCTGAGCAGTGGGACAGCTCCCCTGTGTGAGCAGGGATCCCACTCACTCCAAGTTGTGGGTACGTGAGCAGGGGTGAGCAGTGACTGGGGTGGCGGAAGGATGAGAAGAGTTTGTCATGGAAAACCACAGCCCCGCTCAAGGATGTGGCTGTGGGGTCAGCTGCAAAGCACCCACCTGTGGCACCCTGCTTGTTTTGTCCCAAAATGTTGTTTGGGGATGGTTTTTTCCCTTGGAGCTGCCTTACGGAGTGGGTGGGATGAGAGGGGATGTCCCCATTGAGGAATGGCCCTGTACTGAGGATGAGGATGGGGAGCTGCCCCTAGCCCTGTGGGGAATGGGATGGGGCTGGGATAGTGGAGGTCCCAGCAGTGGCAGCAGGGATGTGTTCCCCCATCCTCAACTGGGCACACACAGCCCACAGCCCCAAACCCACTTTCCTCTCTGCCTCGTGCGGTAAGAAAGAAGGTGAAACCAGGCAGAGACCGCACCTAAATCTCCCTTCCTCTGCAACCCTCCCTTTCCTCACCTCGCTGCCGGCTGCGGGCCAGGACGTGGAGCCAGCTGGGTCCTGAGGCCGAGCTCCGCGCCGTGTTTGCCCTCCCTTTCCCTTTGTTTTTTCCTCTCCTCCTGTCATTGCCACCCTGGAGGAAGAGAGGGAGAGGCCGCGCTCACACGCTCCGTTAACCCGCGCTGTGATTCTCCCCCTGATGCCTTTGGGAACAGCTCCAGCACGCTGACGGAGCGCTGCGGGTGCCGCCTCGGGATCACCTTCCCCGGCAGATTCCAGCTGTTGGATGAGCATTTCAACACTCGGCTCTCCGCACCACACGATGCTGCTGGGAGCCCTGCGCTGCCTCGTGCTCCTCTCCCTGCTCGGGGAGGGCATCAGTGAGGTCAGGAGGTACTACATTGGGGCCGTGGAGACCGCCTGGGACTACGTGCACAGCGAGCTGCTCTCCACACTGCAGGCACCCCTGGGGTAAAGCTCTTTCTGTTGCCATTCCGCATAGGGCTACTGGCCAACGTGGTGCTGGGTCTGGGTGGCTATACATGGGGCAGGTAGGAAATCCCTAGGTGCCATCCCTTTATTCCACCTGGGACAGGATAAAGCTGCAGGGAAAACATAGAGCTGCCCTGCTTTGCTTTAACACCTTGCGCTTGTGATGTGTTGGGAGCTGGGAGCTGCCTTTCCAGCTGCACTTTCTCCTTCCCTTGCTCTGTATCTCAACTGCTTTGGAGAGACAGAAGCAGAGGTGGAACTTCTTTCCCCTCTGCTCTGGGAGCGGTGTTTCCACGCTGCAGCTCACAGCATGAAGGCTCTGTGCTGTGCCTGTTCCCAGCTTCTAGCTCTTAATCTCTGCCTGCACTGCATTGCTGGGGCTGAGGTTTTCCCTTTAGGGAATGAATAGAATTTCGAGTGTTTGGGCATGAAAAGGTGTTGGTATGCAGCGAAAGGAGGGAGGAAGGTATGGTGGCTTTGTCTAAGTGCTTTGCAGTGGGAAGAAGTGGCTGTTGTGTTGTTTGGGCATTGAGATGGTGGTATTTGGAGACAGAAAGCTGTGTGTCCTCTCACTGCACGTGCTCTCTGAGCCTGGGGTGGAGAGCAGGGCTAAGAGATGCACCACTGTGAGTCCACCTGTACCCTTTGGAGGTGCTGTGGGGGCTCAAGCTGGTGTGTGCTCTGTTTGCTTGTGTGATACTGGTGGGATGAGTGCTTGGAGCTGATGAGAAGCCAAACCTATGGGTGGCAGAGGGCTCTGCCCCACCAACAGCCCTGTACAGCCAGAAGCTGCTCCCAGGCACGAGTCTTTCCCCACCAATGAGAGATGGAGATGGACACAGGAAAATGCCCAAAGTGCAGAGAAAGGGCACACATATCTCTTTCTCCACTGCTTCTCCCTCATGGGATCAGCGCTTCATAGCATCCCTAGGAGGATGCACCTCCAGGAGCGCATCTGGTGTTGCTGTGACCCACCGGGCTGAGCTGTTTTCACCTTCCCAATGAGTTCCATTTCTCCTCTTCCTTCCAAGCACAAGTGGAATGGCCATGGGGGTCTCGGCTCCGGCTCTGCGCTGACGGCCACGTAGCACCGACCTGTCTGAGTGCTCCGGCAGCACGGGGTGTTGCCTTTGTCTGTCTGCTGGCTCCCAGAGATAGTGCTGCTAACAATGCCGCTCGGCCGAGCCAGGAACCTCTCTGCTCCTCGGCCGCCCTGGGTAGGAAGTCAGTGGGGACTGGAGTGTAGGAAGCTGCCAAAGCACTCCAACCACACGTCCCCGCACTGAGAATGGCCCCTTCGCTCCCTGCAGTGGTTCTGTCACCCTGTATTGGACCCCGTGCTGGGCTCTGGAGCCCCAGATCTCAGAGAGAGCTCCATGCTGGGCTTTCTGTGAGATACAGATTGAGGATCCAGCCCCAGGGTGGGCAAGGAAGGGTCTCCCGACAGCAGTGTGGGGGCGAATGCATTTCACTGTCCTCGGTTTCTGAGTCATTCTGGCTCCTTCCTCTTCCCCTTGAGGAATAGTCAGGCAGGGAACTGCTGCCTGGGCTCAGACCTTGCAGTTTCTTCAGTGGGAAGTGAACACCACCTGGTCTTTGCTCCAAACAAAGCGGGGCTGGAGGCAGTCTGTCTGCTTACTGGAAATGGGCTCGGTGCTGGGGCTGGGGCTGATAAGCAGCCTCTGAAATCCCCGGAGAGAGGAGCGGCTTTGTTATCCTGATCAACATGCTGGACTCCTTCTGGAAAATGAATTTGCTAAGCTGCTTACAGATCAAAAGTGGCCAGCGGAGATAAGTGGGGTGTGAAGTACACTCAGGCATCCTTCACCCTCCTGTTCCAAGGAGTGTTTTCTCGAGGTCTGGCTGGAAATGCCACTTTGGGCAGAAAAGAAAGGCATGTGGGAACGTTGCCCTGCAGTTTTTCTGCAGGGAGCTGAGGAGGAAGGCCAAGGGGATGTGTGATGGAGCACACATACAGGTGTTGGGGATGTACAAGGCAGAGCAGCCCTGTATGGCACTGTGCCATGCACCACCGTGTCTTCTTCCCCTGTGATGAATGCTACGACATTAATCACTGCCACGTCGGCATCCGTGAGCTGAGAAAATCCTTTCCAAACACACCTGTGGTTGTCAGCAAACAGAAAAGATGCGACAGTGAGCAATCCCAGGCGGGAAAGGGAGGGAAAGGATGGCTGCAGCTGGTCCATACACTCAGCTTTTCCTTCCTCCTGCAGTGTGTCAGAGCCCCAGGAACCACAGCCCACTCTTCCCGGTGCCCTCCCGAGGTACAGGAAGGCAGTGTTTGTGGAGTACCTTGATGCATCCTTCACACAGCCCAAACCCAAACCGGCGTGGATGGGTAAGAAACACCTACGGTGTGGTGAGCCTAGTGGCCAGACTCATGGTGGATGCTGGTGAAGGCCATCAGCTCCTCATCCAACAACAGGACCTCAGGGCCCATGGGTGGTTATGCCAGCCCTGCTGCTTGACCCCATTATTTTTCCCCTGCAGGACTCCTGGGACCCACCATCCGTGCAGAAGTCTATGACACAGTGGTCATCACCTTTAAGAACCTGGCATCCCGCCCCTACAACCTCCATGCTGTCGGGGTGTCCTACTGGAAGGCATCAGAGGGTGAGTGGGGCTATAGCTGCACCTCCTGCTCTGTACCTGCCTCCCAGGTGGGGACACATCCCTCCCCAGCATGGGACTTGCAGCTCAAGCTGTGCTATGATTCTATGACACAGCCGCCCACCTACTCTGAGAGAACAGACTGGCACAGAGTGAGGGAGTAGCAAGACCATGCTCAGCCCAGAGCAGACCTGTATTGATTAGAGAGGTAGTATGTTGGTCAAACCTAAGATTGGATGCTTAGGACCAGTAAGATCATGCATCCTCCAGCACTGGGGCAGGTGGAGATGTATGCCCCTACGAGCACAGTCCTGCTCACTGCCCTGACACCGGCCATTGCCTGCAGCAGTTGAGCTAACTGAGGGCTTGAGGTGGGGAAGAAGCACTTCTGTAGGCTCTTTGTGCTGGGGATTTTGCTTTGGAGAAATCAGACTGTTCTTCTGGCTGCAGGCGCAGGGTATGAGGATGAGACCAGCCAGCCAGAACAGGAGGGTGACAGTGTGGATCCAGGGAAGACGCACACCTACATCTGGGAAATCCAGCAGAACCAAGGCCCCACGGATGGTGACTCCCAGTGCCTGACCCACTCCTACTCCTCCAACGTCAACAGTGTGAAGGACACCAACTCCGGTCTGATCGGAGCCCTGCTCGTGTGCCGGCCTGGTAAGGGCAGCACGGGATGGGGATAGGCCAGGCACAGTCCTGAATTGAGAGGCACAAAAACCAAAGATGCCTTTCAGAGGCTGTGTGGCAGTGGGTCAGTGAGCTGTGGTCAGCAGCAGCACTTTGGGGGTTCGGCCCTTGCCCCAAAGAGTCCCTTACTGATGTGGTGGACAAACACCTTTGGATTTCCTTGCTGGAGAGAACCTGGTTACTTCTTTCCCTTGTGAGATTTCAGATGACAGATGAAATCTTGCCCTGTATCTGAACCTCATTTATTCACAAGGCGATTTTCTGTGGAAGCATAAATGTTTGTCTTTCCTTCAGATCTTCAGCAAGCTATGAACATTTATTGCCAGCCAAGGCACTTTGCCAAACAGGATTTAGTTGGAAGACCTAAAGGGAAGTTTTATCAGCAAGGGGAGAGGCAGAACACCTGGGGCACTGCTTCAGTCACACTACCTGTGCCTGTCCTCTTCCTCTTGATGAACACGGAGATGACATCTCGACTGTTAACGCTCTCAGGGGCGTCAGAAAGTGAACTTGGTGTAGGACTGGCCCTCTGTGGCTGAGCAGTCTCCCATAGGTAGTTGTCCAGACCCCTCTGTAGTCACCAGAGAGGAATGAAGCACCTGTTGGGTGTGAGTCAGCACCCATGTGCTGTCTGCAGCCCAATGACTCGCCACGAGCAATTCCTCCACTGACTGAGCAATGTCTAGACAAGCAGTGCAGACAATGGGGATGATGAAGGGGATGGATGAAATGGGCTCTTCCAGGTGACTAAGTGATGTGAGAGCCAGTGAGGGGAAGGCAAGGCAGAGTGACCTTTCAGAGCCTGCTGGGGGAAGCTACTGCACAACCACAGGGCTTGGGGGACCGCCTGGTCTTCATTTAACAGTTCTTGGAGGGCAGAAAGCGACTTCCCATGGGAGATGGGCATGGTACTTGTTGACTTGTAAAGAGACCCATCTCATGTCCTGTTGCAGGGACCCTGGTGAGAGATGGGGCGCAGAACATGCAGCAAGTCCTCGTGATGCTCTTTGCGGTGTTTGATGAAGGTAACTAAGCTAAGTGAGCTGAGTACATTGGTGTCACCTGCATTCAGCCTGCTCTGGGGTGTAGGCTTTGGCCATGATGTAGGTACAGCCATTTGACTCCTACATTGAGCTTCTACATCTTCCTCTGTGCTCCACATTTTCACCCACCAGTTATTCCTTTCACATGGGCTGAAGGAGCAATTCCCTGTTGTGTGCAGTGCTCACTGCCACTCTCATGCAAAACCATGGCCACGCCTGCTATGAACTTCCGTCAAGCACTACACCCGCCTGGATTTTGGCTTTCAGACTGTCTCACCATGGTGGGAAGGTTGCATTTTTCTTTGAAATACCCTCAAGCAAGAGCTGACTACATCCTCCTCTCTCCACAGGGAAAAGCTGGTACTCAAAACCCAACTCCCCAGCCCGCAACAGGACAGAGCTGCACACCATCAATGGTTACATCAACAGTTCACTGCCTGGTGAGCACTGCTGTGCTGGAGACAAAGGGGGAAGGTGGCACGATTCTCCCCAGGAGAATCCTTTTACAAGCCATCTTTTCTCTCACTTCCTAAGCACGCTGAGCTCTTTGAATCTCTCAGAGGAAGGGATTTTCTCCAGCCTCCCAACAACCCTAGTGACCTCCCTCTGCCCTTTCTGGGGTATTTAACTCCTGCTGAAGACATGCTGGAGCCTCATCCCAGCTGTCCTGTTGGAGCATCAGCATTGCCAGCACTACGATCAGACAAATATATCCCATTTCCCAGCTCCATGCTTCTCAGAATCAGGCTCTGCATCCTTGACACAAAGAGCATGTGGTTAGGGCTAGGGTTAGGGCTAGGGTTAGACACACAGAGATGACTTCTGAGCACTGTCCTTCCCCCTGGCAGGTCTCACTCTGTGCCTCAAGAAGCAGATCCATTGGCATGTGATTGCCTTGGGCACTGGGCCAGAAGTCCACTCCATCTTCTTCGAAGGCCACACATTCCTGGTGAGGGACCACCGTCTCAGCAGCCTCGAGATCTCCCCTGCCACGTATCTCACGGCCCAGATCATTCCAGGAACAGCTGGCTTGTTTCGGATATTCTGCCAAATGCCATCCCATCAGCAAGGTACCCTCGGGGCTCAGGGGAAAAGAAGTTCAAGGGACTTGGCTGGGCTTTGTGCAGTGCTGTATCTCCAAGGCCATTCCTGTTCAGCCATGTTCTATTGAGGTGCAACCTGGTCCCTAACCAGGTCCCTAACCCTAACCAGACATGGGCTGACCATGTGATGGTACATTTGATGGTGATAGCAGAGGAGAGGCCATCTCCCAGCAGGGCCTTGGACTTACCTATGTAGGTAAGTCAACATGACCCTTCCCACACAGCTGGCATGGAGGCTGTTGTGAAGGTGGAAGAGTGCCCAGAGCTCCAACAGAAGATGGGGCAGCCCTCAGACGAGCCAGAGTACATGGATGAACCTGAAGAAGAAGACGAAGAAGGTTATCATGTCATCCAGGTGCGCTCTTTCGCCAAGAAGGACCCTGTGATGTGGATCCACTACATTGCAGCTGAGGAGGTGGACTGGGACTATGCTCCCGTGAAGCCGCCATCTCTGGATAGGTGAGAGAGAACTCCTGTGGCCATGGGGCTGCTCCTCCCCTTCTCCCCAGGAGTTTGTTTTCACTCCTTGAACATGGGCCCATTTGAAGCCTAGCTGAGGCTTTCTCCATAGAAGAAGCACTGGACACTCCTTTGATGCAGTGGGGTGTCCTGTAGGGACAAGGCAGAACAAGACAGGACAAAAGGCGATGGCCTTACGTTGTGTCAGGGAAGGCTTAGGTTGGATATTAAGAAAAATTCTCAGAAAGAAGAGGTGATGCACCAGCCCTGGGGATCCTGCAGCGCCAATGAGTACCACTTGCAATGCAAATGTTATTCCCCAGCCATGTGTGTAAAGACTGGGATGGGTGTCCCACTCCATACACCAGCACAGCCCTGGGCAGCTGATCCTTGGAAGGTCTTGCTGTGGTTCTGGCAGCATCCTGCATGTGGCCATTTGCTCTTTCTTGCCTGCAGAAACACCAGCAGACTGTTCCTGGAGGCTGGCCCACAGCGGATTGGTTCGAAGTACAAGAAAGTGGTGTTTGTGGAGTACGAGGATGCAACCTTCAAGAAGCGCAAGGTGTCATCCCAAGCAGGCCAGGGAATTCTGGGGCCTGTCCTAAAGGGGGAGGTTGGAGATCAGTTTAAGGTAAGAGAAATTGCTTTCCATGCAGAGATTGGAAAGGGTGTTCTTCTTCCTAACAGCTCTTATTTGCTACTGGGAGCTTTCCAGGAGCTTTGCATTGCTGCTCCCTGCCCCAGAGTTTCCCTGTGTGTTTGTGGGCATGAAGGTGAAGGTAACACCTTTGGCAAAGCCCGGATAGAGTTATTTAGGGAAGTAAATGAAGGGCTTCACCCAGGGAAGTGGGGAGTGCTTTGAGGCTGTTGCCTGCTATGCATGCTGTGCCCTGGTCCTCTGGGGCCTCCTGGATTGACAGAGCCCTTCTGTCTCATATGGAAAGTTAGACTAAAGATAGTAACCTGCCTTTTATAAACCTGACATTTTCATGCCCTACCAAAACTTGCAATAAGTGGGTACCTCCTGGAAAGATGGACAGAGCAGGTTGGTAGAGAAGCAGTCATTTCTTCAACCCTGCCTCCCGCTTTGTGGACCTGCACAGGCTCCTTTGAGGTGCTGGCAGATACCAATCCCAGTGCACCGGGGTTCAGAGCTTCACCCCTACACAGGGCTCACAGCATCCAGACAGAGCCCATCATCCCCAAGTGGCTGTCTTTGTTTCAGGTTGTGTTCAGGAATCTAGCCAGCCGACCATACAACATCTACCCTCACGGCCTCACCAGCGTAAACCCATACCATGCCATGAAGCCCTCACAAGGTAAGGCTGTAGGCAGGCCATGGGAATTCAGAACATCAGTTGGCCAGTGCCATTTTCCTGGGCCAGGAGAGCTTTCTGCAGTACATGTTAAGACAAGCTGCCCAACTAACCTTTCCGTCCAACTGCTTGAGACCTCCAGACCCAGTTCAATACCTTCGTCTTCAACCTCCCCTGGACAGCTTAGAGACCGGACAAACTTTCCTGTTTCTGAGAGTCTCAAGGGCTTTCAAAGTCAGGCACATGGCTCTCCATCCTTATGCGACTCAGTCCTGGGTTGGTCCTGGGTTTGAGAAGTTTTCTATGCAACTTGTACCATCTAGAAACCTTTCTGAGCAATTTTATGAAGTGGGATGACCCCTGGAGGAGCAGCCCAGAGCTAACAGATCTGCCCTTGGCTGTGTGTTGGCAGACAAGGACGTGAAGGACATTCCCATTGCCCCTGGTCAGTCCTTCACCTACAGGTGGAGCATCACAACAGAAGATGGGCCAACGCAGGCGGATCCTCGCTGCCTCACCCGCTTCTACTACAGCTCCATCAACCCAGTGCAAGACACGGCCTCAGGCCTGATTGGGCCTCTCCTGATCTGCTCCAAGAAATCCATGGATCAGAGAGGAAATCAGGTGGGCCCTCCCTCCAGGTGTGGCAGAGAGAGCATCCCATTCCCTTAGAAAGGTGGTGCTTTGTCACTTTAACATGCTGAAATAACACTGGGGGGTGGGGGGGTAAATACTTGGGTAAAACCAAATGTAACTGTCCTGTTGTCTTCAACCCTAACATCAGTTGCAACCCTCTGCCATCCTCAGTCCCTCCTTCTTTCCAATCCCGGATCCTACCTTAGTGAAAAGCAGTGAACTGCTCCCCATGCACCCAGACCAAGAGGCTGATCTGGACAGACCGCACTCTGGGGCTGATCTGGATGGACCAGCAGCATCCCCTTCCCTCTCTGCTCCCAGATAATGTCGGACGATATGAGGCTGGTGCTGTTTTCTGTCTTCGATGAGAACCGCAGTTGGTACCTGGAGGAGAACATCAGGCGGTTCTGCACCGATGCAGCCCACGTGGATAAACAGGACCCCCAGTTTTATGCCTCTAACGTGATGCACAGTGAGTGCAAAGCAGGGAGACCCCAGCTGCTCCCTGCCCCAGGGAAGGGGCAGCTGCACGGCAGCCCCAGGTCCTGATGAACCTCTCACCCCGTGCTCTCTTCCAGCTATTAATGGCTTTGTCTTCGACAACCTGCAACTGCATCTCTGTCTGCATGAAGTCGTGTACTGGTACGTGCTGAGCGTTGGGGCCCAGACAGATTTCCTCTCAGTCTTCTTCTCTGGAAACACATTCAAGCGCAACATGGTCTTTGAGGACATGCTCACCCTTTTCCCATTTTCTGGAGAAACCGTCTTCATGAGTGTGGAAAAGCCAGGTGAGTAACGTGGGCTATTCCATAAACCTTCCCAGCAGGGTGGAGGGAGCACTTCCAGCCGGGGCCCTGCTGGGTGCTGGGACCTGACCACGTTTTGGCAGCCCTGAAAGCAGAGGGATGCACAGCTGCTGGAGCAGCAAAAGTGAAAGGCAGTGAGCACACACCTCTGGTGCTGCTCATGGCATCTCATTTACCCACACCGCTGTGCAAGAACAGGCGCTCCGGCTGCAGAGAAGTTCCAAGGAAGGATTTGGGAGTTTGATTACTCTGGGGTTTGATCATTTCCCCCTGCTCAGCTATTTCTTTTCCCCTTGGCATTTGCAAAGCGGTGCCGTTAACCGTTTCCTTACCAATAGCGGAAGCAGGCTTTGCCGTGCGGCTGCACGCAGCTCACGAGCGCTGCGCCAGTCTAAAAGTCACAGCCAAACACTGCAACCCTCCGAGCGCTGCCGGTCTAAGGCCAGCAGCAGATGGCAGCTCTCTCCAGCGTCAGAGCTGCGTTACTGCACAGTGCTCGGCGGGGATGTGAGCAAAGCACAGCCTTCTCATTGCTTTCTCCTTGAATGGGAGAGACGTGACGACTGTCTGGGGGTAAAGTGTATCTGCAGGGCACCATCGTGTCTTCGGGGGCGGATTACGGTGACGGCTGTGCTGTGATCATCCCGGGGATGCTGTGGGTTCTCAGTGCATCACTTCTCATCAGGCCTGGTGGCAAAAAACACCAGCCCCGCTGATGGCGCTTGTTCATTTCTGACGTCATTTGCAGTCCTGATGGCTCTAAGATCCCCTGGGGACTGTGAGATCACTAGCATGACCTAGAAGTGACCTGAAAATGTGGGTCACGCTGTCAAGGGATGGGTTGTGGTGGGCTGATGGTTGGACTAGATGACTGTAGTGGTGTTTTCCAACCTTTATGATTCTATCTAATAATCTATCTGATTCTCCTCTGATTCCCTACTGTGGGGATTGATGGTTTCCTCTTGTCTTCCCCTGAGACAGGCATTTGGACACTGGGGTGCATGAATCCTGATTTCAGAGACCGAGGGATGCACGCCAAGTTCACTGTCTCTCAGTGCCAGCTTGAGGGAAGTCCTGATGAGGAAGAGTATGAGGATTACGTAGAGGATGCCTTTGAGCTCCAACCCAGGGGCTTCTCTAAGAGAAAGAGCCAGCTCAGGCCATGTGTGAGAGAGCAGCCCAACAACGTCACCTCTTCCAAAAACGAGACAAGGAAGCCAGCATTGTGCTTGACAGAACCCAGCCATGGGGCCCTCCTACACAATGGCACCAATTCTGGACCTTCTTCCAATGGCACGTCAGCATTCCCAGGGAGCCCACATCCAGATGATATTTCCACCTCCTCTCTGCCAGACTATGACCTAGTGTCATACGAGTCCTTCCTGGCAGATGAAGAAGAACTGTCAAAAACCATCAGGAAGGACCAAGGTGCTGGTGCTCTCCCATCTGGAAAACACATCAGTGGAGAGGTCCATGGCACTGTGAGCTCAAGAGAAGGTTTGCACCAAAGTCGGCCAGCTCCAGAAGATGCTATGGAGGAAAAGAAGATGACAAACGTCTTAGAGGTGCAGGAGCCAGTAAAAGCAGCAGTGGTCCAGTCTGGTGGTACATTACAGATGCTGGAAACAGAGACTCAAAAACCAACGGCTCACACAAATGATCTGTTGAACTCAACTGTTTTTGCTGCTGGCAAAGGCCCTCTTCAAGGCACCGGGAGCTCATTTCAACAGGATGACCTGGAGCGCAGTTTGGGACTTCAAGTCACATCTTCAGAGGGTGCTGATGTAGCACCCTTACATCTCCATGAATCAAGGAAGGCAAGCAATATAGGACCAACGTTAGGCAGTGACCCTAACTCCTCCTTCACACCAGACAGCTCAATCAGGACAGAGGACATCAGGACTTCTCAGAGCCACAGTGCAGAAAGCAATCGCTCCTCCAATGAGTTAGATGCCAGACTGAATAAAAGACCTCACCAAGTGGTTTCACAAGGTTTTAATGAATCTTTGGGAGGGGAAAATGTTTCTTTCTCAGATCTACGAGCTGTACAAGAACAAATCCTCACAGATATGAAGAACTCCTTGCCTGCAAACAGCAGCACGGAAGAAGCCAAAGGGCTTGCCGAAGGCACCTTTGCACACAGCAATGACCTTGAGCCTTCCAGATACTTAACAACAGAAGAAAGGGATGAGTTAATCCTGGAGGCAGTGTTTCAGGATGCTTCAGCCACTAAGGAGTTGCCAGAGACAGATAGCCTTGTCCTTTCTGGATCAAACCTTGTGGTCAATGACACAAGGCAGTCCCCAAATGCACTGAGCATGGGTATCCCTGGCTGGAGACCCCGACGAGCCAGGTCCCTGCAGAGCAGAGGCTTGGAGCATGGTCTGGGTCTTCCCAGCCCCACTTCTGGCAGCAGGGAGTCCCTCTCTGTGGGTAATGGAGCAGAGCAGGACCAGCGAAGCAGCTTGCTCCCCACACAGGCAGCACCAGAGAGTGGGGCAGTGATGGCAGGCAGCAGCTCATCACTGCAAGATGGTAACAATGATACAGATGTGGCTTCAAACTGGGACCCAGTCTCACCAGGGGCAGCAGGGCATGCTGTGGGCTTGCAGAGCCCAGCTTTGGCTGCCATGCAGCCAGGTGGAGGGGCTGCCTGGGGGGCTCTGTGGGGCAAGCGGGGACAGGGGAGAAGTCAGCTGGAGGAGGAGACAAATGCTGTGGAGCAGCCAGATCAGGAGAGGACCTGGTTCAGTCCCCAGCATCTGGAAGCCAACGCCACAAAGGACTCCGTGTCTGAGAGCACCTCTGGGCAAAACCCTGATGAAATGCCCAGAAAAGTGGCTCCTATGGAGAATACTTCCCTGCCTCTGAGCAGCCCTTCATTCAACCACAGCATTATTGAGAAACCAGACAAACACGTGCAGGCCAGTTTAGATGGACAGCAGGTGCTTGGCAGGAAAGATGTCCCTGGAGAAACTGGGAAAGTGGAAGGGCCTGAGGAGGATGGGGAAAGTGGCAACACGGTGGGGAAGAGGAGCCATGCAGCAGAACACGGGGACAGCCTGAACAACAAGACCTTCTCCAGCCTCTTGATGTCAGAATCTAACATCACGGACTACGATGACTATAGTGAAACACAGCAGGATTTTGACATCTATGGGGAAAATGAGCATGACCCACGCTCCTTCCAGGGGCAGATACGACAATACTTCATTGCGGCAATGGAGGTGATATGGGAATATGGGAACCAGAGACCCCAGCACTTCCTAAAAGCCACGTAAGTGTTGCTGGCTCTTATGTGTTCCCCTAGCACAGCATGGCATGGCTCCACACGTAGTCAGCAGCTTGGGATTGCCAGGAGCTCAGACCTCTTACTATGTGACCCACTCAGGTAGCCTAGGGGAAGGATGCTCCCAGCACTGCATCCCCAATAAGGAGTTTGATACCTCCAGAGTCCCTGAGCATCCTTGCAAATGGCTCAGGGATGTGCTTGGCTCTGTCAGTAGAGCAGATCTGCTCCCCTCACTGCCAGATAGCTCAGCATAGGTGCACGTGGCTGTGCAGTGGGGACAGTGTCACCTCAACTGTTTAACTCCAGTCACTCCTGCAGGGACCCCACGAGTGGCAGGAGGAAACCTTTCCGGCAGTACCGCAAGGTGATTTTCCGAGAGTACCTGGATGGTTCCTTCACTCAGCCGGTGATGCGGGGAGAGCTGGATGAACACTTGGGCATCCTCGGGCCGTACATCAGGGCAGAAGTTGAAGATACCATCATGGTGAGTTCTTCCTATAAACTCTGATCTCTCCCCTTGGTTGACTCTGCTCACTGAGCAGCAGAATGCTTTAAGGTAAAAGGGATTGTAAAAAGGGTAACGAGCTTTTGCTTCCCCTCCCATCCGGTGCAGGTCAAGTTCAAGAACCTGGCCTCGCGGCCCTTCTCCTTCCACTCCTCACTGCAAGGCTATGAGGAGCTGCAGGGAGGTGAAGCGGTGCAGCCCGGTGAGCTGCGCGAGTACTCCTGGAAGGTGCTGCCCCAGATGGCACCCACCACGCAGGAGTTCGACTGCAAGGCCTGGGCTTACCTCTCCAACGTGGACCTGGTGAGTGGAGAACTGTGGGCAACATGTCTGGGCTCTGTCTGTGGGGTCAAGGCTTTTCCTATGGTGCTGTGCTTTGAGCAGCTGCTGGCTGTGTAGATTCACAGCTGACTAATACAGTGATGAACATACACTGCTACTCCCCTCCTTTTCTCTTCCCTTCCCTCTCCTCCTCTCTACCCCCTCCCCTTAGTTGTGCCTTTTCAGTGAAACTTGTAGGAATTTGCATTCTGGAGCCCCATAAGCTCACAATCTAGTTTAATTTCATCCCTGGGATCCAGTGCAAGTGGAGCAAAGTTGGACATTGCATCGGACACTTGGGATACTGCTTGCCTTGAATGTGCTGTGGAAAATGGCACTGTTCACGCCGTGTCCTGTGTATGGGTCAGAAACCAGGTTAGGGATGTGGACAGGACCATCACCTTCAGACAGATGTAGAAGCGTAGAATCATAGAATGTCTGGGGTTGAAAGACACCTCAAGGATCAACCTCTCTGCCACAGGCAGGGTTGCAAACCACTAACTCGAGTAGTAGGTCAGATTGGGTGGTCAGCAGCATCACATCCTACTCCAACACAAAGTTGTCTTGCAGGAGAAGGATTTGCACTCAGGCCTCATCGGGCCACTGATCATCTGCCGCCGTGGGGTGCTGAGCTCCGCTTTCAAGCGGCAGCTGGCCGTGCAGGAGTTCTCTCTGCTCTTCACCATCTTTGATGAGACCAGGAGCTGGTACTTCGCAGAGAACATGAGGAGGAACTGCCGCCCGCCGTGCCGCATCCAGCTGGACAACCCTGACTTTAGGAGAAACCATTCCTTTCATGGTGAGGACCCGGCCCCTACCCTTTCCATCCCACAACACGTTGGGGTAGGAAGGCTCGAGGGGTCCAGGCCACTCCTGACCTCTGCCTTCCCCAGCCATCAACGGCTACGTGGGTGACACTCTGCCTGGACTGGTGATGGCTCAGCAGCAGCGGATCCGCTGGCACCTCCTGAACATGGGCAGCACTGAAGATATCCATTCTGTCCACTTTCATGGGCAGATGTTCAGCATCAGGACGAGCCAGGAGTATCGCATGGGAGTCTACAACCTTTATCCTGGTGAGATGCAGCCTGGATGACGTGCACAGCCCAATTGCATAGCTTCATGTCTGTGCCTGTTAAGAAGTGCCGGGGGACAGAGAGGATGGGGAACGGGACTGAAAGAGTCAGACTCTGTGTCTGTACAACATTTGGCACCATTGCACTGTGCTATGGCTGGTTAATCCCCTCTGCTCTGCTCTCCATTCCTGGCCAGGTGTCTTTGGGACGGTGGAGATGCAGCCCTCACACGCTGGGATCTGGCGGGTGGAGTGCAGAGTGGGGGAGCACCTGCAGGCTGGGATGAGTGCCCTCTTCCTCGTGTACAACCAGGGTGAGTGTCCCCTTTGTGCCCAGAGCAGCACGCTTTGACCTCCCTGTCCCCATGGGTTGTCCAAGCAGCATCCCCTGTGTTCTCATTCAGTTCATACTTTGACTTCAGTCCTTGCCAACCATAACACATCCCTGGCAGAGGTGTGTTTGGGGTGAAGGTTGGAGACTTCTTAGTGCTTTATTCAGCTGCAAATATTTTCTCCCAGAGCACGTGCCAAGAGGTAAACTGAGGCACAGAGAGCAATGCTGCCCGATGGCAGGTCGCTCTGATAGAAACATCCCTGAGAACAACTGCCAAGTGCACAGGAAACCTCCGGCTCCATTGCCTCCAGAACAACACGTTTCTCCCTCTCTGTAAATAGTGCAGGGGGAAGCAGTTAGCAAGGCTGATGCTTTATCACACTGTGACAGCCCCTCTCCTCTTCCTAAAGGAGCAGTAAATGTCAGCCAGAAAACATTTCCATAACTTAAAAATCTGCTTAAGATTTCAAAATGCGTGTTTTCTCCCCAGAAGCATTTGCCATGCAGCAGTGATGCCAAGATGTGACAAGTTGCTAATAATAAGAGCTATTATAAGAGGCAAACAGCCCTGTGCTCAGCAGTGCAGAAGAGAGACAGGAGTGTCAGGCAGGTTTCCCTTTAGCAACGTGATATTTGTTTTTAAAAGATGCTGCCTAGCAACAAAAAGGCCAAAGGATGAGGCACAGGTGTAAGGAAGAGCCACTTGTCAGCATTGTTGAGAGACAGAGACATGGGGACAGGAGGTCATGGGCTCAGGGATGGGAGAGCAGCACTAGTATGGCTAAAGACTGATGATGGGACCTTTGCTATGGCCTCTATCAACCAGCCATCTCCACTTTTCTCCTTGTTTGCTTGCAGATTGCCAGAACGCCCTGGGCATGGCCTCAGGCTACATTGCAGACTCCCAGATCACAGCATCAGGGCAAGAAGGTGAGTTTGGGGTGGTTGTTGGGGCTGGGTTTGATTCAGCACACACAGCTCAAGTGTGGTCAAAGCTGGACTTGAGCAAGTCCTCTCCATCCATGCCCACATCAGGGTCCCACCTGGGACCTGAAGGTGCCTCCCCTTTGCACCGTGTCTATGTCACCCTGCTTGAAGCTGCTGATCCCTCAGGAGACAGGCGATGCTCAGGGCTCATCCTGCAGGTGGGCAGCACTTCCTGCTCCTCATCCCTTTGCTCTCTCCTTGCAGGGCCCTGGGCCCCTAAGCTGGCCAGGTTGCACAACTCTGGCTCCATCAACGCGTGGAGCACCGGTGAAGGCAACCCCTGGATCCAGGTGAGAGGGGTCCTGTGGCCATGGGTACTGCTGGGGACAGTGCCAGGGCACACACTGTCTTGCGCACCCTGCAAAAGAACCCACACACACAGCCATCAGAGACTGACCCCTGCATTTCATTCCCAGGTGGACCTTTTACACCTCAAGATCATTCATGGCATAAAGACCCAAGGAGCTCGACAAAGGTTCTCCAGTCTCTATGTCTCTCAGTTTGTTGTCTTCTACAGCCTCGACGGTCAAAGGTGGAAGAAATACAAGGGCAACGCCACCAGCACACAGATGGTGAGGAGGATCAGTACCAGGACTGATTTAAAAAACAAAACAAAACACAACAACTTGGTGAATATATAGAGAGTTCATTTGCACAGACCCCGAGTTTCTCCCCCTCCATTTCTCAGTGGTTTGCCCTGATTTCCCCCATTCACATTTCCTTGGTCTGAGTCACACTTTAAAATATTCCCTGAGTTGTTGTTCTCTTGTAAGGATAGTGATAAGATACAGAAGCGCCAGACTGAAACGATCTTGTCCATGCTAATCTTTGTCCTGTCTAGCTCTTTCCACTGACACAACAGCTCCTCTTCCCTGCAGTTGTTTTTTGCAAACGTGGATGCAACCTCGGTGAAAGAAAATCGCTTCAACCCTCCGATCGTAGCCCGTTACATCCGCATCAACCCCACTCACTACAGCATCCGCACCACGCTGCGCATGGAGCTCATCGGCTGTGATCTGAACAGTAAGTCCCACCTGGGACACCCAGAACCAGAGCTGGGGGCTGATCCAGCAGGGTGCTGAGTACTCAGATTTGAGACTCCCCATGTTTCAGGTCCCCTCAGGCATGGGACCCTCACCACTTTGTCCTGAAGCACAGGAAACTTTGGGCAGCAGCTGAGCTGATAGCTGGGGAGGTGCTGCCTCAGCTTGGGGAGCAGGAAACAAGCAGAGAGCTGTGCTATTGGCTTTTTGCTCTGGGACCCTCTTTTTAGCTTTGCACAAAGCAAGGCAGATCCTTACAGGCAGCAGCTCTGTGCTGGCACCACACAGCAGGCAGATGAACATGCACACCAGTTCGTGTGTGTCCAGTGTGTCTCCAGTCATCATTCCCCTTGAAATGAGTTTGCCCTGGCAGACAGACAAATACACTGAGCAGCACAGCGATGGTGCTACAAAGCACAGGAGATGCTGTGAGCAGGAAAGTGCATGGAGGGCAGAGGGACGAGTGTGCAGCCAGGAGGCACCTCCATGATGGGTGTCTGTTATCCCTTCTGACAAGTTGCTTCTCTCTTCCAGGCTGCTCCATGCCCCTAGGAATGGAGAACAAAGGGATCCCTGACCAGCGCATCTCTGCGTCATCCTACAGCTCCAACATCTTCTCCAGCTGGTCACCCTCCCAGGCCCGCCTGAACCTGCAGGGAAGGACCAATGCATGGAGACCAGAGGTAGCCCAGCAAGGAGACCCCCAGCAGGCAGCTGGGGCATGAAACAGGCAGGCTGGGTGCTTGCTCCTCTCCTGGCCAGGGTACCTTTAGTAGTAGTTCAGCCACACATTCCAGATGCAGACAGGTTGCCCCCAGCAGCTCTAGCCCTGATGGGGTGGGTGAAGCCCAGGGTGGCATGCAGGGTCAGCTTGGCTTCAGCTGCTGGGAGTTGTTTTTCTCACTGCTGCTGGTGGTGATGCAGAAGGGTAAAGGCAATGTGTCCTTCCTCAGAGCAACAGCCCTAATGAGTGGTTGCAAGTGGACTTTGAAGCAACTAAGAAGGTGACTGCAATCATAACCCAAGGTGCCAAGGCTGTCTTCACTCACATGTTTGTGAAGGAGTTTGCTGTCTCCAGCAGCCAGGATGGTGTCCACTGGAGCCCGGTCCTGCATGATGGCAAGGAGAAGGTAGGCAGAACCGCAGCAGCTCTGGAGCAGCAAACATGCCCACAGCAGTTCTAAAGAGTTCCCAAGATACTCTGGTCTTTGTTGGTTGTGCCCTCCAGCCAAGGGCTCTCTGCACCAGAGCTCAGCAAAGCAGCCAGCACCCCACAGACTCCTCTCTCCTTTCCAGATTTTCAGGGCAAACAGAGATCACACCACCACAGTGCAGAACAGCCTGGAGCCGCCGCTCTTTGCCCGCTATGTGAGGATACACCCCCGCCACTGGCACAACCACATCGCCCTGCGGATAGAGTTCCTCGGCTGTGACACCCAGCAGGTGTACTGATGGGCAGCGCTGGCCCATGGACCCACATCCAGCTGGACACTGAACTCTCACTGGGGCTGGAGCTGGCCCTGTGTGTCCAGGAGGTGCTGGTGGCATCAGCAGAGGTTTCTCTGCTCCCAGTGCTGTGCTAATGGCTCCTGCTGACAGGGTGGACTGTTTGTCATCACTGCCTTCCTGCTCCTCATCTACCCCATGCCGTATAGTCAGACGTAACGCTGAAGAATTAAACAGTAATTTTCCAGTATCTCTGCACTTTCTCCTCTTCTCCAACCTTGGAGTCCCCAGGGGCTCAGTCAGCATTACCAGCAGCCGGTAATTAAACAATGAGCCCCAGCCATCCTCAGCTTTGTTTTCCACAAGCACAGCCCTGGAGGAGGCGGTGGCAAAGATAAGGGCTGGGGACAGAGGCACTGCTCCCCTCCCCAGGGCACATTTCACAACCAGTGGGGATCCGGATGCCTCGCCTGGAGGCAGTGCTTGCGCAACCCGACTCAGCACTGGGCTTTGGCCCTCAGTTCCCTTAATCTCCTTCCTAGGCTGTGCTGACATGGCTAGATGCCACCCTGGGGCATTTTGGGGCTGGCTGCAGAAATGTTCTCCTTGTTTCTGAGTGGAAGAGCTCTGTCGGTGGCTTTGGTTGGACACTGTCCATGCCAGTATGCCCAGCACTGGGGAACACAGGAAGGTCGTGGCCAGTGGTGCCAGCTGGAAAGCTGGTTTCACACCCTTCTTCCCACACTTGTAAGGAGTGAAGCTGACAGCACTGCTCAGTCCCCATTCCTGGAGGCCCCAGCAGGGCCTTTGCCTGCTTCTTGTCCTCTCTGCAGCTTTATTTAAGGAGGAGATGCCCACAAAGCCAGCCTGAGCCCCAGAAAGGCTCAGCTCCTTGCAACATCACAGGGCAGCAGCAGCGCTCCTCTCCACAGGGCTCTGTGGGCTGCAGCCCCCTTCCCACGCTCCACAGTCCTATGGATACTTCTCCCCATCCTTATTACCTGCTGGCAGACATCTCCCATCCCAGCAGTGCTCATAATGGCCCCGCCACGGGGGAGTTCATGAGTTTTCTGTTGGTGCGAACCTTCTGGAATGATACTACCTCAGAAAGGCACAGAGCATTGTGGGGCAGGTTGGTGGCCATGGCTTCATGGATGCCCATCTCTCTGCAGTGCCAGTGGTGTCGTGCCCGTCCTCCCCCTGTGCTGTGAGTGCTGGGGGACGGAGGGGGCCAGGCTGTCCCCAAATCCACAGCCAGTGGAGATCAGAAACTGAGGTTTTAATGGAAGCGGTGCTGAAAACTCCACGCATCCTCCTCATGCATCGCTGTACAAGGAGCCTTTCCTGTGGCCCTGGCAATGATTACATTACAGCCCCAGATAGGAGGTGCAATTACCCTTTGGCTTAATTGCATTCTGACAGTAATCAGGCACATATGGGAGCAGACGCTGCCTGGTGTGAGCAGGCCTGGAGGGAGGAGCTGGGACCATGAGCTTCTCGACAGGGAGCATCCCCACCAGGGGACCTGGTGAGAGGTCTTCCCTTCAGCACAGCAGGGCAGAACCTGCCACCTCAGGCCTTTCTCAAGGCAGCACTCTTCTTGCCATGGCTACTTCAGTAAGCCAGGCATTACCTGACTAGCTGAAGCTTAATTGCTCTCCCAGAGGCAGGCTCAGGTGCAGGACTGGTGTTCTGTATGATGGGAACATGATCCGTGGTCCCACCAGTGGGTGCTCGGCCACCCACCTCCAGCAACAAGCTGCTCCTCACAGATGTCAGGTGACACAGGATTAGATCAGAAGAAAAGCTGCCCACACCAGGGCCTTCTCTGGATCACTTTTCAAAGAGGAAACAGCTGGAGCCTCTGTGGGCAACCAAGCAGCCTTTGCCAGGCAGCCCTCAGGATGTTCTCCAGCCTCCCAGCATACAGTGAGAGCACTGGGATGGGGCCGCAGGGAGCTGTGTCAGAGCCTGCCAAGCTCTGGCATCCATTACTGGAAGTGTCTCTTGGCATTTATCTTGTGGGGAATGGAGACCAGATGCCATTTCCTCCTGGCGCGACGCAGCTCTCAGCTGCACCGTAGCTTTCCCCAACCCACAGATGTTATTGTGCAGAGGAAGGGCTGGAGCAGCACAAAGTGCTCTGCCCGGTCCCACATGCTCTGCAGATGCCTCCTGGCCAGCTGAGAAGGTTTTGGGGCAGGGCAGTCCCAGCAGAGCCCTCCAACCTGCTGGGCACATGTGTGGGTGCTGCATGCCATCAGGGCACTTCTCGAGGCCCTCAGCCTAGTTTGTTATTTTCTCATAGCGCTCTGATTTTACAGGCCTCCTCCCAGGAAGCCCTACAGACAAAAAACAACCCCCAAGGCCTGACTGAAAGCTGTGTGAGGCCATGGTCCTGCGAGCTGCTTTATTCCTCATCGCCATGTTGACTGCCTTATTCTGCCAACATGCCTCCAAGCGCAAGATCACCTCCCAGCTGGGTGGGGTGATGCAGAGGAAGAGGCTGGAAGGGCACCAGGGGAAATACTTGGATGACACGTGGGTCAGGAAGGTCCCTCTTCATGCACAGGAGGAAAAAGGCTCCAGCCAGGTGATCGTGCGTAAGTACACAGCAGCGCTTCGTGCAGCACCTCTGCACAGCAGCATGGGGGAAGAAGGCCCTGAACCTGCTTCAAATGATGCTCAAATCCAGGAGGAAAAAAAGAATGTATTGGTATCACTGGTGTTTCTCTGCTCTCTTCCTCACAAAGACACGTCTCTTCTCAGGCTCCCGTCGGTCCTGGCTGGTGGATTACCTGGGTGACACGTGGTCTCACTTCTATGAGAACTTCCCCATCGCCGTCCTGTACGTCTTCCCCATCACCGTGCTGATCCTGCTGCTGCTCTGCTGCCTCACGTACGTGTGTGCACGTTGCACACCCCCCGCTGCTCCCATTCTCAAGGAGCTGTGTTTGCAGTGCCTGCTGTCCCAGCACAAGGCAGCAGGGAAGAGGTGCACCCTGGGCTCTTTGTGTTTCGTAGGGTAGGAATGGAGTGAGGTGAGCTGAGGAACTCTGAGAGAAGCAGCGTGGCTACACTGAAGGAAATTCTGGTGCCTTGATGGAGCACAGCTCAAAGAAGCCTCCAAAACTCCAGGGACCCCAAAGGGTTTTGGAAGGGCCAGGAGCGGAACCACCTTTCTCTTCCTTTCAGATGGTTTTAAAGATTCCCTCAGATGGAATTTCACACCCCCAAATGAAGTTCAGACTTCACTTGAGGCTCTGCTGTCTGAGTTATAGACAGAACACGAGAGGTTCGATGGGCCTCATAGTGAGCTCCAGGCCCTGCATCATCTTTGCAGCCCTCGGCTGGACTCTCTCCAGGAAATCCCTCTTTTCTGTACCTGGGAGCCCAGCACAGGACATGGTACTGCAGGTGAGGCCTGACCGGGGCAGAGCAGAGGGGGAGGAACACTTGCCTTGACCTGCTGGCCACGCTCCTTTTAATGCACCCCAGGACCCCATCAGCCTTCTTGGCCACCAGGGCACACAAACCAGACTTTATGTACGTGGTAGGAGGTGCTGGGGGAAGGTGTCATTGTAGAGTAAGTACACGAGGCAAAGGACAGCACCGCACCGACTGGCTTTGGGTCACCTCCTGCTTGGTAAGCCCTTGGATAACGAGTCGCTCGGGGCACAACACGCGGCCCAGCGCCTCTCGGGGCCGCCGAGCAGGTCAGATCAGCAGCCCCACCGCCGAGGGCCGCCCCCGCGCTCTTAGCGGCCCGGCCCCAATCCCGGCCTGCCGCCGCGGCCCTGCCCGGCCCTGCCCGGCCCCGTGGCTCCGCCCGGCGCGCCGCCGCCAGCCCGTCCTCCTCCCGCCCCGTGCCGGGCGGAGCGTGCGGTCCCCGCGGCGCTGCTGGAGCCGGACTGGTGCGGCGGTGCCGGGCCGCTCTGCTGGAGCCAGCGGAACCGGCTGCGGCTGCTGGCGGCGCGCTGGGCCGGGGGGATGACGCTCAAATCGGGCCGCGGCGGCGGCGGTGGAAGCGGCAGCATGAGGACGGCGCTGTCCGACCTCTACCTGGAGCACCTGCTGCAGAACCGGGCCAAGCCCGAGGTGAGCCCCGAGCGCCCGGCGAACCCGCCGAGGCCCCGCGTCTCCCGGTCGGCCCCGAGGCCGCGGCGGGCCCGGCCTGCCCGGGAACCGGCTGAGCGGGGCTGGGGGCGGGGAGGGAGCTCAGCATCCTGCCCGTGTGCTTGTTTTGCTGCGAAGTTGTAGCTGGTCTGAGCTGGAAGCGGGAGCGGAACGGGCTCCGGGAGTGCGACAGGAACACCGGGCCGGGCAGCGCGGGGACATTCCTCTGCTGTCCTTTGGGGTGAAGGGAGAAGGGCAGAGCAGCAGCCCGCGGCTGAGCCGTGCTGTCCGCCTGGGGAAGGGGTTTCCTTGCTGCCTCTGAAAGCAGACGGGAGATTCCCACCGAGCGGTGCTGCTTTCAGCCCATCCGGGACATCCAAGGGATGTTTGTCCGGTCTGGCCCGTACTGGTGGTTTGTTTGTGTGCTTTTTATGGCTCAGCGCTGGCAGAGTGTTGCAAATAATAAATAGAAGAAGCATTTAGAGCAAGTGCTGCTGAGAGGAGCTCTGCATCCATCCCTGTGCGTGCCTGGAGCAGGGATAAATCAATCCCCCAAGCAGTGCGGTGTGGAGAACTCAGAAGCTGGCCTACAGGTTCCCACTACCAAGATGCCCTCGTTCCAGTTGGGGTACAGGGGAAGGTGACCAGCTGGGGTTTGCTTGGGAGCTGTTAGTGTAGGGCTGGCATCCAGCTGGGTTGCGTGTCTGTTTGTGTGTGCTCATTCCTGGCCACGCAGGGTGACAGGGACGTGGCAGCAGTTCTCAGGGCTCTGGGTCAGGCTGGCTGCTTCCCAGCTCAGATCATACAGAGGTTCCTCTTCCTGCCGCTCCTGATGCGGCAGGGATCCCAAACCTCATGAGTGGAGGCAGAGACAACAAGCAGAAGTGCAGGAGGCTGCAGCCCTCTTCCCTTCAGCCCTGCCACGTGCCTGCCTGGCTTTTCTTTATCTATTAATGGCAAATAGAGATTTGCCAGGGAGATGTGGGCTTTGCTCCCAGCGGTGCTGCTGGCTTGCAGGGTGACCTTGGGCATGGCACCTAATCTGCTGTGACTCGGTTCTCCAGCTGTAAAATGGGCAGTGGGTCTGTTGGTTGGGAGCAGGGCCCTTCTCAGAGCTGGGGGTGCGGAGGGGACAGTGTGTGACCCCATGGCAGCATCACATGGCATCAAACCAGTGCCATTTCCAGCTGTGGTCTGAAATGACTGTGGGTGAAAATAGTGGTTGGGAGCTGAGCAAAACTCCTCCTGGGTTTGATCAAAATAAACGATGGGGGTGTATGGCTGGCTTCGGCTCTTTAATCGTGAATGCAGTTTGTGCTGTTCCAGACTGTGTGGCTGCAGGGAAAACGCCACGTAGAAGGCAGGGAATGGAGTGGCTGTGCTGCTCCTCAAAGCCCCATCTATTTACTGACTGTCCTTCAGAGGTGGCAGGTTTCATTAACACACCTGGAAGGCTGCATCGGCCTTCCATGGTAGGAGAGCTGCGTCTCAGCAAAACTGATGGGGCTGCTTGGGAAGGTGGCCCTTCTCTATCACAGCACTCAGTGAGCTGCAGTGAGAGCAGCATCTTCTGCCCCCCCACAGCCGCTTGTGTTCTTCCTGCTCCTCCGTTCCACATCCCCTGTGACCTGTTGATGCAGCTGTGCCTTTTCCTTGTTTCTGTAGCATAATTTTGTTTGATTTGTTTGTTTTCTTTTTAAAATGGACCGTTTTACTGGAAGAGGTCTCGAGTGAGGTCTGCTCCAGGCTGACCTGAATGAGCAGCACCCTCAGACCAGCATGAATTACTACTAGATGACTACATGCCCACTGCTCCCCGCGTTTTTTATTTGCTAGTCTGCTTTTGTGTGTTGCTGCGTTTTTTAGGCACTCCAGTGCATGCATTTTCTGCTCGGTGGTAATGCTCTCAGGTAGGATGAGAAGCTGCTGAGCCAGCACCAAGCAGAGCAGATCCAGGTTGAGCCACTCCAGGGCAGGGACGTGCCCAAGGCTCGTGTCCTGGCCTTGCCTGCACACCCACAGTGATTATGTCCAGATGAAAGGTGATGGCGCTGGAGGGAGCTGGAGTTTTGCTGTTTGCCATAGCTGGGGCTGTTCTGCCCTCCTGTCTCTCTCTGTGCTGCTGGGCTTTGAGGGCCCAACCAGCAAACCTTTCTCCGTGTGCTCTCCATGTGCTCTTCTGAGACCACCTGATACCGAAATCCCCTGGTGAGGACAGCAAGGAGAGCCCAGGAGCCAAGCCTCCAAGTGTGCCCTTTGCACCAGGGCGCTGCTTCCCTCAGGTGCTGCTTCACTCTCCTCTAAATGAGGGTTAATGTTTGATTTCTAGCCTTCTGACCCAAGTCATTCCATGATTCCCCCAGCAGTTTGCAGCCCAGCCCAGCAGCAGGAGCAGCCCAGGAGGGCGACACTGACCCTGCCCAGGATTCTCGTCAAGGGTTGCTTCCCTCTCACTGCATTCCCTGCTAGCACGTGTGGTCCTGAGGGCTGGTGTCCTCCCCTCACCCCTGAGCCTCTTGCAGAAGAGGAAAAAGTTGGGCTGTGCCTTCATGGCTGTGGAGCCAGTGGCTGTGCCTTCCTGCACCTCCATGGCCTGGCTGAGCCCAAGGCTGTGTGGAGCTGACGTTAGCTGCGGTGCTGGCTCCTGGCAGCATGCACAGATGCTTCCTGTGGAGCAGTGAGTAAGTAGCAGGGGCTGGCCTGTGTCCAGCACGGCTGCAAAGCCTCCAGAGGTCACAGACTGAGCAGGCCAGGAGCGTGACAGCTTCTGGGAGAGTTCATGGAAGGCAACACTGGCAGACAGCTTGTGCGCACTGAGCGTGAGCTGCGCATCTCCCACCTCCTGAACCCTTCTGGTCAGTGCTGGGACTGTCATGTGCAACCCCAACTATGAGTCAGGCATGCCTCCATAGCTGCCCAGCAGCCACTCGGTGCAGTCACTTTGGGGATGGAGGGGCTGTGCCCAGGGTCCCTGGAGGACCCTTCTGGGTCAGAGCTGCCATTGAGTGACCGGGGGCTGTCTGTGGTGATAAGGCTTGCTCTCCAGGGCAGCCGGGGTGACACTGGTGCTGTGTCAGCGTCGAGGGCTGGGTGTTTTCTCCAGCTCTCAGCAAAATGCAAAGGTCAGGGCTGGGAGGCTCAGCAGGGACGGGAACTCCCAGCCGTGGAGCAGGCTCTGCCATGTCCTGGGTCAGCAGGCTTTGCTGAGCCTGGGGTTTGAGGCTGGGGATTGTGTGGTGTAATGCTTTCCCAAGGCACGAAGGAGATAAGTGCGATCTGTGCTGACTCAGATCACCTCAGAGGCACTTTGGCCTCGAGCAGGGCTGGAGGAGTTTGTTCACTTCCTCCTCCTTGCACCCACTCATCAAGAACAAAGAGCTGAGAGCACCATCAGGACTGGATCCTGCCTGCTAGCTGCTCACCTCGTTGGGGCTGACAAGATGTGAGCTCTTTTGCCCTGTGAGCCACTGGCACTGCTCTGGGCTGTGATTCAGCCTCCTCCTGCTCCGTGGTTAAGCCATTGGCAGCCAGAGATAGTGTGTGATGTTGCCTTTTTGCCCTGAGGAGGAGGCTGTTGGGCTCTGTCAGAAGTAGCTTAGAAGTATGAAAGTGTATCACACATCCTTGCTGGTGCTGCACAGTGCACACAGCTCCCTCTTTCCTTGTCCCTTTCTGCCAATGCCCGTCCTGGTACAGCCACAGGCTCTGTCACCCCTGGCCCATGGGGACGTGGCTCTGCACCGTGCTGGTTGCCCATTGACCTAGATGAAGAAAAGCAGGGATTGCAAACTGAGCAAGAGCAGAGCCTGATCCCAGTGCTGTCCCTGTTCCTTGGGGGTGAGTCCCATACTGCTCTGTTGGCTCTGAAGCTGTCCTGGGCTGTGTGCTCTGCAATGAGCTGGTGTTGGGCTGAGTGCTGCTGTGACACACAGCAGTGTTTGGGACCTGCTGCTGCAGAAGATGACCAGCTGTGGACTCCTGACTTCTGGCACCTGTAGCTTTCCCAGACTTTTCTTGCCTCCTGTATTTCCCAAGCTGGAAAACTACTGATCAAGCCCACATATGCATCTTCAAGGGCGAAACTTTTGTGCTCTTTGTCTGTCCTTGCTCTCGCTGTCCTCTCTTCCAGTACATGGTTCTCTGCTCTCCCTGCTGTGTCCGGAATGCTAACACTGCCAAGTGGCTCAGCCCCACGCAGGTGGAGCCCCTAAACCCCACTCTCTGTTTTGCCCTGACAGGCCATTACTCAGGCCCCGAATGCTATGACTGAGGACATTTACACCAATGGCTCTGCCACCCTGGGCAGCCCTTCCCACAGCAACAGCCGTGAGGTGCGGAAGATCCGCCTGGTCCAGTTTGAGAAAGTGACAGAGGAGCCCATGGTGAGAGCTGGCAAGATCCCCAAAGCTGGTGGCATCCAGGGGGGCGGAGGGCAGGTAGAGCTGTGCCAATGGGTTGGCCCTGGGGGAGGCAGGAGATTGCTGGAGCATCGGCCATGGGAAGAGGGTGCTGGATGCTGCCTGGGATCTGGAGTGAGCCCCATCAGCGGGTGATGCCCGGTGCCAAGAGGAGCAGTCATGGATTTTCCTGTCTTCCAGGGAATCACGCTGAAGCTCAATGATAAGCAGAGCTGTATGGTGGCCAGGATCTTCCACGGGGGCATGATACACAGACAAGGTAACAAGCCAGCTTTTCCCTATGACATGGGTGTCTGTGTCCTTTCCTCCACCAGGAATATGTCAGGAACTCAGGACTCATCTCTCTGCATGGCTGGCATGTTAAATGCACTGGAGGCTTTAGGGAGAAATGAAGGGTTGGGGGCAGGGCTCTCCCAAAAAGGAACTTGAGACCCATCTGTCTCCGTCCCGTGATGGGGTGACTGTAACTGGAGAAGGACCATGCCCCAGAGACTGTGGGGGAAACTCTTCCTGTTCCTAAAGTGCACAGATGGGGCAGGCTTGCTGTGGATTGGCTCTGCAAATCAAACCAAAGGGCCAAAAGAAATTAATAGGTGCCATTTTGTGATTATGGTTCTTGCCAAGGGAGCGTTGAATGAGATGTTCTGTGCTTAGAAGAAGATGCCCATTTTCCAGCCTTGGGTCCAAATGGGAAGTCTCAGCTTACCCCTGCCAAAATAACCCAGGAGCTGTTCCAGTAATGCTGCTGGAGCCTGATTTAGCAGTATATCTGAGGCTGCAATCTGGCTGGATATATTAACTGAAAACACACAAAGTCAAGAATGCCTTGTGTTCAAGGGCCCTGAAAGGAGACAGTCGTTTGGCTTCAGGTGAACCTTGGGGTTGGACTTGAATAACTCTGGAACAAGTGACTTGACCAGTGTAGATAACCTGATGACCTTCAGAGTGGACAAAGTGTGTGTGTGGGGTGGCGGGTGCAGAATTCATTCCCCTTGTGCCTCAGGGGTAGGTGATGTGTGCAGCTCCACAAGTGCTGCTCAAACTAGCATCGTGGTGACTGGGTTACAGCCTGCCCTGGGTGTCAGGAGTGAGTAGCTTTTGTCCAGTCCTGCATTTTCATGTTTCTCCCATTACTGACAGGCTCCCTTCACGTGGGTGATGAGATCATAGAAATCAATGGGCAGAGTGTGAGCAACCACTCGGTTGACCAGCTGCAGAAGATGCTGGTAGGTATTTGTATTTGGCAGGACTGTTCCCAAGGAATGACCCCTTTGCCTGCAGAAATGCGTGTTGGCTGAGCATTAACTCCTACCTATACACCAGAGCCAACATCACTGCTTGTGGCAGGAGCTGGGGCTGCCATCCTGGGGTGCTGTACTATGGCTAAGTGCTCAGCCCCTCCGCACAGTGTCTTGTCTTTGCCTCCTGAGAAGGACAGTTGACCCTGGGGTCCCCACTGAGTTTCCAGATGTGCTCATTGTTATAGAATACGTAGGATTTGTGAAGAAGGAGCAAGGGTCCAGCACAGAGAGAAAGCTGGAGGGAAACATTTCCATCATGCTGTCCAAATGGGCCTGTCCTGTCAAGCTCCTTGCTGGGGCTGCTGGGCTGGAGATGGTTTATTCTGGTGATGCTTGGCAGTGCCTTGCTCTGTGCACAGGCTGCTGCTCTTGGGCTGCATCCAGGTTTATGTCCTCCAACTCTTCTTTCTCCCCTTCCTTTGTTCACTAGAAAGAAACCCAGGGGATGGTCTCAATAAAAGTCATTCCCAACCAGCAAAGCCGCCTCCCTGCTCTCCAGGTAAGTGCAGCTTCCAGACCCGTGGCTGTGGGGCCGGGTGGGACCAGAGCAAACCATGGGGGTTGGTGCTGGTCTGGCTGTCCCCTTCCCTAAGCTGCTGAAGGAGAAAGGGACCTGGCCTGTGCAAATGAGCAGATGTATAAACCAGATGTGTGTGTAGAAGCATGCGCCAGATGTACATGTGTGCAGTGTTTGGTAATGCAAAAGCAGTTGTGTGCGTGCATCAGGAAGCACAAGAGCCTCCTGTTCCTTGTGAGCACTGCCATTACAGAGCTGTGCAGCCACTTCTCTTCTACGGGGTGATGGCAGAGCCTCCAGGTGCAGCACAGGGCACATGCCCACACCATCACTGATGCTTAATGCCTCAGCTGCAGGGCAAATGACGTAGCTCTGTCTGCTGCCAGCACGTTGGTAGGAACCGTTAGCGGTGAGCAAGTGGGAGGAAGGAAGTGGTGGGGGAGAGGAAGAGAGCTTCTGCTGCCACTGCATGGGAAGGGGTGACACACTGTGGCAGGGGATGACATGTTCCGGTGGGTGCACTTGGCTGGTTTTGTCTTTGGAGCTCTGCTTTGGTTGAAGTGTTCAGGATGGCCGGGAAGGCTGGGATGCCTGGGATGTCAGGTATACTGACCTGCTCCAGGTGCAGGAGCAGAGCCCAGCATGGCCCCTCCATTGAGGACAGGCAGGAATGGGAAAGGAGCTCAGGGGAGAGTAGGGGGCAGGGTCCCCAGCATGTTGGGGGTGCATGGATATGCTCAGGGAGCCTGTGCCCTCCTTCCTCCATCCACCAGAGGAGCTGAAGTCTCTAGTTGTGGTAGCAAGTAAAAACTGCCTTTATTCCCTCTTAGCCCTCACTGTCCTTGTTCCAGCTCAGCCAACCTTGCACGTGTTTGTGTATTAAGTGCTGGCCCTATCTGCCTTCCCTGTTGGCCAGGCCAGCTCAGCACCTGGAGAGAACTTACCTCTGACAAAAAGCACATGGCTGCTGGCTCACCTGCACCTGCTCCGGGTTCAGAGAAGGACATGGGGACAAACCCTTGCCCAGCAACAACTGCTGTACTCCCTTTCATTGCATCTGGGCTCCCAGGAAGCACAGGTCATATTGTGCCTGTGCCTCTGCTTGTTGCAATCCCCTGCTGGGAGCAAAGTAACTCCAGGTTTTGTTTCTTCTCCTCTGTCCCCATGTTCATCTTAATTTCACATTGTGACAGGTAAGATGGAGCAGGTCCCAGCACGATGCCCTGGGCAAACAGCACCCCAAGCCAGCCCCACTTGGCCACACAGCTTGGCAGCTGGCAGTTTGAGGCCAGCCACAGACCTCCTGGGACAATTCTACTTGGAAGGATCCTAATAAGAAGCACTGAGTGCTCAGGTCTCTTAGGGTCACTGCCAACTGCAGGCTATAGACTATAAACAGTAGCACTCCATATGCTGGATCCTTCTTGGTATTTCAACTTCCAGCCCTAGAAATGGGGTTGGCAGGTGTTTGGCAAATAGTCTGCGCTGGGAGCTGACCCAGGGCGATGTCTGAAGGTAACTCTTGTTGGTAGGGTCTTTCCAAATGAGGAGTCACCTGGCTATGTCTAGCCAGGGGCACCAGGGCTGAAGGAGAGGGCTCCAGGCAGGTGCCTGGGCAGTGCTTGCTGCATGTCCCTCATGTGCTTGTGTTGACGACCATCTTCCTGGCACTGGGGAGTGCTTTCAAAACAAGCGTCAGTCTTGAGCAGGTGGCTGGATGGATCCTGGAAGGACATTCCATTTTTGTTGTTTTCCTTGAGAGGTCTCATGGCACAGTGTGATCCATGTGCTCTGCTTTTCTGGCAGCAAAAGAGAACCATGTTTGTGTCCTGTTGGCCCCGTGCGTCTGGCAGATCACAGCAGCATTGCTGGAGGAACGTACTGTGGGGAAGTTGTTTTGATATGGTCCAAGGACAGCATGGTCTGTCCTACCCGGGGAGGACCTGAGCGCAGATGTGTGCTGTACCTTCCTCCCAGGGAGAGGTGATACTGAAGAGCCAGGACAGTCTCAGGCAGGGATAGATGTGACACGGTGCTCTGGGCTAGCACAAGGCCCCGTGCCATGCAGGGCTGCCCTGCTTGCTCCTGGCTGCTCACTGCAGAGCCCAGGACTGCCAATGGGCTACACGGACAGAGATTGAGCACCAGCTGCAGGGCACACAGTCCTGCAGGGCACACAGTCCTGCAGGGAGGCAGCAGTTCTTTCACCAGCTCCTATTGCTCAGCTGGTGCTGTAAGATGCAGTATGGAGTCAGGAGCTAGATATGGCCATACTGATCCCAGCCCTTTCTCTCTTTCAGATGTTCATGAGGGCGCAGTTTGACTATGACCCCAAAAAAGACAACCTGATCCCCTGCAAGGAAGCAGGGCTGAAGTTCCAGACAGGTGACGTGATTCAGATCATCAACAAGGATGACAGCAACTGGTGGCAGGGCCGTGTGGAAGGCTCCAGTACTGAGTCGGCAGGACTCATCCCTTCCCCTGAACTGCAGGAGTGGTAAGTCCCTTTGCAGGAAATCCCAGCCTGGGCATGAGATGCCACATGCCCATCTCATGGCTTTGGTGCATGGAGGTCCTGTGTCATGCATGGCAAGCGTTAGGTGCGTTCTGACAAGATCTGAGCTGTCTCACCATGGCTGCCGTGACCCATCACAGCCCTGCATAAGGATGTGGTTGCTGGGTTTGGTTGGAAGTGTTGGATCTGGGGCTCGGTGACCATGTTGGGTAGTACCAGTGCCACTGTGCTGGGAAAGGAGGCACGCCTCACCTCATCTGCTCCAGGATGAGTCTTTGTTTTCCCAGCAGTCACCCCACTGCATGTGTGAGGGATGATCCCGCTGCTCCCCAGGGCCCCCAAACACAGTGGTGTTATTCTCTCTTGGCAGGCGTGTGGCGAGTGTCACCCAATCCAGTCAGAGCGAAGCCCAGAGCTGCAGCCCCTTCGGGAAGAAAAAGAAGTACAAAGATAAATACCTGGCCAAGCACAGCTCAAGTAAGTGTAAGCAGGGTGCTGGGCCCCCAAATCCTGCAGGCTGCCAAACGCGGGACAGGCGCTGGCCCTGCACAGCCAGCAGCAGTGTCACTTTTGGGGCACATGCCTGTCATCTGCTTGCTTAAACCCCGTGCTAAGCAGTGCTTGGCCTGCTCCAGGACAGCAAAGGCAGTGGCCTGAGGACATGCTGGCTCCTAGCCCAACCTACAGCTCTGACCGATGGCAAACAAGGCCATAAATCAGTGAGATAAATAAAGCTTCCCCAGCAACAAGCTCTCTGTAACTTCCCACTGCCTCCCCACCCGGCCCCAGGGTCCTACTGCCCTGAGCAGAAACAAAGTGAGAAAACATCTAACTCCTTTAGAGGCTGCTAGTCCAGCCTCTCAGCACCACACATATGCCATGTACTGGTTGCTGCTGGGGCTGGTGCTCTTTCCCAGGCCAGACAAGCAGAGCTCAAGTCCATCTTGATTGCTCCCTAGATTTTGCTGAAGGATCTGGCCTTGCTCCAGCATGCACAGTCCTATCTTGTAGCTGAGACAGCTCTAAGTACTCTTATTTCTCCTTCACTGCAGTTTTTGACCAGCTGGATGTAGTTTCATACGAGGAGGTGGTGAGGCTGCCTGCCTTCAAGAGGAAGACACTGGTGCTCATAGGTAGGTCCTTCCCCTGTCCTCCTGCATGTGGTAGGGGCTGTGGGGAACCAGGGCTGAGACAGCACTGCCCTTCAAAAGCTGGTAAGCACTGGGGAGCAGTTTCTTCTACCTGCAGCGATTGCCAGGAAGGGTGATATCTGCCATGTGGCACTGTGCATGTGGTCTGGCACCTGCACTCCAGTGCTGAGGAGTTATTTCAGGAGAGTTTCTGGCTCTTGAATGTCCTTATGGTCTGTGCAGCTGCACCAAAGCCAGCACTTCCATGCTGAGAGTGCAGTTTCTGGTGGAGTTCCTGATCTAAGCAGCCCAGCCTGCAGGCACCTGCGAGTGCACTTAGGGCAGGGAGACCCTCCTCCAGGGCTGGAAAACACCACAGATGGTTGCACCTTCTCTTGGACACTCCTCAGCCCAGCTCATGTCTACCCCTCTTTTCCTGTAGGGGCCAGTGGAGTGGGTCGCAGCCACATCAAGAGTGCTCTGCTCAGCAACAACCCTGAGAAGTTCATGTATCCCCCGCCATGTAAGTAACCACAGTCGGGTGAGGGCATGCAGCACTACCCCTGTACATTTCCTCACCTCCTCCTCAAGTCACCAGGTGGGATGGGAGGTGGGGAGATGTTCTTCCAGTACCATGAACCTTTGATGGTATGGGGCACCAGACAAAGCCCTGCAGGGTCTTCCTGCCTCCTACTCCATGGGCTGAACCTAGTCAGAGATGGCTGGGCTGCTGCTGCTCATGTTGCAGACATCCTGTCCCCATCCCAGTGCAGCACCTCGCAGCTCTCCTCACACTGGCCACGTTGCCTACTTGTCCCATTTAGGATGGAATTCCAGTGGGGTTGATGAGCCTCATCTTGAGATACATAGGTCTTCTGTGCTCCTCTTTGCTCTAGCCCCATGCTCACAAAGGGTCCATAGAACCCCCAGGTTGGCTCCCTGACCTCCTGGAGGTCAGCACCTGGCTGAAGGCATCGTGCATTTTTCTCCCTCTGCAGATACCACGCGCCCCCAGAAGAAGAATGAGGTGGATGGGAAGGACTACTACTTTGTTTCCACTGAGGAGATGACCCGGGACATCTCAGCCAATGAGTTCCTGGAGTTTGGAAGCTACCAGGGAAACATGTTTGGCACCAAGTTTGAAACAGTGCACAAGATCCACCAGCAGGACAAAGTCGCTATTTTAGACATTGAACCCCAGGTAGGAAGCAGGGAAGTGGTGGGCAGAACGGGGACTGCTGCAGGCTGGACAACCCTTGTGTGGGCTGTGACCATCCCCGCACACCTGCCCTTCCCCAGGCTGTACCATTGCCCTTACATTGCCTTACTACCCCCAAGCTCAGGGCTCCACTGCCCCTTCAGCCCACTGTTGCACCACAGGCACCAGTGAATCTTGGCTGGGGGAAGTAGGGGTGGCCGCCCACCAGCTTGCCATGTTCTGATGACTGCACTCTGCTCTCTCTCCAGACCCTGAAGATTGTCCGCACGGCAGAACTCTCCCCATTCATAGTCTTCATTGCCCCAACAGACAAGGCAGAGGAGGTAGGTTGACGCAGTGGTGGCTGCAGCTCTCCAGCATGGGGCAGGGGGTGGTAAGGAGCTCAGGGTGGACAAAGCCACCTTGTAGCAGCCCAGGACTCTCTTCCTAGCTCTATAGTGAGAATCAGCTTCTTCATGTTCAAATTGGTTTCAGTGGTCCAGGATAGTAGTGAAACTTTATCAGCCCAGACCCAAGAAACAGGACTTGGGGATTCCTGCAGCCTTAGGCTCTCTACTGTAGGGAGTTCCCCAGCAAACCCCATCCCTGGAGGAGCACAGTCAGTCCCGAACATGTAGCTGGGTGCACAGCCCAGCACCAAGGGCCATCTCTAGCTGCAGCAGTGCTGCAGAGCAGTAACACATACCCTGCCATCAGCTGTGCAAGTGGGACACACAAACAGCAGAGCGTTTCATTCTTTAGCTCATGTAGATGCTCATCCCTCTGAAATTAGGATGAAGCAGCACTAATGCTGCAGTTAGCTCACACAGCGCTGAGCACAAAGCTCTTGGCTGCATCATTCTGTTTCCCAGAGACAGAACAGTTCTGCCTCTCTGCTGTGTTATCTCCACCAGGGGAAGAGGGGAGAGAAGGCAAACCTGGTGCATGTCCTCCTGTATGCACAGCCAGCCAAGGCATTCTCTTCAAGCTGAGCTGGCTGAAGCCAGTAGCTGGGGGCTTCATAACGTTTACAGTACAGACAGCAGCTGGCACAAGGTATATCTGTGTAGCATCATGAAGCTATTGGAGACACATCAATATGTGGAGTGTAGTAAAGCCAGATGGAGCAGGTAGGGATGTTCTGGGCAGAAAGGGCAGCGTGGCAGCCCTCTCCTCTACTCCATGCCCCATCAACAACTGCCTGCAGTCCCAGAGCATTAACTCCTGCCGCAGTGGGCAGGGCCAGCCCTGCTGCTGCACACACTATATATAGCGAGCTGCTGCAGCTCAGGTAACTGCTCACTGGAGGGGACACAGCAGTGCCAAAATGTGACTTAGCAGAGCTCACATGACCCAGGCAAACTGCTTAGTGCTCTCCTTCTTCCACCCTGCTGACAACTGCTGAGCAACACCCAGCAGCACTGCGGTGAGCACATCCCCCCTAGGTGCAGGAGATGCAAGCAGTTCAAGCTCCAGGAGGGAGATGCCTGGAACTGGGTTTGGACTGGAGAGGGATCTTTCTGTGGGGATCCTACCTTCAGCCCAGCCTCATAATCCAGCACAAATCCACCTTAAGTTCTGTGTTGCTGCATGACAGCTCTCCTGGTCTGTTAGATGAGATGGGGCTGTTCTGTATTCTGGTACTTGGTAGCAGCTGAAGCTGTTCTGGGGATGGGACAGAGCAAACCTGTTGGGATGGGCTATGAAATCACCCTCCTCCTCGGCATTCTGAACACTGTCTCTCTTTTCTTGCAGTCGGAGGCTTTGCAGCAGCTTCGCAAGGATTCAGAGAGCATCCGGAGCCGCTATGCACACTACTTTGACCTCTCGATAGTCAACAACGGAGTGGAGGAAAGCCTCAAGCTGCTGGAGGAAGCCTTTGAGCAGGCCTGCAGCTCCCCGCAGTGGGTACCTGTCTCCTGGGTTTACTGAGGGCATCCAGCCCCCACTGCTTCCCATCGACCCATCCTGCAGCTGCGGGGAGCAGAGAAACCTCCTCAGCTTCCCCTGATCTACACTCAGCCCAACACAGCTCCCTTCCTCTGCTGCTCCATGGACACAGTTTCAATTGGTCAACACTCACAGGGTCTTCAGAATGCCCCTGCCAGGGAACGCAGGACAGAGGCTGCCCAGTGACATACGGTGCTAAGTGAGAGGTAGCAGCAGAGCCCAGGGCATCCCCACCATGCCTGCTGAGGCAAGCACAATCCTCCTGCAGCACCCAGTCCATCTTATTCTCTGCACCAGCCCTGGGGAAGCAGTACAGCAGCTGCCTTCCAGGCAGGTCTTCTGCCTCTACAAGAGCATACGTGGCCCCAAGCACATCAAATGCCTGGCAGGTATCTGTGAGGCTTCTCAGAGCACAGCAGAGCTCCTGAGCCCAAGGGCTTCCTCTCACAAACAAGGGGGAGCAGAAAAGGTAAGCGTGGGTTTGACAGGAGCACAGAGCACACCATCCCAATGCACGGCTCGTGCCTGCATTCTTAGGTTCAGGTGTTCTGATTCACCCTGTGAAAATTCTCACTGTGCAGCTTGGATTGTTACCAGCTGGCCAGAAAAACTCTGCAGCAGCTGAGCAAGGCCTATGGACCAAACCTCCGAGGGACAGTTTGATAGGTAGAGTAGATCCAACCACAAGCATCTGTTGCATGCAGTACAAACTGTGTCTCCTTCAGTGATCATCCAGGCATGTTTCCTAGAGTCCAGGCTGTCCCACACACCTTATGCTAACGTGAAACAAAAGAGTTCCTTAAGCTGGAATGTAGTGACACACAAACTCCATCACGACCAGGAAGCATCATTGTGGCTCCTGGGCAAACCATAACCATTGTAGGTGCAAGAATGTTGTGTGTGTTCAGCACTCAGCTGGGGGAAGGGGTTTAAACAAGTCTTGTGCAAGTTTTCTTTTTTTCTTTTTCAAAGAAGCCAAAAATAAAGTCTGTTGATGTGCAATAGGGACCTTCGTTCTGATCCACTGCAGGGAAACAGCGAGCAGCAATAAACACGTGCTGAAACGTTGCCAACGAGTGCTGTGTTACCTCAGGCTGTTCCCACCTCCCTGAGCTCCAGGCACCAAGGTAAGGCAGGCAGGAGCACAAAGCTCTCCAGGACAAGTAAAGCAGAAAAGCAGTTAGAATTGCAGGCACATCCCACTGGGTTTTCCCCCCAGGCACCCCTACTGAGTGCTCCATGTACCCACAGCCTGGGCATGTTTACTGCCTGCCCTCCCCCTGAGCAGACCAAGTAGTCTAAGAACTGTTCCCTGCTTGAGGAGTCAGGTAAGCAAGAAAGTCACCCATTCAAAAATAGGGCTTTTATTATTATTTTCTTTAATATATAAAAAAAAAAAAGTGAATAAAAATTAACTTCTTTTCAACCCAGGTTCTGACAGCCATTGGTTGCTGTCCACGCTGACTGCATCTCTAGCATTGAAGGGAAAAGTCAGATGATTTAAGACTAAAACAATTGAGGAGGCTAAGACAAACGTTACAGGATCTCTGCAGGGAGAGAGCACAGAACAAAGCAGCCAGGATCCTTCCCTACTAAAAGAAGCTAAAATCCTGGCACTGTTCCTGTAATAGAAGGAACCTGCTCCTGCTGAGCACACTCCCTTTAACGCTTGGTGCCCCTGTGCACAGCTGCCAAGCCTGCGTTCAACAAGCCCTGTAATAAGCCCAGCTCTGCTCCTCCTGCAGCTGCACCCCCCACCCTAACACCTCCTGAGCATATAGATACCAAGAAACAGCAGAGGCAGCTGAGAGAGCTGCCGCCCCATTCCAATAACTAGATTGGAGCCAGCACTGGCAACATCACTGTGACACACTGGGCCTGGGATCAGCTCACAGCTAACAAGCAGGTCCCCGCACTAAAAAGCACAAAGCAGGAATTTCATGTTCTAATCCTTTTATGATGAAGTTGAAAAGAGGTACCAAAGAATGGACATCTGCTCTCAACTAGCTGAGGGTCAGGCCAAGTATACGGCCAGGTTAAAACCAACCTGAGCCCCTCAAATAACCAATTCAGCCATCTCCAGAGGTGCCAAACCCTTCCAGATGGCCATGGCTAAGCCAGTCCCTCCAGACACAAGCACATTCTGTAACTGTCGGGTAACAGTTTTGACACTGGAAGAGAAGGAAGAGGCAAAAGAGAGAAGGGAAAGTGTTGTTCCTCCCTTTCATGGTGAAAACAAACCCCAAAGAGCAAGGAGCCGCATCTTCCATGAAGATACCACTACAACTGGTATCAAGGTGTCCAGCTTCACAGAGCAATTCAGTGCAGGGCCAGTCGGGCACCACACTCCTCTGGCTACCCTTAAAACAGGATGAGGAGGGGTGCTGGAGCAGGGCACGTCCTGGGCAAACAACTTCTCACTCATATGCACAGCAGAAAAGGAACTTGGAATTTGCTGGCCCCTCAGCTGCACGGGCAGTCCTCTTTTCCTCAAGGTCTCAGACTTCTCCCTCCCTAACGATGAGGTTTGCCTGCTTTGGACAGATCCAGTTGCTTACTCTGAGCTCTCTTCTACCTCCTTCTGTTTCTTTTTCTTCTTCTTCTTCTTGGTGCTGGTTTCACTGATCTGCAAAGAGGATCGAGAGTTCAGGAATGAATCCAAAAGGCATCACTCACTGCTCATCTCAGGGTGACAATCCAGCCCACATGAAGTCTAACACAGCACTCAGTAAAACTCTTTCACCTCCCATTGCTTCACACGCAGCCCCAGGTGTCCAAACACCACACAAGCTTATCCCAGGTGCCCAACAGACAGCAACTCTTCCCAATGCTTGAACCATACCATGGCAGCGCCGTCACATACCACTTCTATTTGTTCTTCCCCACTCTCAGCTGCTTCCTTGGCTTTCTTTTCTTTCTTCTTCTTTTTCTTTTCCTTTTTGCTCAGCTCCTCTGCTGGTGGAGTGGCTGGGGATGGTGGGGGGCTCACAGCCTCATTTTCACTCTCTGACTCTCGCTTCCTCTGTTAGGAGAGCACATTGTCAGACTGTTTTCCCAATGAGCTCAAGTGATGGAAAAGCTGTTTGCAAGCCCATCACAACTGCTGTTTTCCCCCGACTCAAAACTTCTCAGTAAGCAACACTTCAAACACGAGTGTGAACCACAGACTGCCAGAAATCCCT
Organism: Excalfactoria chinensis; assembly: GCF_039878825.1. Classification (NCBI taxonomy): domain Eukaryota; kingdom Metazoa; phylum Chordata; class Aves; order Galliformes; family Phasianidae; genus Excalfactoria; species Excalfactoria chinensis. The sequence goes on along the minus strand of NC_092828.1, from coordinate 82,396,212 downwards.
TCCATCATACAGCAGAGGAATTCCTTCCTACCAGAGATACACCCCCAAATTGTACCCCAAATCCTCCTATTCAAAACACTGCTGCACTACCTGCAAGTCTTTATTTAGCTCCTTACATCAGTGCAGAACTCCTAACTCAGGGAGCTCCATATGCAGTGTTTGCTTGAACTCCTTAGATGAACCAGATGAACTCCAGAAAGGTTCTCTGGCACAATGACCTGGCACTGTAGCTCCATCCAGTGTATTTCTTTGGATGCTGCAGCTTTTACAGTACTCCTCATTCCCACTTACTGTGCTGCACTATACATAGACAAAGATGGGGACCAAAAGGACAGAGCAATGGAAGCACTCTCAGCTCTCACACAGGCAGGTTCTACCACAGAGGTAAGCACAAGATCCAAAACAGTCTCCATAGCCCAAATAACCTTAAACCAGAGAGCAGCAATACTCACTTTTGGAGCCCTTTCCACCTCTGACACAGCCTGGGGAACTTTAGCTGCCTCTTTCTTGGACGGCTCTCTAAAAGAGAAGAGATCTCAGGCTGAGTGGGACTGCTGCTGCCCTCTACAAGTACAAAGCCCCCTCCTCCTCACAAGGGCTCCCTAACCCACACAGACATTGGGTAGGGGGGCTAAATGTGGGGATGACCTGCAGACTGCACCAGTGCCAGCTGGACAGGACAACAGCAGAGCCTCCCCTCTTTCATTTAGCAGACTGACTACCTCCAGAGCCACAGGCACAGGCTACAGAGGGATAACCATCTGCTCAGGGCCTTTCACTCCAGCCTGGCGCACCACCAGCATGTTCCCTGTGACTCTGAGGAACACAGCTAAACACCAAGGGTTCAGATAGCAAATTCACCTTGGACCAGGTCTGACATGCTAAGCACAAAAGGCGGTGCCCAGAACAGTGCTCGTTGCATGCAACCCATCACTGCGCCCACCACTCTGAAGCTGCACACCCTGTACCCACCTGTAATCCACGTATTCCTTCTTCCAGGAATCTGGTGTGCACTCGTTGGGCTTCCCATGTTTGTCCAGCAGGCCCTTCTGGATCATCATCTTCTTTTGACTGGCCTGAGAGCAAAGGACAGAAGGTCAGACCACAGCTCCATGAAGGAGAAACCATCCCTTGGGCTTCAGCCACCCACCCTAAGGAATAACCCAAGGACAAAGCCAAGGCAACAACTGCACTGGCTTAACCATTCTGAGAACCTTCTGACAGCTCACAAGAAACACCCACTGCCCTGCAGCCTATGTCTCAGACAAGGAACAGGCAGGGGGTATCTGTAATCACCTGCTGATTTGTACGAGAACAGCAGCAGACAACTGCGTATCACTAAACTCAGATCCTTGGCCATCATTTTTCCTCCACCTGAGTGACCAACCACATTTCAGCTGAAGCACTGAAACTGCACAGCTTCCTGCCCCTCCAGAGCCATCAGCATGGGGTGATAGATGAAGGTCATCTTTGCACAGGGTGCTAATGCCAACCAGTTGACATCATTTGGCTCTTGAACACAGACCTGAAGTGCCTGCAGCCCCACAACTGGGCACCCACCAACACCACTGAGTCCCCAGCTGCTCACCTTGGGACCGAGGCCCCATTTGCGGGGATATGTGTCTCTCTCCATGATGACTCTCTTGATCTTTGCTACCACACCATGGTCGCAGGTAGAAATGACAGCAGTGGTCATCAAGGCAATGGCTGCAGAAACAAGCAGGGAGCTTAACGACCCATTACAACAGCAAAACCATGAGAGTACAGATGCAAGAGTATGTTGGGTTCAGGCTGCTCCTCCTCTGGCAGCACAAAGGAAAGACAAAACGCCATATCACCCTGAAAACCTCGCTGGAGGAAAGCTTGCACTCAAGCTTCAGAAGATGTCCTGCCCAAAGGCAGTGAGCCGATATGACCACATCAGTTTGAAAAGGCTCCCACAGCTGCCAGTGAGGCACAGCTGGGATTTTCATCAGGTGGCAGCGTGCAATCAGATGTCATCCCTCGTCTCAGTGAGGACAGAGCCCCCCCAGAGAGGGACCCTGACCCTGCCAGCACCGCTTTGCTCCTGCAGGCAGCCAGCCACACACCACAGCAGCCCCCAGCAGGACGCTGGGACACTGCAGGGTCTCTGGAGGCTGCACAGCACCCAGACCCTAGAACAGGAATCGGGGTGCTGCAGGAGGGCAGTGCCAGCGCACTCAGAGAATGGATAAACTTCATCATCACCTCATACACAGCACACCTGAGCTCTGTGCAACTGAAACACTGAGGAACGCCTCACACCTTGCTGAATAATAGCTTTTAGGGAAGCACTACTTAAACCTCCCCATGCGCTGGGTCTCAGCTAATATAACTTCACCAGAAAGTAGTTTGTTATTTCTGCATAGGTGGGCACAGGAATAAGCCAGTTTCATACCTAGGCAGATAGCTTCTCCTTTTGTGGTGATGACTACTATCTCCTGATTAAGCTCAATACCATCTTCATACCTCAGGACACCAGGCAGCATGATCTTGGCTCCATAGCAAATGGCATTAACCTAAAGAGGAAGGAACAGAAAGGCCTGTAAGCAACTGGAGGACAAAATCAATGCAAGAAGTACCTCTATTTTTGCCTTCCCATTGTCACTACTGTTATTAACAATAACACTAACATGTTTCTAGCTGACTATCAATACCAGGTCCTACACAGCACGCGACACGACAGCGCTGTGCACCATGAGGACCCCGATCCTTCCTTTATGAGCTGCAAAAGACAGGACACAACCTCTGCATCGAGCAGCCCTACCTCAGGAACTCACCGCACTGTCTTTCATGACGAGCCTCTTGTGTGAGGTGAGCAGCTTCTCCAGGGGCAGGATGACACGGCGCAGGTAGCTGTCATCCTTGTTGTTGTCATACTGCCACTGTGCATCCAGCACGTCGTGCATGGTCACCATGTTGTCCTGCAAAGACACAGCCCCTATGAACTCCCCGCCGAGCAGCCACCAGCTTGAATCATGCACAAAAGACAGAGCTGAAGCCTAATGGCAGATAGCGTGCTGGAAAGGGGGGAAATTGGTGCCCAATTCAGAAACACCTACAAAATCTCCATAGAAAAGGCAAGAACAAGCATGTCCTGCTGGCAGCTCGAGGACAGTCTCATCTCTGCTGCTTCAGGCTTCTACCTGCCCAACATCACACTGCACTGGGATCAAGTGTGCAAACTGTCTACGTGAAACACTTTTCAAGCGGGACCAAGCTTAAATACCTGGGACTTCTAACAAATAGATGAAAGAATAAAAGCCTGAATTAATCAGCTCATGGATCTGTAACATGGGATAAGTTACTGAAGCAGCTGCAGCCATCCATCACCTTGGATTCAGAAATGACCGCCAGTGACTGCAGCTCTGGTAAGAGCACAGACAGGGCAGCACTTGCACTGATTCAAATCCAGCTTTGCAAGCAGAGAAATTAGTCCTGGAGTTTGAATGGGCAAGTGGGAGCCAGGAACAACCAGGTGGAGAACTGTGCAAAGTGCTGAAGAGCCCACAGAAGTGCACATCCCAAGAGCCATTTGCTAAGGCACAGTCCCTGCACTGCACCCTGACAACAAGTGATCATGCTGCTGAGCTCGTGTGCCTGAACTCCAGACACGCGTGTGGTTTGTAGGCTGAGAAACACAGGTGGCATAAAACAAGCTTTCAGTCACCAGGGTGCACTTCCCAGTCATTTCTGTCCCAAAGCTTAATTACCAGAACAGGGACAAGACCCTGAACTGAACTCAACACTTTGGTTCTAGGCTGCCTATGGCAAGTGCCACAACTGCCAGGTCTATTCACAGCACTTCCCAGTCACCGTACACCTACAACCAGCACCAAAGAAAGACCATATTGGGGAACTCCTGCAATCTCCCAGTTTCTAGTTACACTCACAATCAAATCACCACCCTACCATCTCTCCCAGGATGCCCGACCGCACTCTCCGGAGCTCCTGCATTTGGCCCCCAACACCAAGCAGCAAACCAAGGTGGACACAAAGCGTTCGGATGTATGTTCCTGCTTCACAGCTCACCCAGAAGATACCTGAAACACAGGAGAGAATTTATATGTACAGCTACCACCGAGCCACATCTACAGGCTCCACATCCAGCCCCTCACAGAGCCATCAGCATGGGGTGATAGATGAAGGTCATCTTTGCACTGAGTGCTAATGCCATCTAGCTGACATCATTTGGCTCTTCAGTGAAGGGTGCAAAACTAACAAAGCAGGTGAGACTTGTTTCTCAGTGTAAATAATGCACAAAGCATTTACTGCTCAGTGGGTGCAAGGATCTGTATCTCAGTACACCTGCAAAGAATGGGAAGCAGCACACGAGCTGTGAGAGTAACCAGACAAAGGCAGAAAAGCTGTATTTTACCCAGTCTTCTCTCAGGATCGTACTCCACCAGCTTGCTCTCATAGATGGTCCTGACTCTCAGCTGTCGTTTAACAGCAGCAATGAGGGGCGGTCGCTGGAAGAGTGCTCCTGTCAGAGTTTCTATGGCCTGAAGGTAGAAGCAGATGAAATAACACCTCAAGATGGGCCATTAGCACAGCTGAGCACCTCAGGGTCTCCAGGAATGAAGACCTTTATTTGTGAGTGACAGGCTCATCACCACGTGGTTATCTCATATTTAAGAAAGCTGGTGTGAACTAATGATGTGGTCAAAATGCTCCCACAGCTGCCAGTGAGGCACAGCTGGGATTTTCATCAGGTGTCAGCGTGCAATCAGATGTCATCCCTCGTCTCAGTGAGGACAGAGCCCCCCAGAGAAGGGCCCTGACCCTGCCAGCACCGCTTTGCTCCTGCAGGCAGCCAGCCACACACCACAGCAGCCCCCAGCAGGACGCTGGGACACCGCAGGGTCTCTGGAGGCTGCACAGCACCCAGACCCTAGAACAGGAATCGGGGTGCTGCAGGAGGGCAGTGCCAGCGCACTCGGAGAATGGATAAACTTCATCATCACCTCACACACAGCACACCTGAGCTCTGCTCCTACCCGCTCATCTCCCACAGGAGCTGAACTCTTTGCACAGAGTACCGGCATGGCCAACAGTGTGCTGAGACTTACCCTGGCAAGTTGAGCCTCACTTTCAATTGCATTGTGCAGCCGAACAATTCCCACATACTCTTTGCCTGAAAGAACGACAAGAGCAGTCAGGAGCGGCCACTTGCATTTAATGTTGACTCAAGGCATGCACTGCCATACAAACAGCTCTCCTAGGAGGTGCGCACCACTCATACGCTATTCTCTCCCCAAATCAATCTTAGCTGCACGTTTATTTCTTCATTGTGTTTTATTCCTTGGGATTTACACACTTGTGCCTCAAGTTGAGTTCACACATAAAACCTGTCTTTCAGACCTGTTTTCATTGACCTAAAAGAGCCCAAACCCCAGAGAAGCAATCAGAAAAACCACCTGAGACAGCACGGGTGTGCCCTCGATGGCTGGAAGCAAGATGGATAAGCAATCCAGCAATCCTTGAGCTAAAGGCTCTGAAGGCTTAGGGCAAGAATGAAAACCTCCTTGTCCCCAAAAGAGCTCTGCATCTCCTCAGCCACTCTGACCACGGTCCCGTGGCAATGAACCTACCTGCACTCTGCTGAGACTTGACGAGCCGTGTCGCCCTCTCAATGCACACAATGAGGCACCCAGTCACCTTAGGGTCCAGGGTACCACTGTGCCCTGTCTTCTCTACTCGAAGGATGCGTCGGATCCACGCCACCACCTCATGGGAAGATGGATTGGAAGGCTTGTCCAGATTGATGAAGCCAGACCTATAGAGTGAGATGACAAGTTAAGAGCTACACAATGGGGCTAACAACAGCAACGTGAAAAACAGGATGAGGTCTGTCGTGGTAACATAGAAACATCTCTGAATAAACAGCTGGACAGCAGCTGAGCCACAGAGCTGCTCCACCGAGCACACATGGAGCTGTGTTCACACATGCCATGATTAAACACTGTTCTCCATTATGCTACCACAGCTCAGTGTAAAATGCTGCAGCTGTGCTCCAAGCCGGCCCAAAACCCCGTGCAGACTGAATGGCTCTCCAGAGAACTACTGAGGGCTCTTCTGGCCCACATCTACCTGCAGAGCAGCCACAAACCCAGAACAAAGCCACCTCCACAGAAAGGAGGTCCCAGGCAGACATTCACTGCTGAACAACAAGACAGAGTCAAGAGAAAAAGGAACCCGGAACAGGATGTGCTTGTGAGATGTTAACTGAGGAAGAGAATCCAACATTGTGGGCTGTCACACTCACCGTATGTATTCAGAGATCTCCCTCTTCAAGGGATTAGCACCGGAAGGGAGGGGTGTGTAGTGTGTTGTCAGCACGTTGAGCTTGTCGAAGTTCTACGAAAGCAAAGCAAGGAAACGATTTTAAGCATCACCAGATGGAGGTGAGACCGAGGATATCAGCACTCCTGGTTGCACAGGGAGTGCTGCTTTGCATTCAGGTTGACGAGCCTCTTCTAAAGGCCAAAACGACTGCAATAGCAGCACAGACGAGGGGCAGGAAAAGGAGCAGCACAAATAAACCCAGCAGGGCCCCATCGCAGAACAGGAACACGAACCAAATCCGAGCAGAAAGGCTGAGAGCCGCCTCCCGTCCGCGCCCGTTACCTTCAGCAGCAGCGGCCATTGGGACGTGTCCAGCTGCGCCACGCGGGACTCGGGCTTGATCAGGAACTCCTCGGTGTGCTGGATGTCCTGCGGGGCACAACGGCGGCTCAGGGCGGACACAACGAGGGCTCGGGGGGAGCCACGCGGTTGTTCTCTCCCCGCCCGCCCCTCCCCCCGCCCGGCGCCGTGTGAGACACGTGCAGCCCATCGCGGCGCTCCGCCAGCCCCGCGCCGCCCTCACCGCCACGTCCTCGTCGGGCAGCGACCGCTTGTCCTTCTTCCGCCGTTTCTTCACGTTAGAACCTACGGGAGAGACGCGTTCAGCGGCCCGCCGCACCGACGAGGCGCCATCCGGGCCGGCCCCGCCGCCGGGATCCCCCCCCCGCTGATCGCCACGCGGTCCCGGACGGCACGCGGGACACGTCGGGCTCCTCCCGTCCCGCTGCGGGTCCCGTCCCGCTGCGGGTCCCCTCCCGCCGCCGCTCACCGTCCCCGTCCGCCATGACCGAACCGCGTGCTGCCGCCGCCGCGCCGAGAGCGGAAAGACCGCCCCTTCCCGACAGCCCCCGCGGCACCACGTGACGCCAGGTGGGCGGAGCCCCACGCTCCCGCCGTGCGTGACCACGCCCACTCGGCGACCCCGCCCACCGCCCCAGCAACCAATCGCTGCAGCCATGGAGCGCTCGCACCGCAGCTTTATTACAGACACCGAGCCGGGCCGTAACACGGTGTAACACGGCATTGCACGGCGTTACACAGCATCACACGGTATTACACAGCATC